>NC_134442.1:7291517-7591517 GCF_030867145.1 Opisthocomus hoazin
TATGTATGTTAACATAGCATAAATACCTAGTAACTGTGTCTCTTCGGTGCACACGTTTGGAGGAGAGATCCCCCGTGTGCCCGGCGCCGCAATAAAGAATACCTGCTTAATAGTCTGCTGACTATTGAGTCTTCAATTCCGGCTTTTCACGGCATCATTTCTGGCACCCCAGATGGGACCCGCTCTGCTCGGCTGCAGGACCCGCTGAGAACAGGACTCCCTAGGGTACCCCCGGGATTTCCCGGAGGGACTCCTCGCCTCACTCGGATCACTGCGGGAGCAGACAAGGACCATCTAAACAAGTAAAGGTATTCTTTTTTTCCTTTCTTTCTCTGTTTTGGTATGTGAGACCGGTCATTTGGAGAGTTCTCATAAGTCGTAGGAGACGTCCTACGCTAAGCGCTGTACACCAGGCTACTAGTGCCTGAGGGTGTACGTCTTGGTGCGTTGGTGCAAGCACGGGTTGTGTTTTGCACTTCTGTAATAACGTGCTTTTGGTATTGTTGTATTGGTGCGTTGGTGCAGGCACGGGTTGTGTTTTGCACTTCTGTAATAACGTGCTTTTGGTATTGGTACACCTAGGAAACCTGCTTAAGTTGTACTTCTGGTGATACGGATTTGTTGGTATTGAACTCGGATATCGGATATATCGGATACTGGCTCGTTAAGAACCTTGTACGGCGAACCTCTTTTTTTATGTGACCAGAATATTAATTGTGACATTTGCGGAACGTGGTCAAAGCGGGACAGAAGGGGACAACAGTTTAGAATTTTAAGACAAAGATAACAGAAGTACAGAATCAGTAAAGTAAAATGGGGGCACAGCAAAGCAGTGGTATTTTAAAGAAAAGCCCCTTAGGATGTATTCTAGCACATTGGAAAGCTTGTGTGACTGTATGAAGCCTCTGTGTGAAAGACAAATAAGTCAAAAAGAAAAAAAAAAAAAAAGAAAAAAGAAAAAAAAAGAAAAAAGAAAAAAAAAGAGAGAAAAAAAATGGTGAAGAAAAAAAAAAAGAAACAAACACCACGTGCGTTTGGTATGTTCTGCTGATTTCCGGTTTTTGACTTGGGACTGTTGTATTTGAACTCTGAGTCTTCGGGGCCATGGTTTATGATTTCTTAAGTATCAGTGCAGGGTCTTCCCGTGGGGGGGATTTTGAGAGCCTCTCCCAGGATCTAGATGGCAACATTGGGAAAAGTAGGGGGAGACCCCTCACTCAACAACATCTTAATAATGTATGGGGTTTGGTTTGCTTAAAGAAAATAGGCATGATTTAGGAATTGAATTGGGAATTTGGGGATAGGTTTTAAAATACTTAGAAGTTGGTACATATTGTGGGGTTACAAGTTCTCTAGTTATTTGGCATTGATCGATCATTTAGGGACTCTAGTTTTGGGGTATGTATTCAATATACTGTATATATTGTTTTGAAAGAGCTCTATGTATATAAACATGTTAACTGAAGTGGTTTGCCTGTATATATTGTTGTACTTAGGTGACACATTTTGTAAACAGAAGGATTTTAAAAGATCGCTTCTAGGTTGTGTGTGTGTGTGTGTGTTGTGTTAACCGATTGGTGGAGAAGTTGAGAAGTTATTTTATTGTAACATGAGCTTCGGAGGGAGGTGATGCCCTCACAAACAATTAATTGAATTATGATATGTTGTTAGAATTGATGCGGTTTTGTGGACAGTTAAAAAGTATTGGAGATGAAAAGTTTCACGCGGTATTGAAAAGAAAAAAAAAAAAAAATCCAAAGGAAAACCCCTCTGGATTTTACAGAGGCTTGTGTAAAGTGATTAGAACAGAAAGGTATCAAGTTACAAGCTGCTTTGCTAGCTGCTGCTCTAAATGAAAAAAAAAAAAAAAAAAGCAGCAAAGTTCTTAGAAGTTAAGCAACAGAAAAACAAAATGAAAAAGAGGGGAAACAAGGTAACTTTTTACAGTATGGACTACTAGTGGAGTGTGAATCAGAATACAATACTCCTGTGTTACCAGTAAAAAAAGAAACAAAAACAGGTGGAACTTATTGGGTAGTACAGGATTTAAGAGAAGTGAATAAGATTGTTAGGGACGTACACCATGTGGTAGCAAGTATGGTTTACGGTATTGGATTTAAATGATGCATTCTTCTGTCTGCCTTTAGCCAAAGAAAGTCTGAATTTATTTGCATTTGAGTGGGAAAATCCTACCACGGGTAAAAAACCCCAGCTTGCCTGGACAGTGTTACCCCAAGGTTTTAAGCATAGCCCAACGATCTTTGGAAATCAACTAACACGAGAACTTGAAGCATGGAACCCTTCCTCCAGAGATGGAACCCTTTTACAGTACATTAATAGCAACTGAAACAAAACCTGACTGTATACAGTAGACTATCAGTTTGTCAAAGTTTTTGAGATTAAATGGGTATCAAGTCTCTCAACAGAAAACTCAGATGGTGCGGCAACGGGTAACCTACCTTGGATGCGAGCTGTCTGGACAAAGAGAACTAGGAACAGAACAGAATGAAGCCATCTGCAGGACTCCCCTCCGTCAGACGGTAAAAGAGCTCAGGACCTTTCTGGGACTGACAGGTTGGTGCTGGTTATGAATTTATAATTATGGAATAATAGTGAGACCCTTATGTGAACTTTTGAAAAACAACCCCACCCGATTGATCTGGTCCAAAGAAGCTCAAAATGCATTTCAGACACTTAAGAAGGATCTAATGAAGGCCCCGGCTCTGGGCCTGCCTGATGTTACTAAACCCTTTTGGCTGTTTTCTTATGAGACACAAGGCATAGCTCTGGGGATCCTAGCTCAACAGCTGGGACCCTACAAAAGAGCTGTGGCCTATTTTGCTGAACAGCTGGATGGAGTAAGCAAAGGATGGCCAGGATGTCTGCAAGCTGTGGCGGCGGTGGTCTTGACTATTCAGGAAGCCCGAAAATTCACCTTGGGCAAGAGATCACAGTACCGATCTCACACAGAGTATCAGCTGTACTGCAACAAAAAGGGAACTACTGGCTTTCCCCATCCCAATTTCCACGATACCAGGCCATTCTAATTGAATAATATTACGAACCCAGCTTCTTTTCTCAGCGGGTCAATCTCTGAACCATTGGTACCTGATTGCTTAGAAACCATAGAGACTGTGTACTCCAGCAGACCAGATCTGAAAGAGGAACCCCTGGAAGATGCACAGGACTCCTGGTTCACGGATGGAAGCAGCATTGTCGGACAAGGTATTCGAAAGGCCAGGTATGTGGTGACAACAGCAGCCGAAGTAGTTTGTTCTCAATCACTACCTGCTAGAACATCAGCTCAAAAGGCTGAAACTATTGCCCTAACTAGGGCTCTGGAGTTAACAAAAGGAAAAAGATAAATATATGGACAGATTCCAAATATGCCTTTGGAGTTGTCCACGCTCATGGGACAATTTGGAAGGAGCAAGGACTACTAACTGCGCAAGGGAAGCAGATTAAATATGCTGATGAAATCCTTCGACTATTAGAAGCTGTTCAACTACCAGCAAAAGTTGCCATCGTGTACTGCCGAGGACACCTGAAGGGTAACACTGACCAGGAAAGAGGTAACAGGTTGGCTGACTCTGAAGCTAAACAGGCAGCAGAGAGAATGTAAGAGATTTTAGCCTTAATTCCAGATTATAGAAATAGAAACCTGAGTGACCAAGAAAATGTTGAGTATTCTAAAGCTGATGAAGAATTAATAGAGGGATTAGGGGGCCAAGTTCCATCCCAGGGGTGGGCCTACTTAAGTGATGGCAGAATTATAATCCCTGCTAAACAGATATGGGGGGTGGTTAAAGAAGAACACAATAGGACACACTGGAGAGCGGACTCCCTGTACAAATTTTTAAATCAGAAATTAATAGGGAAAAATTTGTATACTACAGTCCGACAAGTAACCCAACAGTGTGAAACGTGTTTAAAAATAACCCCAATACAGGTAACCGGGTACAATTAGGAGGTATTGGGAAGGGAAGTATACGGGGACAACATTGGCAAATTGATTTCTCTGAACTTCCAGGAAAAGGAGGGTACAGGTACTTATTAGTACTCACGGATACCTTTTCAGGTTGGCCAGAAGCATTCCCTTGTAGAACAAATAAAGCAAGGGAAGTAACTAAGGTATTATTAAATGAAATAATACCTCGATTTGGGGTACCGACAATTATCTCCTCAGATAGGGGGATGCATTTTTGTGCAGAAGTAGTGCAACAGGTCAGCAAACTGTTAGGAATCAACTGGCAGTTACATACGCCCTACAGACCACAAGCCAGTGGGCAAGTAGAAAAGATGCAAAAATATGCCAAAAAGCAAATCTATATTGGTACCAAGCATTGCCTATTGCACTACTTCGGATACGTGTAAAACCTAGGGCCAAAGAAAATTTGAGCCCTTTTGAGATAGTATATGGGAGACCATATCAGGCTAAACATCGGGGGGAAGATTTGAACCAGTTGGGAAATCAGTATCTACAAAATTATGTTATATCCTTAGGAAAACAATTAGAAAGGATTAGTAAAAATGTTTTGGGTACCAGGGCTAAAGGGTTAGATCACTCGATCCATCCATTTAGCCCTGGAGATTGGGTTTATGTTAAGAATTTTTCAGGTGATCCACTGAGAGAGAAGTGGAATGGACCTTACCAGGTATTGCTGACCACCTTCACTGCAATCAAGATTAGAGAACAACCGGCCTGGATCCATTATTCCCGAGTGAAGAAGGCTCCTAAACCAGGATGGATGGTCGAAAAGGCTGGCGGTTTGAAACTATGATTGCGGTGGTAACTTTGTTAAACCTAGGCTTTTTAGGATACTGCGATCATGACAACTCGAACTACATGACTGGACCAAGATTTGATTGTTGGATTTGTACTGCCTTACCAAAAGGTGACATGAGACTCCCTTTATACGGGGTATGATCCACTCATTGGAATTGTGACAATCCCAGATATTGGTCAGCAATAATAGCTGCCTATGGAAAGCAAGATCCAACACTTGTTCGTGCTGACCCCCTTCCATACACACAAAAATTGTACTTGCAGGGATGGGTGGAATGATTATTTGATCAACAAAACTGCAGTAGAAGTAGGAACTTGCAATTTGAAAGGGACAGGCATGATATATATGGATTTTTGTAGCAGAACCCAATTAGAAACCTATAGCCCCTCGAACTGGGATTTTTTGAGGAATGTACCAATTGGCTGGGTAAACTGCGAAACATTTTACGGAGCTAATCTCACAGCCACTGATGGGCCCTGTAAATATACCTGACGGGTATTGGTGGCGATGTGGTGATGGCATTAGCAGAAAGCAGCTCCCTGCGGGTTGGAAGGGAATGTGTACCATAGGTCATCTAGTCAGCCAGGACCGAATATATAATCAGTCCCAAATACCTAAAGGCATATTAAGAACATCGTGGAGACGAGCCAAACGGGAAGACAACCCACTTGTAAGTAGGGGAACAAAATTTAACCTCTTGGCTCCCCAATTTAGTGTGATTGAAACAATTGTTCATGGGAATGATCACACTGGTCGTTTTAGGAATACTTGTTTGCATGTCTCTCAAATGTCTCCTTTGGTGTTGTCGGGATTCAGTTGAGACACACAGTGATTGGAAAAAGGAATAAGATTAGGCACCAAATAGAATTATTTGAAAATAATACCTACAAAATAGAATAGTGAGGATTCGTAGCTTTCTAGCTACAAATCCTCAAAAGAAAAGGAGGGATTGATAACTGTAAATGTAACAAATGTAACATGTAGGGGATGTTATCACTTCAGGTGGTCAGAAACAAGTCTTGGTTCTTTGTGAATATTAGGACGGTTGCAAGACAAGGGACTCCTGAATAATCCCTTTAGGTGCCTGGGCCTTGGGAGAACAGGTATGCAAACTACAGAGATAAGGAGGCTGCAGGATAATCTGAAGATCCCTGCCGAGAGACGCCAAACAAACATGTGCGACGGATATTACCATATATTAATGAATTCTCGGAAAAGCCATTACTATGATAAACATTTCTTGGAAATGTAATTAATATGTATGTTAACATAGCATAAATACCTAGTAACTGTGTCTCTTCGGTGCACACGTTTGGAGGAGAGATCCCCCGTGTGCCCGGCGCCGTAATAAAGAATACCTGCTTAATAGTCTGCTGACTATTGAGTCTTCAATTCCGGCTTTTCACGGCATCAGGGTCCTAAAAAGAAGGCATTAAAACCTACAATAAAAGTTTGGACACTAAAGATGAGTCCTGGAGACCAAGCGCCACCCCCACCCCGTCCCTTGGCAATGACAGACTCACAGCTGAGGATGGTGGCCCTCTTGCAGGGGCGGGCGCTGGCGGCGGCGGGGCAGAGAGCGGTGCAGAGGAGGTGCAGGCGGCCTCGCTGTCGCAGCCCTCGTGGAGGCAGCGGCAGGTCTGGCCCCGTCTCAGCAGGGCGGGCAGCGTCAGGAAGGAGATGATGTGCAGGAGCTGTGGGGATGGGGGAGAGCATCAGCCCTGGGACGCCCCTGCTCCGGGGGGCAGACCCCAGCCCCACATCCCCCCCGTCCTCGCCACCTCAGGGCAGACACTGGACGGCAGCCACGTCCTGCCCCTCCTCACCACCCTGCAGGCTGCTGCGGGGTCGCTGGGGCTGCGCGGAGGGGATGTGGGGGAGCCGATGGCCCCAGGGCAAGCATCACCCCCACCCAGCCTTGTCCACCCCACCGCCACCCCGGCGGCCTCACCATCATGGAGACGGGGGGTTCCAGAACACGGGGACAGCTGCGGGGTGCAGAGGAGACAGAGAGGAGCGCTGCAAGGGGGGAGGAAGGGCCCTGGGCCTGGTCCAGGGGCTGCTCGGCCTCGGGGAAGGCCCCACAGGAGCCATGGTGAAGCTGGGCCTGGCTGCAATCGGGGCCCGCCTCCTTCCCATGTAGTCTTGGCCGGCAGAGGTCGGGAGGGCTGTCAGTCTCCTCCCCTGAGGTGCTGCTGCCTCTGATTGGCCCCCTTGTGGTCAGGCTGCTGGGTTACAGTGCCTGCCCTTCACCTGAGGGAATGACCTGCCATTGGCTGCCAGGGCTGTCACTCTGCCCAGATGCAATGCCCACCCGCCCCTGAGGTGCTGCTGCCTCTGATTGGACCCCAGGTGGTCAGGCTGCTGGGTTACAGTGCCTGCCCTTCACCTGAAGTGATGACCTGCCATTGGCTGACAGTGCTGTCACTCTGCCCAGATGCAGTGCCCACCCTCCCCTGAGGTGACGCTGCCTCTGATTGGCCCCCTTTGCGTTCAGGCTGCCCCGCTGGGTGCCTGCCCTTCATTTGAAATGTGACCTCTGATTGGCTACCTGGGCTGTCGCTCTGCCATGGTGTGGGGCCCACCCTCCCCTGAGGTGCTGCTCTCCGCTATTGGCTGCCTGAGGGGCCGCTCTCCCCTCCGCCGGTGCCTGCCCTGCTCCCAGGCGATGTGGTGATGAACTCCACAGGGTGGGCTGGGTGCTCGCGGTGACCCTGTGGGCACGGCAGAGCAGGGAGCTTCCGCTGGGGAGGGAGCGGCAGCCATCGCCCCGTCCAACCGCCCGCCCTGCAGGGCTGGCCCGGCCTGACAGCAGAGCATGGAGGGCACTGCCCAAAGGGCTCCTGGGCACGGACAGGCCGGGGGCACCGACCGCCTCTCAGGCAGCCTGTCCCAGCGCCCGGCCGCCCTCTCGGTGCAGAAACGGATCCTTGAGCCCAGCTGAACCCGCCCTGACGCAGCTCTGAGCCGTTCCCACGCATCCTGTCCCTGGACCCCAGCAGCAGAGCTCAGCACCTCCCTCTCACGTCCCCTCCTGGGGAAGCTGTGGAGAGCGGTGAAGTGGGACAGGGAAATACGCGGCTGTGGGCAAGAACAGACAGGTTGGGGCCCCAAAAATGAGGATTTTGGCCCTGAAAATGAGGCTTTGCAGGTGAGGACTCTGGACTGAGGCACAGGGAACCTTCCCCCGGCTCAGGGCAAGGCTGCGCCAGCCCAGAGCACGCAGGAGGTGGCCGCCTCTGCACCGCGGCACGAGTGGCGACTCGCCGGCTTGGCAGGGCGCGGGGCCTTTCCATGCCCGGGGGTGTCTGGGGAGGGGGCAGGCTGCCTAAAGCGTCTCCCCTCCTCCTCCCCTCCAGGTCTCTGTGCTCCAGCGGGGCAGCTGGGGCTCTGCTGTAAGGACACCCGGGGTCAGCATGCGCTGTGCTGCCTTGGGCTGCTGGGAAGGGATGGCATTGGGATGCTCCCCGGGCAACCCTGCTTCCCCCGGGGGCTGCCATTTCCCATTTTCCCACCCAGCTGCCAGGCAGCCATGCTGCTGTCGGAGGGGCAGGCTCTGCTCCAGGCCCCGGCTGAGGTGAGGCTGACACTGCCCTACCAAAGCCCTCCTGCTACACAGCTGTGGGATTCTGGGAGAAGGTGAGCACACAGGGTGTGTGCAAAGCAGTAACATTTGCTGCTTCTTGTCAGCATCCACACCTTCCCGAGCTCACACTCCTTCTGTCTCCTCCTCTGGTGATATTTCCACATTTCTTCTCTCAGTCTAGGTTTCTCCTGGAGAAGAGAGGTTGTACAATATGTTGGAAATACCTGTGGTCGCGCCACCCCTACACAAAGAAAAACTTTTTCTTCACGATTCAGGAGCTTAGCCCAGACGTATCAAGCACATTACCCAGGACTAGGAGCCAGGAGATTCCAGAAGCTGAGTTTCAGCTCTAGAGAAGAGTTGTTTTGTGATCTGGGATGACCCCACCTTCCTCCATCACTTTCTCTGTTGGCCAAATGACCAGTGAAACGCCGGCCTGCCTGAGGTGAAGCTGAAGGACTTGTTTCTCTTGGTAAGGGCTTGGGCTGGCAGAAGTCACTCTGTGCCTGCCAAACAAGTCCCTTTTGGGAACTCACCTCTTGCAGTCGTGGAACCCCAGCCACTGACGTAGCAGCTTCTCAGCTGCGACACTCTCAGCCAGGCGTCGGGCACACAGGCAAGCTGCACGTAGTAGCCGCACAGGACAGGCTGGTCCAATTCCAGCAAGGCAATGTCGTTCCTCTGCGTGATGTTGTAGTAGTGCTCGTGAACCAGTAGCCGCTTAATAGTGCGCACTTGGGTCTCAGGGCCCAGCTGAGTCAAGTGGCTGGCCCCGATCACCACGTGCCACATGGTGATGTGCCTGCAAGGCAGGTGGAGAGAGGGGTCAGAGGGAGCGCAGCCCCGTGCTGCAAGCAGCCCAGCAGTTGCCTGCCTTCTGCTGCACAGGGCAGAGAGGAAGGCAGCGCTACGGAGGGTGCGACTGCCCTAGCACGCCTTGGGCACAAGGAGTCTCGGGCGGGAGGCTGCTAGGAAGCCGTGGCGTGAGCCCAGCCCTCTCGCGAGCAGTCTCTCAGCTGGGCTTGGCAGTGCCCAGGCACTGGGCGTGCTGCAGGGAAGCGGGATGGCGCTAGCACGTGCTGCTGTGGAGCGGGCACGTGCTAGTGCTGTGGGGCTGTTCCCTGGTCCTCCTTACCCGGGCGTGATGAAGCAGTGGGCTGCTGTCAGCACCCACTGTGGGCTGATGAGAGACCCTCCGCAGACATGCGCCATGCCTCCTATGATGGGCTTCTGGATGCTGACGATCCAGGGCCAGGCCCCTAGCTGGGCATCGGTGCCACCCACGACGCGTGACATGCCGTAGTAAGAATCCACGGGCCGGTGCCCGCAGGTCCCTCTGTAAGCAGAAACTGATGAATGTCCTGCTCGGTGGCTTGCTGCTGTTCAGGCTGCAGGTCAGCCCCCTTCCCCCCCACCAGGCGCTGCATGGACAGCAGGGCCGCGGAACCCTGTGGGGCATGCGTCCATCTACCCCTGTTTGTGCTTGAGCCCCGTAGGCGAGTTGTGCCAGCGGCCTGGCTGCTGGCAAGGAACTGAGGCTCCCACATGGCGTTTGGGAAGCTTTGGTGTGGCACAGATGGAGCACGCTCCACGCTGGCTCTGTCATTGCCAAGGGACGGGGTGGGGGTGGCGCTTGGTCATTCTCGAGTGTTTAGTTTTCTAAGGTATTTTGTTTTATAATATGTTGCATGTAGATTACTGTATGTAGAGTATGCACTGCTCTGTACAGTACGTATTGTGTAGTTTTTATTGTTTTGCAGCCATTGTGGGTATTGTGGGTATGGTAGGTATGGGACTGCGCTATACAGTTTATTATTGTCTGTATTATATTGTACCCCGAACGGGATGGACCTTTTCCAGAACCACCCAATGCTCCTGCAGACCATGCAGCCCTGGGTCCAGCAGGAGCTGGTGCAGATCTTTGACAACAGGGGGTTGGAGGCAGCCATGGTGGAAGACACCATCATGGCCATGTTGACCAAGATGCCCCCGACCCCGCTGCCTCCTGAGGAGGGTCTCTGCCTCCCCCGGCAGCCCTGCGAGATCCGGCACGGACGAGCTCCTCGGCACCTCATGCGCCGCTGTTGGTGGGCACCTGGCAGCTGCCCCGCTGCTCCCGCTGCCATCCCCACGGAGCAAGAAGAGCCCCAGGAGGAGCCTGGGGAGGCTGTGCCCAGGCCCTCCACTACCAGCTGGGGCAGGGAACGCCCCCGGGGGGCCACGGCCACCCCCAAAGAGGAGCACCAGCAGCTCCGAGGACTCTCCAGCCAACAAGAGGCCAGCACCACACCAGGGACCCTGGAGGGGCCCTCGCCAGACGGCCGAACCAGGACTGGGCCACCAGCTGCAGCACACGCTGGCCCTCAAGGGCTCCCAGATCCCATTAGCCAAATAAAAGAATCGCATGCAAATGACAGAAAAAGTCTCAGTGTTACCAACAGCGCAGATGGCTTTGCTGTCCTCACCCTTTTTAGCTTTTCTTTTACAGGGAGGGGTGGGATGTGAACGCTGAGGGGTCCTTCTGCGCGTGCCAGGCACTATTTTGTTGTTCTCCCCCAAGGCAAGTGCTGCCCAGCTCCAGGCCTGCAGCTCTGCACTGGTCCCGGGGCAGATGTCTCCAGCCCGGGGGTCTCCAGGGCCAGCCCGTGCCCCATCGCTCAGCACCCCACGCCTGTCCCCCTCTTCCCGCACCCTCTGCCCCCACGTCTCGGGGCGCTGCTCCCCGACCAGCCTGCACTGCTGGGCGCAGCCTCGCGACGGTGGCACCCAAAACCCTGCTCCTGCACAGAGTCACGACGTGGTGCTGCTCTCTGCACCAGCCCAGGGTCGCACCCTGCCCCAGCAGAGCCCCAACAAGTGCAGCCAGGGGAAGCGCAGAGTCCTGGCCCTGGGGAGGTCACTACCAATAGAGCTTTGGATCCTAAAAAGATGCTTTCTGCTCTGAAAGTGAGGGTTTAAACCCTAACAAGGGAACGGTGTGCCCTAAGAAAGTCTATGGCTAATAAAAGACAGCTTTGGACCCAAAAAAATGAGGATTTCCGCCCTGCAAATAAGGCTCTGGGATCTAAAATGGATGGAGAGTGTCTAGAAATGACGCTTTGGGCCCTGCAAAGGAGGGGAACCTCTTGGTTCCTCTGTTGCCCCATAAAACGAAACACTCCAGTGCAGGCCTAGAGCTGTAAGAGGGGTTTGGCCCTAGAAGTGAGACTTTGGACTCTCCAAAAAAGAGTTTGGGCCTGAAGCATGGGGCGTTGGGATGTGAAAATAAGGCTTTGGAAATGAAAATGAGATGCTGAACCCTCAAATCAGGACTTTTGCCCTCACATGATGTTTTGGTGCCAAAAGCTAGGGCTCTGTATGCTAAAAACAGGTCTTTGGAGCCTCCAAATGAGGCTTCGGTCATTAAACAAGTGAGGCTTTGTACCCAAAATGAGCAGTTTGGATGCTAAAATGAGGCTTTGGACCCTCCAGCTTGCCGCCTGGATCCTCTAAATTAGGCTATGGATCCAGATAATGAGGCTTTGGTGCCATGAAAGGAGACTTTAGACCCTACAAATAAGGCTTTGGACTCTAAAAAGGAGCCCTTTGACACTCAGATCAGACTTTGGGCCTTCAAGAGAATGCTTTGGTCCCTTAAAAGGAGTCTGTGAATTGTAAAAGCGAAGCTTGCAACTTATCAATGAGGGTTTGACCCTGCAAAGGAGGGTTTGGACCCTAAAAAAAGGCTTTGTGCCCTCCAGATGGTGCTATCACCATCGACCTCTTGTAGGACAGAAAGAGGTCTTGTGAGGCAGCAGCTGCGTCCCACTGTGCAGGCTTTGAGCCAGCCCTGGGGACTCAGCTGACCAGCAGGTTGTCACTGGAGGACACTGGGGCTGCAAGGGTACGCATTTCCCAGCCATCACTTAGCTGCAGGGAGATCTGCTTTGACGGCCCCAGGCCAGAAGGACACGCACTGCACAGGCGGGCATTCACAGAGGCGTCTCTTGGACTTGCCAGGGCAGGAATCACCGAGGGCAGAGGACAACAGCCCAAGAGCAGGGAAGTGCTGGCCTGTTTTTCAAGCCAAGGCGGCAAATTCACCTGCAGGGGCTCTCCTGAGCAGCGGCACAAGTGCCAGCTGGCTGAAAGCATGCACAGCTCGCTCAAGGGCTGGGCTGAGTGCTTCGTGCCCCACTAACGCAGGGCAAAAACAAAGCGTGCTCACCTCGCCTGAACGAGCGGCTGCAGAGCTGTCACTCCCCGGGTCCAGGCGGGATCTCCACGTGTGCCCTGGGACACCCACGGGTGCGTACGCTGGAGCCGCACACTTCCCATGCCTGGTGACGGAGGGCTCCACGCACGCCGGAGGAGCTGGAGAGCAGCAAGGCAGACGCTCAGTGCCCTCAGCACCAGGGCCGAGCCCTGCTCTCGCAGCAGGACGGGGCAGAGCCATCTCCCCGTTCCCCTGGGCAGCTGTCCCCAGCGCTCCACAGGCAAACTGCCAGGGCGGTGTGTTAGGGGTTGGAAGGGACCTCTGTGGGTCATCGCGTGGGCAGCGGCGTGCAGAGCAACGGCGGGCTGAGGGCAGCCGAGGCAGGAGAGCAGCCTTGCGCTCAGTGGGACCAGGCTGCTCTCTGCTCTGCCACCAAAGCTAAGACTTTGGAAAGTCAAAATGATGCTTTGGATGCTAGAAATATAGCTCTGGAGCCTAAAAAGAGGCTTTCTGCCTCCAAAATGAGAGTTAGGACCCTCAAAATGGAACTGTGGGCCCTAAAAGAAGGTTGTGAGTGATAAAAGACAGGTTTGGATCCCATAAACGAGGGCTTCAGCCCTGAAAATGGGGCTCTGGGCACTCCAAAGGATAGGCTAGATGCTACAAGGGACGCTTTAGACCCTGAAAAGGAGGGGAACGACTTGGTTCCTCCATGGCCTCCAGAAATGGAGATTTCGTCCCAAATAGAGGGCTCTGGGCACTCCAGTGGAGGCTTTCAGGTGTAAAAGAGGGCTTGGGACCCTTCAAAGTAGAGTTTAGACCCGCCAAAGGATGGCTTGGGGCTTAAGAATGCAACATTAGGCCCTGAAAATGGGGCTTTGGAAATTACATTGAGGCATTGAACCCTGAACTTCTGATGGTTTTAAGCCCTGAAGTGATGCTTTGGGTTTGAAAATCAGGGCTTTGTACTGTTGAAATGGGATTTTAGACCCTCAGAATGAAGCTTGGGACATCAAACAAACAAGGCTTCTAAGTCTAAAGGAGCAGTTTTGATTCTACATGGAGGCTTTGGCTCCTGAAAAGCAGGGTTTTGAAGATAAAGATGAGGGTTGAGACCTCAAATGGAGACTTTGGACCCTATAAACAATGCTTTGGACTCTGAAAAGGAGGCTCTGCACCTTCAAAATGATGCTATGAGCCCTGGGTTTGGAACTTAGAAATGAGGGTTTGTACCCTAAAAAGGAGGCTTTGGGTTGATAACTGTAAATGTAACAAATGTAACATGTAGGGGATGTTATCACTTCAGGTGGTCAGAAACAAGTCTTGGTTCTTTGTGAATATTAGGATGGTTGCAAGACAAGGGACTCCTGAATAATCCCTTTAGGCGCCTGGGCCTTGGGAGAACAGGTATGCAAACTACAGAGATAAGGAGGCTGCAGGATAATCTGAAGATCCCTGCCGAGAGACGCCAAACAAACATGTGCGACGGATATTACCATATATTAATGAATTCTCGGAAAAGCCATTACTATGATAAACATTTCTTGGAAATGTAATGAATATGTATGTTAACATAGCATAAATACCTAGTAACTGTGTCTCTTCGGTGCACACGTTTGGAGGAGAGATCCCCCGTGTGCCCGGCGCCGCAATAAAGAATACCTGCTTAATAGTCTGCTGACTATTGAGTCTTCAATTCCGGCTTTTCACGGCATCATTTCTGGCACCCCAGATGGGACCCGCTCTGCTCGGCTGCAGGACCCGCTGAGAACAGGACTCCCTAGGGTACCCCCGGGATTTCCCGGAGGGACTCCTCGCCTCACTCGGATCACTGCGGGAGCAGACAAGGACCATCTAAACAAGTAAAGGTATTCTTTTTTTCCTTTCTTTCTCTGTTTTGGTATGTGAGACCGGTCATTTGGAGAGTTCTCATAAGTCGTAGGAGACGTCCTACGCTAAGCGCTGTACACCAGGCTGCTAGTGCCTGAGGGTGTACGTCTTGGTGCGTTGGTGCAAGCACGGGTTGTGTTTTGCACTTCTGTAATAACGTGCTTTTGGTATTGTTGTATTGGTGCGTTGGTGCAGGCACGGGTTGTGTTTTGCACTTCTGTAATAACGTGCTTTTGGTATTGTTGTATTGGTGCGTTGGTGCAGGCACGGGTTGTGTTTTGCACTTCTGTAATAACGTGCTTTTGGTATTGGTACACCTAGGAAACCTGCTTAAGTTGTACTTCTGGTGATACGGATTTGTTGGTATTGAACTCGGATATCGGATATATCGGATACTGGCTCGTTAAGAACCTTGTACGGCGAACCTCTTTTTTTATGTGACCAGAATATTAATTGTGACATTTGCGGAACGTGGTCAAAGCGGGACAGAAGGGGACAACAGTTTAGAATTTTAAGACAAAGATAACAGAAGTACAGAATCAGTAAAGTAAAATGGGGGGACAGCAAAGCAGTGGTATTTTAAAGAAAAGCCCCTTAGGATGTATTCTAGCACATTGGAAAGCTTGTGTGACTGTGTATGAAGCCTCTGTGTGAAAGACAAATAACTCAAAAAAAAAAAAAAAAAAAAAAAACAAACCACCACGTACGTTTGGTATGTTCTGCTGATTTCCAGTTTTTGACTTGGGACTGTTGTATTTGAACTCTGAGTCTTCGGGGCCGTGGTTTATGATTTCTTAAGTATCAGTGCAGGGTCTTCCCGTGGGGGGGATTTTGAGAGCCTCTCCCAGGATCTAGACGGCAACATTGGGAAAAGTAGGGGGAGACCCCTCACTCAACAACATCTTAATAATGTATGGGGTTTGGTTTGCTTAAAGAAAATCGGCATGATTTAGGAATTGAGTTGGGAATTTGGGGATTGGTTTTAAAATACAAGTTGGTATATATTGTGGGGTTACAAGTTCTCTAGTTATTTGGCATTGATCGATCGTTTAGGGACTCTGGTTTGGGGGTATGTATTAAATATACTGTATATATTGTTTTGAAAGAGCTCTATGTATATAAACATGTTAACTGAAGTGGTTTGCCTGTATATATTGTTGTACTTAGGTGACACAGTTTGTAAACAGAAGGATTTTAAAAGATCGCTTCTAGGTTGTGTGTGTGTGTGTGTGTTGTGTTAACCGATTGGTGGAGGAGTTGAGAAGTTATTTTATTGTAACATGAGCTTCGGAGGGAGGTGATGCCCTCACAAACAATTAATTGAATTATGATATGTTGTTAGAATTGATGCGGTTTTGTGGACAGTTAAAAAGTATTGGAGATGAAAAGTTTCACGCGGTATTGAAAAGAAAAAAAAAAAAAATCCAAAGGAAAACCCCTCTGGATTTTACAGAGGCTTGTGTAAAGTGATTAGAACAGAAAGGTATCAAGTTACAAGCTGCTTTGCTAGCTGCTGCTCCAAATGAAAAAAAAAAAAAAAAAGCAGCAAAGTTCTTAGAAGTTAAGCAACAGAAAAACAAAATGAAAAAGAGGGGAAACAAGGTAACTTTTTACAGTATGGACTACTAGTGGAGTGTGAATCAGAATACAATACTCCTGTGTTACCAGTAAAAAAAGAAACAAAAACAGGTGGAACTTATTGGGTAGTACAGGATTTAAGAGAAGTGAATAAGATTGTTAGGGACGTACACCATGTGGTAGCAAGTATGGTTTACGGTATTGGATTTAAATGATGCATTCTTCTGTCTGCCTTTAGCCAAAGAAAGTCTGAATTTATTTGCATTTGAGTGGGAAAATCCTACCACGGGTAAAAAACCCCAGCTTGCCTGGACAGTGTTACCCCAAGGTTTTAAGCATAGCCCAACGATCTTTGGAAATCAACTAACACGAGAACTTGAAGCATGGAACCCTTCCTCCAGAGATGGAACCCTTTTACAGTACATTAATAGCAACTGAAACAAAACCTGACTGTATACAGTAGACTATCAGTTTGTTAAAGTTTTTGAGATTAAATGGGTATCAAGTCTCTCAACAGGAAGCTCAGATGGTGCGGCAACGGGTAACCTACCTTGGATGCGAGCTGTCTGGACAAAGAGAACTAGGAACAGAACAGAATGAAGCCATCTGCAGGACTCCCCTCCGTCAGACGGTAAAAGAGCTCAGGACCTTTCTGGGACTGACAGGTTGGTGCTGGTTATGAATTTATAATTATGGAATAATAGTGAGACCCTTATGTGAACTTTTGAAAAACAACCCCACCCGATTGATGTGGTCCAAAGAAGCTCAAAATGCATTTCAGACACTTAAGAAGGATCTAATGAAGGCCCCGGCTCTGGGCCTGCCTGATGTTACTAAACCCTTTTGGCTGTTTTCTTATGAGACACAAGGCATAGCTCTGGGGATCCTAGCTCAACAGCTGGGACCCTACAAAAGAGCTGTGGCCTATTTTGCTGAACAGCTGGATGGAGTAAGCAAAGGATGGCCAGGATGTCTGCAAGCTGTGGCGGCGGTGGTCTTGACTATTCAGGAAGCCCGAAAATTCACCTTGGGCAAGAGATCACAGTACCGATCTCACACAGAATATCAGCTGTACTGCAACAAAAAGGGAACTACTGGCTTTCCCCATCCCAATTTCTACGATACCAGGGACTAATACTACGAACCCAGCTTCTTTTCTCAGCGGATTAATCTCTGAACCATTGGTACCTGATTGCTTAGAAACCATAGAGACTGTGTACTCCAGCAGACCAGATCTGAAAGAGGAACCCCTGGAAGATGCACAGGACTCCTGGTTCACGGATGGAAGCAGCATTGTCGGACAAGGTATTCGAAAGGCCAGGTATGTGGTGACAACAGCAGCCGAAGTAGTTTGTTCTCAATCATTACCTGCTAGAACATCAGCTCAAAAGGCTGAAACTATTGCCCTAACTAGGGCTCTGGAGTTAACAAAAGGAAAAAGATAAATATATGGACAGATTCCAAATATGCCTTTGGAGTTGTCCACGCTCATGGGACAATTTGGAAGGAGCGAGGACTACTAACTGCGCAAGGGAAGCAGATTAAATATGCTGATGAAATCCTTCGACTATTAGAAGCTGTTCAACTACCAGCAAAAGTTGCCATCGTGAACTGCCGAGGACACCTGAAGGGTAACACTGACCAGGAAAGAGGTAACAGGTTGGCTGACTCTGAAGCTAAACAGGCAGCAGAGAGAATGTAAGAGATTTTAGCCTTAATTCCAGATTATAGAAATAGAAACCTGAGTGACCAAGAAAATGTTGAGTATTCTAAAGCTGATGAAGAATTAATAGAGGGATTAGGGGGCCAAGTTCCATCCCAGGGGTGGGCCTACTTAAGTGATGGCAGAATTATAATCCCTGCTAAACAGATATGGGGGGTGGTTAAAGAAGAACACAATAGGACACACTGGGGAGCGGACTCCCTGTACAAATTTTTAAATCAGAAATTAATAGGGAAAAATTTGTATACTACAGTCCGACAAGTAACCCAACAGTGTGAAACGTGTTTAAAAATAACCCCAATACAGGTAACCGGGTACAATTAGGAGGTATTGGGAAGGGAAGTATACGGGGACAACATTGGCAAATTGATTTCTCTGAACTTCCAGGAAAAGGAGGGTACAGGTACTTATTAGTACTCACGGATACCTTTTCAGGTTGGCCAGAAGCATTCCCTTGTAGAACAAATAAAGCAAGGGAAATAACTAAGGTATTATTAAATGAAATAATACCTCGATTTGGGGTACCGACAATTATCTCCTCAGATAGGGGGATGCATTTTTGTGCAGAAGTAGTGCAACAGGTCAGCAAACTGTTAGGAATCAATTGGCAGTTACATACGCCCTACAGACCACAAGCCAGTGGGCAAGTAGAAAAGATGCAAAAATATGCCAAAAAGCAAATCTATATTGGTACCAAGCATTGCCTATTGCACTACTTCGGATACGTGTAAAACCTAGGGCCAAAGAAAATTTGAGCCCTTTTGAGATAGTATATGGGAGACCATATCAGGCTAAACATCGGGGGGAAGATTTGAACCAGTTGGGAAATCAGTATCTACAAAATTATGTTATATCCTTAGGAAAACAATTAGAAAGGATTAGTAAAAATGTTTTGGGTACCAGGGCTAAAGGGTTAGATCACTCGATCCATCCATTTCGCCCTGGAGATTGGGTTTATGTTAAGAATTTTTCAGGTGATCCACTGAGAGAGAAGTGGAATGGACCTTACCAGGTATTGCTGACCACCTTCACTGCAATCAAGATTAGAGAACAACCGGCCTGGATCCATTATTCCCGAGTGAAGAAGGCTCCTAAACCAGGATGGATGGTCGAAAAGGCTGGCGGTTTGAAACTATGATTGCGGTGGTAACTTTGTTAAACCTAGGCTTTTTAGGATACTGCGATCATGACAACTCGAACTACATGACTGGACCAAGATTTGATTGTTGGATTTGTACTGCCTTACCAAAAGGTGACATGAGACTCCCTTTATACGGGGTATGATCCACTCATTGGAATTGTGACAATCCCAGATATTGGTCAGCAATAATAGCTGCCTATGGAAAGCAAGATCCAACACTTGTTCGTGCTGACCCCCTTCCATACACACAAAAATTGTACTTGCAGGGATGGGTGGAATGATTATTTGATCAACAAAACTGCAGTAGAAGTAGGAACTTGCAATTTGAAAGGGACAGGCATGATATATATGGATTTTTGTAGCAGAACCCAATTAGAAACCTATAGCCCCTCGAACTGGGATTTTCTGAGGAATGTACCAATTGGCTGGGTAAACTGCGAAACATTTTACGGAGCTAATCTCACAGCCACTGATGGGCCCTGTAAATATACCTGACGGGTATTGGTGGCGATGTGGTGATGGCATTAGCAGAAAGCAGCTCCCTGCGGGTTGGAAGGGAATGTGTACCATAGGTCATCTAGTCAGCCAGGACCGAATATATAATCAGTCCCAAATACCTAAAGGCATATTAAGAACATCATGGAGACGAGCCAAACGGGAAGACAACCCACTTGTAAGTAGGGGAACAAAATTTAACCTCTTGGCTCCCCAATTTAGTGTGATTGAAACAATTGTTCATGGGAATGATCACACTGGTCGTTTTAGGAATACTTGTTTGCATGTCTCTCAAATGTCTCCTTTGGTGTTGTCGGGATTCAGTTGAGACACACAGTGATTGGAAAAAGGAATAAGATTAGGCACCAAATAGAATTATTTGAAAATAATACCTACAAAATAGAATAGTGAGGATTCATAGCTTTCTAGCTACAAATCCTCAAAAGAAAAGGAGGGATTGATAACTGTAAATGTAACAAATGTAACATGTAGGGGATGTTATCACTTCAGGTGGTCAGAAACAAGTCTTGGTTCTTTGTGAATATTAGGACGGTTGCAAGACAAGGGACTCCTGAATAATCCCTTTAGGCGCCTGGGCCTTGGGAGAACAGGTATGCAAACTACAGAGATAAGGAGGCTGCAGGATAATCTGAAGACCCCTGCCGAGAGACGCCAAACAAACATGTGCGATGGACATTACCATATATTAATGAATTCTCGGAAAAGCCATTACTATGATTAACATTTCTTGGAAATGTAATTAATATGTATGTTAACATAGCATAAATACCTAGTAACTGTGTCTCTTCGGTGCACACGTTTGGAGGAGAGATCCCCCGTGTGCCCGGCGCCGTAATAAAGAATACCTGCTTAATAGTCTGCTGACTATTGAGTCTTCAATTCCGGCTTTTCACGGCATCAGGGTCCTAAAAAGAAGGCATTAAAACCTACAATAAAAGTTTGGACACTAAAGATGAGTCCTGGAGACCAAGCGCCACCCCCACCCCGTCCCTTGGCAATGACAGACTCACAGCTGAGGATGGTGGCCCTCTTGCAGGGGCGGGCGCTGGCGGCGGCGGGGCAGAGAGCGGTGCAGAGGAGGTGCAGGCGGCCTCGCTGTCGCAGCCCTCGTGGAGGCAGCGGCAGGTCTGGCCCCGTCTCAGCAGGGCGGGCAGCGTCAGGAAGGAGATGATGTGCAGGAGCTGTGGGGATGGGGGAGAGCATCAGCCCTGGGACGCCCCTGCTTCGGGGGGCAGACCCCAGCCCCACACCCCCCCCGTCCTCGCCACCTCAGGGCAGACACTGGACGGCAGCCACGTCCTGCCCCTCCTCACCACCCTGCAGGCTGCTGCGGGGTCGCTGGGGCTGCGCGGAGGGGATGTGGGGGAGCCGATGGCCCCAGGGCAAGCATCACCCCCACCCAGCCTTGTCCACCCCACCGCCACCCCGGCGGCCTCACCATCATGGAGACGGGGGGTTCCAGAACACGGGGACAGCTGGGGGGTGCAGAGGAGACAGAGAGGAGCGCTGCAAGGGGGGAGGAGGGGCCCTGGGCCTGGTCCAGGGGCTGCTCGGCCTCGGGGAAGGCCCCACAGGAGCCATGGTGAAGCTGGGCCTGGCTGCAATCGGGGCCCGCCTCCTTCCCATGTAGTCTTGGCCGGCAGAGGTCGGGAGGGCTGTCAGTCTCCTCCCCTGAGGTGCTGCTGCCTCTGATTGGCCCCCTTGTGGTCAGGCTGCTGGGTTACAGTGCCTGCCCTTCACCTGAGGGAATGACCTGCCATTGGCTGCCAGGGCTGTCACTCTGCCCAGATGCAATGCCCACCCGCCCCTGAGGTGCTGCTGCCTCTGATTGGACCCCAGGTGGTCAGGCTGCTGGGTTACAGTGCCTGCCCTTCACCTGAAGTGATGACCTGCCATTGGCTGACAGTGCTGTCACTCTGCCCAGATGCAGTGCCCACCCTCCCCTGAGGTGACGCTGCCTCTGATTGGCCCCCTTGTGGTCAGGCTGCTGGGTTACAGTGCCTGCCCTTCACCTGAGGGAATGACCTGCCATTGGCTGCCAGGGCTGTCACTCTGCCCAGATGCAATGCCCACCCGCCCCTGAGGTGCTGCTGCCTCTGATTGGACCCCAGGTGGTCAGGCTGCTGGGTTACAGTGCCTGCCCTTCACCTGAAGTGATGACCTGCCATTGGCTGACAGTGCTGTCACTCTGCCCAGATGCAGTGCCCACCCTCCCCTGAGGTGACGCTGCCTCTGATTGGCCCCCTTGTGGTCAGGCTGCTGGGTTACAGTGCCTGCCCTTCACCTGAGGGAATGACCTGCCATTGGCTGCCAGGGCTGTCACTCTGCCCAGATGCAATGCCCACCCGCCCCTGAGGTGCTGCTGCCTCTGATTGGACCCCAGGTGGTCAGGCTGCTGGGCTGCAGTGCCTGCCCTTCACCTGAAGTGATGACCTGCCATTGGCTGACAGTGCTGTCACTCTGCCCAGATGCAGTGCCCACCCTCCCCTGAGGTGACGCTGCCTCTGATTGGCCCCCTTTGCGTTCAGGCTGCCCCGCTGGGTGCCTGCCCTTCATTTGAAATGTGACCTCTGATTGGCTACCTGGGCTGTCGCTCTGCCATGGTGTGGGGCCCACCCTCCCCTGAGGTGCTGCTCTCCGCTATTGGCTGCCTGAGGGGCCGCTCTCCCCTCCGCCGGTGCCTGCCCTGCTCCCAGGCGATGTGGTGATGAACTCCACAGGGTGGGCTGGGTGCTCGCGGTGACCCTGTGGGCACGGCAGAGCAGGGAGCTTCCGCTGGGGAGGGAGCGGCAGCCATCGCCCCGTCCAACCGCCCGCCCTGCAGGGCTGGCCCGGCCTGACAGCAGAGCATGGAGGGCACTGCCCAAAGGGCTCCTGGGCACGGACAGGCCGGGGGCACCGACCGCCTCTCAGGCAGCCTGTCCCAGCGCCCGGCCGCCCTCTCGGTGCAGAAACGGATCCTTGAGCCCAGCTGAACCCGCCCTGACGCAGCTCTGAGCCGTTCCCACGCATCCTGTCCCTGGACCCCAGCAGCAGAGCTCAGCACCTCCCTCTCACGTCCCCTCCTGGGGAAGCTGTGGAGAGCGGTGAAGTGGGACAGGGAAATACGCGGCTGTGGGCAAGAACAGACAGGTTGGGGCCCCAAAAATGAGGATTTTGGCCCTGAAAATGAGGCTTTGCAGGTGAGGACTCTGGACTGAGGCACAGGGAACCTTCCCCCGGCTCAGGGCAAGGCTGCGCCAGCCCAGAGCACGCAGGAGGTGGCCGCCTCTGCACCGCGGCACGAGTGGCGACTCGCCGGCTTGGCAGGGCGCGGGGCCTTTCCATGCCCGGGGGTGTCTGGGGAGGGGGCAGGCTGCCTAAAGCGTCTCCCCTCCTCCTCCCCTCCAGGTCTCTGTGCTCCAGCGGGGCAGCTGGGGCTCTGCTGTAAGGACACCCGGGGTCAGCATGCGCTGTGCTGCCTTGGGCTGCTGGGAAGGGATGGCATTGGGATGCTCCCCGGGCAACCCTGCTTCCCCCGGGGGCTGCCATTTCCCTTTTTCCCACCCAGCTGCCAGGCAGCCATGCTGCTGTCGGAGGGGCAGGCTCTGCTCCAGGCCCCGGCTGGGGTGAGGCTGACACTGCCCTACCAAAGCCCTCCTGCTACACAGCTGTGGGATTCTGGGAGAAGGTGAGCACACAGGGTGTGTGCAAAGCAGTAACATTTGAGCACCTGCTTCTTGTCAGCATCCACACCTTCCCGAGCTCACACTCCTTCTGTCTCCTCCTCTGGTGATATTTCCACATTTCTTCTCTCAGTCTAGGTTTCTCCTGGAGAAGAGAGGTTGTACAATATGTTGGAAATACCTGTGGTCGCGCCACCCCTACACAAAGAAAAACTTTTTCTTCACGATTCAGGAGCTTAGCCCAGACGTATCAAGCACATTACCCAGGACTAGGAGCCAGGAGATTCCAGAAGCTGAGTTTCAGCTCTAGAGAAGAGTTGTTTTGTGATCTGGGATGACCCCACCTTCCTCCATCACTTTCTCTGTTGGCCAAATGACCAGTGAAACGCCGGCCTGCCTGAGGTGAAGCTGAAGGACTTGTTTCTCTTGGTAAGGGCTTGGGCTGGCAGAAGTCACTCTGTGCCTGCCAAACAAGTCCCTTTTGGGAACTCACCTCTTGCAGTCGTGGAACCCCAGCCACTGACGTAGCAGCTTCTCAGCTGCGACACTCTCAGCCAGGCGTCGGGCACACAGGCAAGCTGCACGTAGTAGCCGCACAGGACAGGCTGGTCCAATTCCAGCAAGGCAATGTCGTTCCTCTGCGTGATGTTGTAGTAGTGCTCGTGAACCAGTAGCCGCTTAATAGTGCGCACTTGGGTCTCAGGGCCCAGCTGAGTCAAGTGGCTGGCCCCGATCACCACGTGCCACATGGTGATGTGCCTGCAAGGCAGGTGGAGAGAGGGGTCAGAGGGAGCGCAGCCACGTGCTGCAAGCAGCCCAGCAGTTGCCTGCCTTCTGCTGCACAGGGCAGAGAGGAAGGCAGCGCTACGGAGGGTGCGACTGCCCTAGCACGCCTTGGGCACAAGGAGTCTCGGGCGGGAGGCTGCTAGGAAGCCGTGGCGTGAGCCCAGCCCTCTCGCGAGCAGTCTCTCAGCTGGGCTTGGCAGTGCCCAGGCACTGGGCGTGCTGCAGGGAAGCGGGATGGCGCTAGCACGTGCTGCTGTGGAGCGGGCACGTGCTAGTGCTGTGGGGCTGTTCCCTGGTCCTCCTTACCCGGGCGTGATGAAGCAGTGGGCTGCTGTCAGCACCCACTGTGGGCTGATGAGAGACCCTCCGCAGACATGCGCCATGCCTCCTATGATGGGCTTCTGGATGCTGACGATCCAGGGCCAGGCCCCTAGCTGGGCATCGGTGCCACCCACGACGCGTGACATGCCGTAGTAAGAATCCACGGGCCGGTGCCCGCAGGTCCCTCTGTAAGCAGAAACTGATGAATGTCCTGCTCGGTGGCTTGCTGCTGTTCAGGCTGCAGGTCAGCCCCCTTCCCCCCCACCAGGCGCTGCATGGACAGCAGGGCCGCGGAACCCTGTGGGGCATGCGTCCATCTACCCCTGTTTGTGCTTGAGCCCCGTAGGCGAGTTGTGCCAGCGGCCTGGCTGCTGGCAAGGAACTGAGGCTCCCACATGGCGTTTGGGAAGCTTTGGTGTGGCACAGATGGAGCACGCTCCACGCTGGCTCTGTCATTGCCAAGGGACGGGGTGGGGGTGGCGCTTGGTCATTCTCGAGTGTTTAGTTTTCTAAGGTATTTTGTTTTATAATATGTTGCATGTAGATTACTGTATGTAGAGTACGCATTGCTCTGTACAGTACGTATTGTGTAGTTTTTATTGTTTTGCAGCCATTGTGGGTATTGTGGGTATGGTAGGTATGGGACTGCGCTATACAGTTTATTATTGTCTGTATTATATTGTACCCCGAACGGGATGGACCTTTTCCAGAACCACCCAATGCTCCTGCAGACCATGCAGCCCTGGGTCCAGCAGGAGCTGGAGCAGATCTTTGACAACAGGGGGTTGGAGGCAGCCATGGTGGAAGACACCATCATGGCCATGTTGACCAAGATGCCCCCGACCCCGCTGCCTCCTGAGGAGGGTCTCTGCCTCCCCCGGCAGCCCTGCGAGATCCGGCACGGACGAGCTCCTCGGCACCTCATGCGCCGCTGTTGGTGGGCACCTGGCAGCTGCCCCGCTGCTCCCGCTGCCATCCCCACGGAGCAAGAAGAGCCCCAGGAGGAGCCTGGGGAGGCTGTGCCCAGGCCCTCCACTACCAGCTGGGGCAGGGAACGCCCCCGGGGGGCCACGGCCACCCCCAAAGAGGAGCACCAGCAGCTCTGAGGACTCTCCAGCCAACAAGAGGCCAGCACCACACCAGGGACCCTGGAGGGGCCCTCGCCAGACGGCCGAACCAGGACTGGGCCACCAGCTGCAGCACACGCTGGCCCTCAAGGGCTCCCAGATCCCATTAGCCAAATAAAAGAATCGCATGCAAATGACAGAAAAAGTCTCAGTGTTACCAACAGCGCAGATGGCTTTGCTGTCCTCACCCTTTTTAGCTTTTCTTTTACAGGGAGGGGTGGGATGTGAACGCTGAGGGGTCCTTCTGCGCGTGCCAGGCACTATTTTGCTGTTCTCCCCCAAGGCAAGTGCTGCCCAGCTCCAGGCCTGCAGCTCTGCACTGGTCCCGGGGCAGATGTCTCCAGCCCGGGGGTCTCCAGGGCCAGCCCGTGCCCCATCGCTCAGCACCCCACGCCTGTCCCCCTCTTCCCGCACCCTCTGCCCCCACGTCTCGGGGCGCTGCTCCCCGACCAGCCTGCACTGCTGGGCGCAGCCTCGCGACGGTGGCACCCAAAACCCTGCTCCTGCACAGAGTCACGACGTGGTGCTGCTCTCTGCACCAGCCCAGGGTCGCACCCTGCCCCAGCAGAGCCCCAACAAGTGCAGCCAGGGGAAGCGCAGAGTCCTGGCCCTGGGGAGGTCACTACCAATAGAGCTTTGGATCCTAAAAAGATGCTTTCTGCTCTGAAAGTGAGGGTTTAAACCCTAACAAGGGAACGGTGTGCCCTAAGAAAGTCTATGGCTGATAAAAGACAGCTTTGGACCCAAAAAAATGAGGATTTCCGCCCTGCAAATAAGGCTCTGGGATCTAAAATGGATGGAGAGTGTCTACAAATGACGCTTTGGGCCCTGCAAAGGAGGGGAACCTCTTGGTTCCTCTGTTGCCCCATAAAACGAAACACTCCAGTGCAGGCCTAGAGCTGTAAGAGGGGTTTGGCCCTAGAAGTGAGACTTTGGACTCTCCAAAAAAGAGTTTGGGCCTGAAGCATGGGGCGTTGGGATGTGAAAATAAGGCTTTGGAAATGAAAATGAGATGCTGAACCCTCAAATCAGGACTTTTGCCCTCACATGATGTTTTGGTGCCAAAAGCTAGGGCTCTGTATGCTAAAAACAGGTCTTTGGAGCCTCCAAATGAGGCTTCGGTCATTAAACAAGTGAGGCTTTGTACCCAAAATGAGCAGTTTGGATGCTAAAATGAGGCTTTGGACCCTCCAGCTTGCCGACTGGATCCTCTAAATTAGGCTATGGATCCAGATAATGAGGCTTTGGTGCCATGAAAGGAGACTTTAGACCCTACAAATAAGGCTTTGGACTCTAAAAAGGAGCCCTTTGACACTCAGATCAGACTTTGGGCCTTCAAGAGAATGCTTTGGTCCCTTAAAAGGAGTCTGTGAATTGTAAAAGCGAAGCTTGCAACTTATCAATGAGGGTTTGACCCTGCAAAGGAGGGTTTGGACCCTAAAAAAAGGCTTTGTGCCCTCCAGATGGTGCTATCACAGTTGACCTCTTGTAGGACAGAAAGAGGTCTTGTGAGGCAGCAGTTGCGTCCCACTGTGCAGGCTTTGAGCCAGCCCTGGGGACTCAGCTGACCAGCAGGTTGTCACTGGAGGACACTGGGGCTGCAAGGGTACGCATTTCCCAGCCATCACTTAGCTGCAGGGAGATCTGCTTTGACGGCCCCAGGCCAGAAGGACACGCACTGCACAGGCGGGCATTCACAGAGGCGTCTCTTGGACTTGCCAGGGCAGGAATCACCGAGGGCAGAGGACAACAGCCCAAGAGCAGGGAAGTGCTGGCCTGTTTTTCAAGCCAAGGCGGCAAATTCACCTGCAGGGGCTCTCCTGAGCAGCGGCACAAGTGCCAGCTGGCTGAAAGCATGCACAGCTCGCTCAAGGGCTGGGCTGAGTGCTTCGTGCCCCACTAACGCAGGGCAAAAACAAAGCGTGCTCACCTCGCCTGAACGAGCGGCTGCAGAGCTGTCACTCCCCGGGTCCAGGCGGGATCTCCACGTGTGCCCTGGGACACCCACGGGTGCGTACGCTGGAGCCGCACACTTCCCATGCCTGGTGACGGAGGGCTCCACGCACGCCGGAGGAGCTGGAGAGCAGCAAGGCAGACGCTCAGTGCCCTCAGCACCAGGGCCGAGCCCTGCTCTCGCAGCAGGACGGGGCAGAGCCATCTCCCCGTTCCCCTGGGCAGCTGTCCCCAGCGCTCCACAGGCAAACTGCCAGGGCGGTGT
The DNA here is from genome assembly GCF_030867145.1 of Opisthocomus hoazin. Taxonomy (NCBI): domain Eukaryota; kingdom Metazoa; phylum Chordata; class Aves; order Opisthocomiformes; family Opisthocomidae; genus Opisthocomus; species Opisthocomus hoazin. The sequence continues at coordinate 7,319,051 of NC_134442.1, forward strand.
GTTAGGGGTTGGAAGGGACCTCTGTGGGTCATCGCGTGGGCAGCGGTGTGCAGAGCAACGGCGGGCTGAGGGCAGCCGAGGCAGGAGAGCAGCCTTGCGCTCAGTGGGACCAGGCTGCTCTCTGCTCTGCCACCAAAGCTAAGACTTTGGAAAGTCAAAATGATGCTTTGGATGCTAGAAATATAGCTCTGGAGCCTAAAAAGAGGCTTTCTGCCTCCAAAATGAGAGTTAGGACCCTCAAAATGGAACTGTGGGCCCTAAAAGAAGGTTGTGAGTGATAAAAGACAGGTTTGGATCCCATAAACGAGGGCTTCAGCCCTGAAAATGGGGCTCTGGGCACTCCAAAGGATAGGCTAGATGCTACAAGGGACGCTTTAGACCCTGAAAAGGAGGGGAACGACTTGGTTCCTCCATGGCCTCCAGAAATGGAGATTTCGTCCCAAATAGAGGGCTCTGGGCACTCCAGTGGAGGCTTTCAGGTGTAAAAGAGGGCTTGGGACCCTTCAAAGTAGAGTTTAGACCCGCCAAAGGATGGCTTGGGGCTTAAGAATGCAACATTGGGCCCTGAAAATGGGGCTTTGGAAATTACATTGAGGCATTGAACCCTGAACTTCTGATGGTTTTAAGCCCTGAAGTGATGCTTTGGGTTTGAAAATCAGGGCTTTGTACTGTTGAAATGGGATTTTAGACCCTCAGAATGAAGCTTGGGACATCAAACAAACAAGGCTTCTAAGTCTAAAGGAGCAGTTTTGATTCTACATGGAGGCTTTGGCTCCTGAAAAGCAGGGTTTTGAAGATAAAGATGAGGGTTGAGACCTCAAATGGAGACTTTGGACCCTATAAACAATGCTTTGGACTCTGAAAAGGAGGCTCTGCACCTTCAAAATGATGCTATGAGCCCTGGGTTTGGAACTTAGAAATGAGGGTTTGTACCCTAAAAAGGAGGCTTTGGGTCCTAAAAAGAAGGCATTAAAACCTACAATAAAAGTTTGGACACTAAAGATGAGTCCTGGAGACCAAGCGCCACCCCCACCCCGTCCCTTGGCAATGACAGACTCACAGCTGAGGATGGTGGCCCTCTTGCAGGGGCGGGCGCTGGCGGCGGCGGGGCAGAGAGCGGTGCAGAGGAGGTGCAGGCGGCCTCGCTGTCGCAGCCCTCGTGGAGGCAGCGGCAGGTCTGGCCCCGTCTCAGCAGGGCGGGCAGCGTCAGGAAGGAGATGATGTGCAGGAGCTGTGGGGATGGGGGAGAGCATCAGCCCTGGGACGCCCCTGCTTCGGGGGGCAGACCCCAGCCCCACATCCCCCCCGTCCTCGCCACCTCAGGGCAGACACTGGACGGCAGCCACGTCCTGCCCCTCCTCACCACCCTGCAGGCTGCTGCGGGGTCGCTGGGGCTGCGCGGAGGGGATGTGGGGGAGCCGATGGCCCCAGGGCAAGCATCACCCCCACCCAGCCTTGTCCACCCCACCGCCACCCCGGCGGCCTCAGCATCATGGAGACGGGGGGTTCCAGAACACGGGGACAGCTGGGGGGTGCAGAGGAGACAGAGAGGAGCGCTGCAAGGGGGGAGGAGGGGCCCTGGGCCTGGTCCAGGGGCTGCTCGGCCTCGGGGCAGGCCCCACAGGAGCCATGGTGAAGCTGGGCCTGGCTGCAATCGGGGCCCGCCTCCTTCCCATGTAGTCTTGGCCGGCAGAGGGCGGGAGGGCTGTCAGTCTCCTCCCCTGAGGTGCTGCTGCCTCTGATTGGCCCCCTTGTGGTCAGGCTGCTGGGTTACAGTGCCTGCCCTTCACCTGAGGGAATGACCTGCCATTGGCTGCCAGGGCTGTCACTCTGCCCAGATGCAATGCCCACCCGCCCCTGAGGTGCTGCTGCCTCTGATTGGACCCCAGGTGGTCAGGCTGCTGGGCTGCAGTGCCTGCCCTTCACCTGAAGTGATGACCTGCCATTGGCTGACAGTGCTGTCACTCTGCCCAGATGCAGTGCCCACCCTCCCCTGAGGTGACGCTGCCTCTGATTGGCCCCCTTTGCGTTCAGGCTGCCCCGCTGGGTGCCTGCCCTTCATTTGAAATGTGGCCTCTGATTGGCTACCTGGGCTGTCGCTGTGCCATGGTGTGGGGCCCACCCTCCCCTGAGGTGCTGCTCTCCGCTATTGGCTGCCTGAGGGGCCGCTCTCCCCTCCGCCGGTGCCTGCCCTGCTCCCAGGCGATGTGGTGATGAACTCCACAGGGTGGGCTGGGTGCTCGCGGTGACCCTGTGGGCACGGCAGAGCAGGGAGCTTCCGCTGGGGAGGGAGCGGCAGCCATCGCCCCGTCCAACCGCCCGCCCTGCAGGGCTGGCCCGGCCTGACAGCAGAGCATGGAGGGCACTGCCCAAAGGGCTCCTGGGCACGGACAGGCCGGGGGCACCGACCGCCTCTCAGGCAGCCTGTCCCAGCGCCCGGCCGCCCTCTCGGTGCAGAAACGGATCCTTGAGCCCAGCTGAACCCGCCCTGACGCAGCTCTGGGCCGTTCCCACGCATCCTGTCCCTGGACCCCAGCAGCAGAGCTCAGCACCTCCCTCTCACGTCCCCTCCTGGGGAAGCTGTGGAGAGCGGTGAAGTGGGACAGGGAAATACGCGGCTGTGGGCAAGAACAGACAGGTTGGGGCCCCAAAAATGAGGATTTTGGCCCTGAAAATGAGGCTTTGCAGGTGAGGACTCTGGACTGAGGCACAGGGAACCTTCCCCCGGCTCAGGGCAAGGCTGCGCCAGCCCAGAGCACGCAGGAGGTGGCCACCTCTGCACCGCGGCACGAGTGGCGACTCGCCGGCTTGGCAGGGCGCGGGGCCTTTCCATGCCCGGGGGTGTCTGGGGAGGGGGCAGGCTGCCTAAAGCGTCTCCCCTCCTCCTCCCCTCCAGGTCTCTGTGCTCCAGCGGGGCAGCTGGGGCTCTGCTGTAAGGACACCCGGGGTCAGCGTGCGCTGTGCTGCCTTGGGCTGCTGGGAAGGGATGGCATTGGGATGCTCCCCGGGCAACCCTGCTTCCCCCGGGGGCTGCCATTTCCCTTTTTCCCACCCAGCTGCCAGGCAGCCATGCTGCTGTCGGAGGGGCAGGCTCTGCTCCAGGCCCCGGCTGGGGTGAGGCTGACACTGCCCTACCAAAGCCCTCCTGCTACACAGCTGTGGGATTCTGGGAGAAGGTGAGCACACAGGGTGTGTGCAAAGCAGTAACATTTGAGCACCTGCTTCTTGTCAGCATCCACACCTTCCCGAGCTCACACTCCTTCTGTCTCCTCCTCTGGTGATATTTCCACATTTCTTCTCTCAGTCTAGGTTTCTCCTGGAGAAGAGAGGTTGTACAATATGTTGGAAATACCTGTGGTCGCGCCACCCCTACACAAAGAAAAACTTTTTCTTCACGATTCAGGAGCTTAGCCCAGACGTATCAAGCGCATTACCCAGGACTAGGAGCCAGGAGATTCCAGAAGCTGAGTTTCAGCTCTAGAGAAGAGTTGTTTTGTGATCTGGGATGACCCCACCTTCCTCCATCACTTTCTCTGTTGGCCAAATGACCAGTGAAACGCCGGCCTGCCTGAGGTGAAGCTGAAGGACTTGTTTCTCTTGGTAAGGGCTTGGGCTGGCAGAAGTCACTCTGTGCCTGCCAAACAAGTCCCTTTTGGGAACTCACCTCTTGCAGTCGTGGAACCCCAGCCACTGACGTAGCAGCTTCTCAGCTGCGACACTCTCAGCCAGGCGTCGGGCACACAGGCAAGCTGCACGTAGTAGCCGCACTGGACAGGCTGGTCCAATTCCAGCAAGGCAATGTCGTTCCTCTGCGTGATGTTGTAGTAGTGCTCGTGAACCAGTAGCCGCTTAATAGTGCGCACTTGGGTCTCAGGGCCCAGCTGAGTCAAGTGGCTGGCCCCGATCACCACGTGCCACATGGTGATGTGCCTGCAAGGCAGGTGGAGAGAGGGGTCAGAGGGAGCGCAGCCCCGTGCTGCAAGCAGCCCAGCAGTTGCCTGCCTTCTGCTGCACAGGGCAGAGAGGAAGGCAGCGCTACGGAGGGTGCGACTGCCCTAGCACGCCTTGGGCACAAGGAGTGTCGGGCGGGAGGCTGCTAGGAAGCCGTGGCGTGAGCCCAGCCCTCTCGCGAGCAGTCTCTCAGCTGGGCTTGGCAGTGCCCAGGCACTGGGCGTGCTGCAGGGAAGCGGGATGGCGCTAGCACGTGCTGCTGTGGAGCGGGCACGTGCTAGTGCTGTGGGGCTGTTCCCTGGTCCTCCTTACCCGGGCGTGATGAAGCAGTGGGCTGCTGTCAGCACCCACTGTGGGCTGATGAGCGACCCTCCGCAGACATGCGCCATGCCTCCTATGATGGGCTTCTGGATGCTGACGATCCAGGGCCAGGCCCCTAGCTGGGCATCGGTGCCACCCACGACGCGTGACATGCCGTAGTAAGAATCCACGGGCCGGTGCCTGCAGGTCCCTCTGTAAGCAGAAACTGATGAATGTCCTGCTCGGTGGCTTGCTGCTGTTCAGGCTGCAGGTCAGCCCCCTTCCCCCCCACCAGGCGCTGCATGGACAGCAGGGCCGCGGAACCCTGTGGGGCATGCGTCCATCTACCCCTGTTTGTGCTTGAGCCCCGTAGGCGAGTTGTGCCAGCGGCCTGGCTGCTGGCAAGGAACTGAGGCTCCCACATGGCGTTTGGGAAGCTTTGGTGTGGCACAGATGGAGCACGCTCCACGCTGGCTCTGTCATTGCCAAGGGACGGGGTGGGGGTGGCGCTTGGTCATTCTCGAGTGTTTAGTTTTCTAAGGTATTTTGTTTTATAATATGTTGCATGTAGATTACTGTATGTAGAGTATGCATTGCTCTGTACAGTACGTATTGTGTAGTTTTTATTGTTTTGCAGCCATTGTGGGTATTGTGGGTATGGTAGGTATGGGACTGCGCTATACAGTTTATTATTGTCTGTATTATATTGTACCCCGAACGGGATGGACCTTTTCCAGAACCACCCAATGCTCCTGCAGACCCTGCAGCCCTGGGTCCAGCAGGAGCTGGAGCAGATCTTTGACAACAGGGGGTTGGAGGCAGCCATGGTGGAAGACACCATCATGGCCATGTTGACCAAGATGCCCCCGACCCCGCTGCCTCCTGAGGAGGGTCTCTGCCTCCCCCGGCAGCCCTGCGAGATCCGGCACGGACGAGCTCCTCGGCACCTCATGCGCCGCTGTTGGTGGGCACCTGGCAGCTGCCCCGCTGCTCCCGCTGCCATCCCCACGGAGCAAGAAGAGCCCCAGGAGGAGCCTGGGGAGGCTGTGCCCAGGCCCTCCACTACCAGCTGGGGCAGGGAACGCCCCCGGGGGGCCACGGCCACCCCCAAAGAGGAGCACCAGCAGCTCCGAGGACTCTCCAGCCAACAAGAGGCCAGCACCACACCAGGGACCCTGGAGGGGCCCTCGCCAGACGGCCGAACCAGGACTGGGTCACCAGCTGCAGCACACGCTGGCCCTCAAGGGCTCCCAGATCCCATTAGCCAAATAAAAGAATCGCATGCAAATGACAGAAAAAGTCTCAGTGTTACCAACAGCGCAGATGGCTTTGCTGTCCTCACCCTTTTTAGCTTTTCTTTTACAGGGAGGGGTGGGATGTGAACGCTGAGGGGTCCTTCTGCGCGTGCCAGGCACTATTTTGTTGTTCTCCCCCAAGGCAAGTGCTGCCCAGCTCCAGGCCTGCAGCTCTGCACTGGTCCCGGGGCAGATGTCTCCAGCCCGGGGGTCTCCAGGGCCAGCCCGTGCCCCATCGCTCAGCACCCCACGCCTGTCCCCCTCTTCCCGCACCCTCTGCCCCCACGTCTCGGGGCGCTGCTCCCCGACCAGCCTGCACTGCTGGGCGCAGCCTCGCGACGGTGGCACCCAAAACCCTGCTCCTGCACAGAGTCACGACGTGGTGCTGCTCTCTGCACCAGCCCAGGGTCGCACCCTGCCCCAGCAGAGCCCCAACAAGTGCAGCCAGGGGAAGCGCAGAGTCCTGGCCCTGGGGAGGTCACTACCAATAGAGCTTTGGATCCTAAAAAGATGCTTTCTGCTCTGAAAGTGAGGGTTTAAACCCTAACAAGGGAACGGTGTGCCCTAAGAAAGTCTATGGCTAATAAAAGACAGCTTTGGACCCAAAAAAATGAGGATTTCCGCCCTGCAAATAAGGCTCTGGGATCTAAAATGGATGGAGAGTGTCTACAAATGACGCTTTGGGCCCTGCAAAGGAGGGGAACCTCTTGGTTCCTCTGTTGCCCCATAAAACGAAACACTCCAGTGCAGGCCTAGAGCTGTAAGAGGGGTTTGGCCCTAGAAGTGAGACTTTGGACTCTCCAAAAAAGAGTTTGGGCCTGAAGCATGGGGCGTTGGGATGTGAAAATAAGGCTTTGGAAATGAAAATGAGATGCTGAACCCTCAAATCAGGACTTTTGCCCTCACATGATGTTTTGGTGCCAAAAGCTAGGGCTCTGTATGCTAAAAACAGGTCTTTGGAGCCTCCAAATGAGGCTTCGGTCATTAAACAAGTGAGGCTTTGTACCCAAAATGAGCAGTTTGGATGCTAAAATGAGGCTTTGGACCCTCCAGCTTGCCGACTGGATCCTCTAAATTAGGCTATGGATCCAGATAATGAGGCTTTGGTGCCATGAAAGGAGACTTTAGACCCTACAAATAAGGCTTTGGACTCTAAAAAGGAGCCCTTTGACACTCAGATCAGACTTTGGGCCTTCAAGAGAATGCTTTGGTCCCTTAAAAGGAGTCTGTGAATTGTAAAAGCGAAGCTTGCAACTTATCAATGAGGGTTTGACCCTGCAAAGGAGGGTTTGGACCCTAAAAAAAGGCTTTGTGCCCTCCAGATGGTGCTATCACCATCGACCTCTTGTAGGACAGAAAGAGGTCTTGTGAGGCAGCAGTTGCGTCCCACTGTGCAGGCTTTGAGCCAGCCCTGGGGACTCAGCTGACCAGCAGGTTGTCACTGGAGGACACTGGGGCTGCAAGGGTACGCATTTCCCAGCCATCACTTAGCTGCAGGGAGATCTGCTTTGACGGCCCCAGGCCAGAAGGACACGCACTGCACAGGCGGGCATTCACAGAGGCGTCTCTTGGACTTGCCAGGGCAGGAATCACCGAGGGCAGAGGACAACAGCCCAAGAGCAGGGAAGTGCTGGCCTGTTTTTCAAGCCAAGGCGGCAAATTCACCTGCAGGGGCTCTCCTGAGCAGCGGCACAAGTGCCAGCTGGCTGAAAGCATGCACAGCTCGCTCAAGGGCTGGGCTGAGTGCTTCGTGCCCCACTAACGCAGGGCAAAAACAAAGCGTGCTCACCTCGCCTGAACGAGCGGCTGCAGAGCTGTCACTCCCCGGGTCCAGGCGGGATCTCCACGTGTGCCCTGGGACACCCACGGGTGCGTACGCTGGAGCCGCACACTTCCCATGCCTGGTGACGGAGGGCTCCACGCACGCCGGAGGAGCTGGAGAGCAGCAAGGCAGACGCTCAGTGCCCTCAGCACCAGGGCCGAGCCCTGCTCTCGCAGCAGGACGGGGCAGAGCCATCTCCCCGTTCCCCTGGGCAGCTGTCCCCAGCGCTCCACAGGAAAACTGCCAGGGCGGTGTGTTAGGGGTTGGAAGGGACCTCTGTGGGTCATCGCGTGGGCAGCGGTGTGCAGAGCAACGGCGGGCTGAGGGCAGCCGAGGCGGGAGAGCAGCCTTGCGCTCAGTGGGACCAGGCTGCTCTCTGCTCTGCCACCAAAGCTGAGACTTTGGAAAGTCAAAATGATGCTTTGGATGCTAGAAATATAGCTCTGGAGCCTAAAAAGAGGCTTTCTGCCTCCAAAATGAGAGTTAGGACCCTCAAAATGGAACTGTGGGCCCTAAAAGAAGGTTGTGAGTGATAAAAGACAGGTTTGGATCCCATAAACGAGGGCTTCAGCCCTGAAAATGGGGCTCTGGGCACTCCAAAGGATAGGCTAGATGCTACAAGGGACGCTTTAGACCCTGAAAAGGAGGGGAACGACTTGGTTCCTCCATGGCCTCCAGAAATGGAGATTTCGTCCCAAATAGAGGGCTCTGGGCACTCCAGTGGAGGCTTTCAGGTGTAAAAGAGGGCTTGGGACCCTTCAAAGTAGAGTTTAGACCCGCCAAAGGATGGCTTGGGGCTTAAGAATGCAACATTGGGCCCTGAAAATGGGGCTTTGGAAATTACATTGAGGCATTGAACCCTGAACTTCTGATGGTTTTAAGCCCTGAAGTGATGCTTTGGGTTTGAAAATCAGGGCTTTGTACTGTTGAAATGGGATTTTAGACCCTCAGAATGAAGCTTGGGACATCAAACAAACAAGGCTTCTAAGTCTAAAGGAGCAGTTTTGATTCTACATGGAGGCTTTGGCTCCTGAAAAGCAGGGTTTTGAAGATAGAGATGAGGGTTGAGACCTCAAATGGAGACTTTGGACCCTATAAACAATGCTTTGGACTCTGAAAAGGAGGCTCTGCACCTTCAAAATGATGCTATGAGCCCTGGGTTTGGAACTTAGAAATGAGGGTTTGTACCCTAAAAAGGAGGCTTTGGGTCCTAAAAAGAAGGCATTAAAACCTACAATAAAAGTTTGGACACTAAAGATGAGTCCTGGAGACCAAGCGCCACCCCCACCCCGTCCCTTGGCAATGACAGACTCACAGCTGAGGATGGTGGCCCTCTTGCAGGGGCGGGCGCTGGCGGCGGCGGGGCAGAGAGCGGTGCAGAGGAGGTGCAGGCGGCCTCGCTGTCGCAGCCCTCGTGGAGGCAGCGGCAGGTCTGGCCCCGTCTCAGCAGGGCAGGCAGCGTCAGGAAGGAGATGATGTGCAGGAGCTGTGGGGATGGGGGAGAGCATCAGCCCTGGGACGCCCCTGCTTCGGGGGGCAGACCCCAGCCCCACATCCCCCCCGTCCTCGCCACCTCAGGGCAGACACTGGACGGCAGCCACGTCCTGCCCCTCCTCACCACCCTGCAGGCTGCTGCGGGGTCGCTGGGGCTGCGCGGAGGGGATGTGGGGGAGCCGATGGCCCCAGGGCAAGCATCACCCCCACCCAGCCTTGTCCACCCCACCGCCACCCCGGCGGCCTCACCATCATGGAGACGGGGGGTTCCAGAACACGGGGACAGCTGGGGGGTGCGGAGGAGACAGAGAGGAGCGCTGCAAGGGGGGAGGAGGGGCCCTGGGCCTGGTCCAGGGGCTGCTCGGCCTCGGGGAAGGCCCCACAGGAGCCATGGTGAAGCTGGGCCTGGCTGCAATCGGGGCCCGCCTCCTTCCCATGTAGTCTTGGCCGGCAGAGGTCGGGAGGGCTGTCAGTCTCCTCCCCTGAGGTGCTGCTGCCTCTGATTGGCCCCCTTGTGGTCAGGCTGCTGGGTTACAGTGCCTGCCCTTCACCTGAGGGAATGACCTGCCATTGGCTGCCAGGGCTGTCACTCTGCCCAGATGCAATGCCCACCCGCCCCTGAGGTGCTGCTGCCTCTGATTGGACCCCAGGTGGTCAGGCTGCTGGGCTGCAGTGCCTGCCCTTCACCTGAAGTGATGACCTGCCATTGGCTGACAGTGCTGTCACTCTGCCCAGATGCAGTGCCCACCCTCCCCTGAGGTGCTGCTCTCCGCTATTGGCTGCCTGAGGGGCCGCTCTCCCCTCCGCCGGTGCCTGCCCTGCTCCCAGGCGATGTGGTGATGAACTCCACAGGGTGGGCTGGGTGCTCGCGGTGACCCTGTGGGCACGGCAGAGCAGGGAGCTTCGGCTGGGGAGGCAGTGGCAGCCATCGCCCCGTCCAACCGCCCGCCCTGCAGGGCTGGCCCGGCCTGACAGCAGAGCATGGAGGGCACTGCCCAAAGGGCTCCTGGGCACGGACAGGCCGGGGGCACCGACCGCCTCTCAGGCAGCCTGTCCCAGCGCCCGGCCGCCCTCTCGGTGCAGAAACGGATCCTTGAGCCCAGCTGAACCTGCCCTGACGCAGCTCTGAGCCGTTCCCACGCATCCTGTCCCTGGACCCCAGCAGCAGAGCTCAGCACCTCCCTCTCACGTCCCCTCCTGGGGAAGCTGTGGAGAGCGGTGAAGTGGGACAGGGAAATACGCGGCTGTGGGCAAGAACAGACAGGTTGGGGCCCCAAAAATGAGGATTTTGGCCCGGAAAATGAGGCTTTGCAGGTGAGGACTCTGGACTGAGGCACAGGGAACCTTCCCCCGGCTCAGGGCAAGGCTGCGCCAGCCCAGAGCACGCAGGAGGTGGCCACCTCTGCACCGCGGCACGAGTGGCGACTCGCCGGCTTGGCAGGGCGCGGGGCCTTTCCATGCCCGGGGGTGTCTGGGGAGGGGGCAGGCTGCCTAAAGCGTCTCCCCTCCTCCTCCCCTCCAGGTCTCTGTGCTCCAGCGGGGCAGCTGGGGCTCTGCTGTAAGGACACCCGGGGTCAGCGTGCGCTGTGCTGCCTTGGGCTGCTGGGAAGGGATGGCATTGGGATGCTCCCCGGGCAACCCTGCTTCCCCCGGGGGCTGCCATTTCCCATTTTCCCACCCAGCTGCCAGGCAGCCATGCTGCTGTCGGAGGGGCAGGCTCTGCTCCAGGCCCCGGCTGGGGTGAGGCTGACACTGCCCTACCAAAGCCCTCCTGCTACACAGCTGTGGGATTCTGGGAGAAGGTGAGCACACAGGGTGTGTGCAAAGCAGTAACATTTGAGCACCTGCTTCTTGTCAGCATCCACACCTTCCCGAGCTCACACTCCTTCTGTCTCCTCCTCTGGTGATATTTCCACATTTCTTCTCTCAGTCTAGGTTTCTCCTGGAGAAGAGAGGTTGTACAATATGTTGGAAATACCTGTGGTCGCGCCACCCCTACACAAAGAAAAACTTTTTCTTCACGATTCAGGAGCTTAGCCCAGACGTATCAAGCACATTACCCAGGACTAGGAGCCAGGAGATTCCAGAAGCTGAGTTTCAGCTCTAGAGAAGAGTTGTTTTGTGATCTGGGATGACCCCACCTTCCTCCATCACTTTCTCTGTTGGCCAAATGACCAGTGAAACGCCGGCCTGCCTGAGGTGAAGCTGAAGGACTTGTTTCTCTTGGTAAGGGCTTGGGCTGGCAGAAGTCACTCTGTGCCTGCCAAACAAGTCCCTTTTGGGAACTCACCTCTTGCAGTCGTGGAACCCCAGCCACTGACGTAGCAGCTTCTCAGCTGCGACACTCTCAGCCAGGCGTCGGGCACACAGGCAAGCTGCACGTAGTAGCCGCACAGGACAGGCTGGTCCAATTCCAGCAAGGCAATGTCGTTCCTCTGCGTGATGTTGTAGTAGTGCTCGTGAACCAGTAGCCGCTTAATAGTGCGCACTTGGGTCTCAGGGCCCAGCTGAGTCAAGTGGCTGGCCCCGATCACCACGTGCCACATGGTGATGTGCCTGCAAGGCAGGTGGAGAGAGGGGTCAGAGGGAGCGCAGCCACGTGCTGCAAGCAGCCCAGCAGTTGCCTGCCTTCTGCTGCACAGGGCAGAGAGGAAGGCAGCGCTACGGAGGGTGCGACTGCCCTAGCACGCCTTGGGCACAAGGAGTGTCGGGCGGGAGGCTGCTAGGAAGCCGTGGCGTGAGCCCAGCCCTCTCGCGAGCAGTCTCTCAGCTGGGCTTGGCAGTGCCCAGGCACTGGGCGTGCTGCAGGGAAGCGGGATGGCGCTAGCACGTGCTGCTGTGGAGCGGGCACGTGCTAGTGCTGTGGGGCTGTTCCCTGGTCCTCCTTACCCGGGCGTGATGAAGCAGTGGGCTGCTGTCAGCACCCACTGTGGGCTGATGAGCGACCCTCCGCAGACATGCGCCATGCCTCCTATGATGGGCTTCTGGATGCTGACGATCCAGGGCCAGGCCCCTAGCTGGGCATCGGTGCCACCCACGACGCGTGACATGCCGTAGTAAGAATCCATGGGCCGGTGCCCGCAGGTCCCTCTGTAAGCAGAAACTGATGAATGTCCTGCTCGGTGGCTTGCTGCTGTTCAGGCTGCAGGTCAGCCCCCTTCCCCCCCACCAGGCGCTGCATGGACAGCAGGGCCGCGGAACCCTGTGGGGCATGCGTCCATCTACCCCTGTTTGTGCTTCAGCCCCGTAGGTGAGTTGTGCCAGCGGCCTGGCTGCTGGCAAGGAACTGAGGCTCCCACATGGCGTTTGGGAAGCTTTGGTGTGGCACAGATGGAGCACGCTCCACGCTGGCTCTGTCATTGCCAAGGGACGGGGTGGGGGTGGCGCTTGGTCATTCTCGAGTGTTTAGTTTTCTAAGGTATTTTGTTTTATAATATGTTGCATGTAGATTACTGTATGTAGAGTATGCATTGCTCTGTACAGTACGTATTGTGTAGTTTTTATTGTTTTGCAGCCATTGTGGGTATTGTGGGTATGGTAGGTATGGGACTGCGCTATACAGTTTATTATTGTCTGTATTATATTGTACCCCGAACGGGAGCGACCTTTTCCAGAACCACCCAATGCTCCTGCAGACCATGCAGCCCTGGGTCCAGCAGGAGCTGGTGCAGATCTTTGACAACAGGGGGTTGGAGGCAGCCATGGTGGAAGACACCATCATGGCCATGTTGACCAAGATGCCCCCGACCCCGCTGCCTCCTGAGGAGGGTCTCTGCCTCCCCCGGCAGCCCTGCGAGATCCGGCACGGACGAGCTCCTCGGCACCTCATGCGCCACTGTTGGTGGGCACCTGGCAGCTGCCCCGCTGCTCCCGCTGCCATCCCCACGGAGCAAGAAGAGCCCCAGGAGGAGCCTGGGGAGGCTGTGCCCAGGCCCTCCACTACCAGCTGGGGCAGGGAACGCCCCCGGGGGGCCACGGCCACCCCCAAAGAGGAGCACCAGCAGCTCCGAGGACTCTCCAGCCAACAAGAGGCCAGCACCACACCAGGGACCCTGGAGGGGCCCTCGCCAGACGGCCGAACCAGGACTGGGCCACCAGCTGCAGCACACGCTGGCCCTCAAGGGCTCCCAGATCCCATTAGCCAAATAAAAGAATCGCATGCAAATGACAGAAAAAGTCTCAGTGTTACCAACAGCGCAGATGGCTTTGCTGTCCTCACCCTTTTTAGCTTTTCTTTTACAGGGAGGGGTGGGATGTGAACGCTGAGGGGTCCTTCTGCGCGTGCCAGGCACTATTTTGTTGTTCTCCCCCAAGGCAAGTGCTGCCCAGCTCCAGGCCTGCAGCTCTGCACTGGTCCCGGGGCAGATGTCTCCAGCCCGGGGGTCTCCAGGGCCAGCCCGTGCCCCATCGCTCAGCACCCCACGCCTGTCCCCCTCTTCCCGCACCCTCTGCCCCCACGTCTCGGGGCGCTGCTCCCCGACCAGCCTGCACTGCTGGGCGCAGCCTCGCGACGGTGGCACCCAAAACCCTGCTCCTGCACAGAGTCACGACGTGGTGCTGCTCTCTGCACCAGCCCAGGGTCGCACCCTGCCCCAGCAGAGCCCCAACAAGTGCAGCCAGGGGAAGCGCAGAGTCCTGGCCCTGGGGAGGTCACTACCAATAGAGCTTTGGATCCTAAAAAGATGCTTTCTGCTCTGAAAGTGAGGGTTTAAACCCTAACAAGGGAACGGTGTGCCCTAAGAAAGTCTATGGCTAATAAAAGACAGCTTTGGACCCAAAAAAATGAGGATTTCCGCCCTGCAAATAAGGCTCTGGGATCTAAAATGGATGGAGAGTGTCTACAAATGACGCTTTGGGCCCTGCAAAGGAGGGGAACCTCTTGGTTCCTCTGTTGCCCCATAAAACGAAACATTCCAGTGCAGGCCTAGAGCTGTAAGAGGGGTTTGGCCCTAGAAGTGAGACTTTGGACTCTCCAAAAAAGAGTTTGGGCCTGAAGCATGGGGCGTTGGGATGTGAAAATAAGGCTTTGGAAATGAAAATGAGATGCTGAACCCTCAAATCAGGACTTTTGCCCTCACATGATGTTTTGGTGCCAAAAGCTAGGGCTCTGTATGCTAAAAACAGGTCTTTGGAGCCTCCAAATGAGGCTTCGGTCATTAAACAAGTGAGGCTTTGTACCCAAAATGAGCAGTTTGGATGCTAAAATGAGGCTTTGGACCCTCCAGCTTGCCGACTGGATCCTCTAAGTCAGGCTATGGATCCAGATAATGAGGCTTTGGTGCCATGAAAGGAGACTTTAGACCCTACAAATAAGGCTTTGGACTCTAAAAAGGAGCCCTTTGACACTCAGATCAGACTTTGGGCCTTCAAGAGAATGCTTTGGTCCCTTAAAAGGAGTCTGTGAATTGTAAAAGCGAAGCTTGCAACTTATCAATGAGGGTTTGACCCTGCAAAGGAGGGTTTGGACCCTAAAAAAAGGCTTTGTGCCCTCCAGATGGTGCTATCACCATCGACCTCTTGTAGGACAGAAAGAGGTCTTGTGAGGCAGCAGTTGCGTCCCACTGTGCAGGCTTTGAGCCAGCCCTGGGGACTCAGCTGACCAGCAGGTTGTCACTGGAGGACACTGGGGCTGCAAGGGTACGCATTTCCCAGCCATCACTTAGCTGCAGGGAGATCTGCTTTGACGGCCCCAGGCCAGAAGGACACGCACTGCACAGGCGGGCATTCACAGAGGCGTCTCTTGGACTTGCCAGGGCAGGAATCACCGAGGGCAGAGGACAACAGCCCAAGAGCAGGGAAGTGCTGGCCTGTTTTTCAAGCCAAGGCGGCAAATTCACCTGCAGGGGCTCTCCTGAGCAGCGGCACAAGTGCCAGCTGGCTGAAAGCATGCACAGCTCGCTCAAGGGCTGGGCTGAGTGCTTCGTGCCCCACTAACGCAGGGCAAAAACAAAGCGTGCTCACCTCGCCTGAACGAGCGGCTGCAGAGCTGTCACTCCCCGGGTCCAGGCGGGATCTCCACGTGTGCCCTGGGACACCCACGGGTGCGTACGCTGGAGCCGCACACTTCCCATGCCTGGTGACGGAGGGCTCCACGCACGCCGGAGGAGCTGGAGAGCAGCAAGGCAGACGCTCAGTGCCCTCAGCACCAGGGCCGAGCCCTGCTCTCGCAGCAGGACGGGGCAGAGCCATCTCCCCGTTCCCCTGGGCAGCTGTCCCCAGCGCTCCACAGGAAAACTGCCAGGGCGGTGTGTTAGGGGTTGGAAGGGACCTCTGTGGGTCATCGCGTGGGCAGCGGTGTGCAGAGCAACGGCGGGCTGAGGGCAGCCGAGGCGGGAGAGCAGCCTTGCGCTCAGTGGGACCAGGCTGCTCTCTGCTCTGCCACCAAAGCTGAGACTTTGGAAAGTCAAAATGATGCTTTGGATGCTAGAAATATAGCTCTGGAGCCTAAAAAGAGGCTTTCTGCCTCCAAAATGAGAGTTAGGACCCTCAAAATGGAACTGTGGGCCCTAAAAGAAGGTTGTGAGTGATAAAAGACAGGTTTGGATCCCATAAACGAGGGCTTCAGCCCTGAAAATGGGGCTCTGGGCACTCCAAAGGATAGGCTAGATGCTACAAGGGACGCTTTAGACCCTGAAAAGGAGGGGAACGACTTGGTTCCTCCATGGCCTCCAGAAATGGAGATTTCGTCCCAAATAGAGGGCTCTGGGCACTCCAGTGGAGGCTTTCAGGTGTAAAAGAGGGCTTGGGACCCTTCAAAGTAGAGTTTAGACCCGCCAAAGGATGGCTTGGGGCTTAAGAATGCAACATTGGGCCCTGAAAATGGGGCTTTGGAAATTACATTGAGGCATTGAACCCTGAACTTCTGATGGTTTTAAGCCCTGAAGTGATGCTTTGGGTTTGAAAATCAGGGCTTTGTACTGTTGAAATGGGATTTTAGACCCTCAGAATGAAGCTTGGGACATCAAACAAACAAGGCTTCTAAGTCTAAAGGAGCAGTTTTGATTCTACATGGAGGCTTTGGCTCCTGAAAAGCAGGGTTTTGAAGATAAAGATGAGGGTTGAGACCTCAAATGGAGACTTTGGACCCTATAAACAATGCTTTGGACTCTGAAAAGGAGGCTCTGCACCTTCAAAATGATGCTATGAGCCCTGGGTTTGGAACTTAGAAATGAGGGTTTGTACCCTAAAAAGGAGGCTTTGGGTCCTAAAAAGAAGGCATTAAAACCTACAATAAAAGTTTGGACACTAAAGATGAGTCCTGGAGACCAAGCGCCACCCCCACCCCGTCCCTTGGCAATGACAGACTCACAGCTGAGGATGGTGGCCCTCTTGCAGGGGCGGGCGCTGGCGGCGGCGGGGCAGAGAGCGGTGCAGAGGAGGTGCAGGCGGCCTCGCTGTCGCAGCCCTCGTGGAGGCAGCGGCAGGTCTGGCCCCGTCTCAGCAGGGCGGGCAGCGTCAGGAAGGAGATGATGTGCAGGAGCTGTGGGGATGGGGGAGAGCATCAGCCCTGGGACGCCCCTGCTTCGGGGGGCAGACCCCAGCCCCACATCCCCCCCGTCCTCGCCACCTTGTAACCACAGTGATGGAATTAGTTAATCATAAAGCACGAACAATGCTGCTATGTCTCTTGTACAGCCCTACCCATCTGAACATTAGGTCTGGGAACAGAGGGTTTAGTCCCTAGGTAATCATTAACGTTAAACAATAATGGTGAAGGGGATTTTTTTAATAGAAATAGCGTTACCAAATGATTGCAGGTGTATTTGTGGTACCTATCTATTGTGTGAATTAATTGAAGCAAAAAGTCATACATCTCTCCCCAAAGAAGGTAGTTTCAATTAAAACCAGCAGGTGCCTAGAACTGGTCAAGATGACCCGTGCCGCAGGGACAAGAGCCAGAAGAGGACTGAGTTTGCGCAGAAACTGTGATGAAGAGGATAAGCCTTCATCTTAGGACCCCCGACGACCACCACTAGGAGGCACTGCGCAAGTGCGGGTGGGAGGAGTGTATGAAAATGAACTGATTTGACTATGAAAGAAAGGGCTTATGTAATCAGATGAATATGTATATTTTGATCTATATAAACTGCACGGAAAGGGTATGGGGTATGCACGTTCGGCGGAATTATCCCCCGTGCATCCGACGTCGCAATAAAGAATGCCTGCCTTTTAACACTACATTGGTGTGACGAGGTTTTATTCCCGGATTTTCGGTGACAGTTTCTGGCGACCCAGATGGGACCCTGCTTGTGAATACCGACGGATCCGCGGGATCACGGGACCTCCAGCCGGCATCGAGGGATTCTCGAGGAGAACCTCTGATCCCCGGACCGAAGGATTCCAAGTAAGTCCCCTGGAATTTAATTAAGGCATTCTTTAGGTATAATATACGCCTGCTCGTAAATCGTGGTGAAAACCTCGTAGAGTTGGGCTGAAAGGTACCTTTGTGGAAAGTCTCTGCTCGGTGAAAGCCGGTGGAGCGGGGCCCAAGGGGGAGGTCTTCAACAGGGGGTTGAAGTCTCCAGGATCTCAGCAGGGGGCTGGGATCCCAAAAGGGAGCTCCAACAAGGGTTGGGGTCCCTCTGATTAGTGTTTGTGATATAGTGCACAATCACTACCACTGGTCATTTGAAGGATGGGCACCTTTCCGAGTAAAAGACCCATGCCAAGGGACACGCCTTTGGGATGTATTTTAAAGCACTGGAAAGAACTGGGGGGGGGCCCTTTAACTCGGAAGCAGTTAATTGAGTATTGTAATCATCGGTGGCCGTTATATACTCTAGATGACGGGGAGAAGTGGCCGGAGGATGGGACACTGTGTTATAATACCATTTTGCAATTAATGTTGTTTTGTAAAAGGGAAAATAAATAGAAAAAAATGACATATGTAGATTTGTTTTTCTCGTTAAGAAATCATTCGAAATGGCAAAGGCAGTGTAGGATACATCCGCGCGGTTCTATGGTAATGGCTTTAAAGAAAGGAAACTGCGAAAAGGGTTCAAAGAAATGTTGCGTCGCTTGTAGTGTTGGCAAAGAGTGTTTGAAATATGAGCCTGAGGAGGATGATGTTGAATTAATAGTGGCACCGCATCGGAGATGGGGGGATAATTAGGAAGAGGAATCCGAGATCGTTAGCCCTTCCACCTCCCCTCTGGGGGAGGGTGCGAGAGGATTTAGCCCGGTTTCGGGAAGGACACAGGGAAGGACGGGGCGGGGGGGGGGGTACCAGAATCGGCTTCTCCCCTCCAAGCCCCTCTCTGAAAAGACAGAGAATGAGGAAGTAAAATTTTTAATAAATACAAGAACCACTTATTTGGTATTAAACACATGTAAAGGGAAATATAGTCATAAATCTGTAGATGTTGTTGGTGCGACAGGGTAAAAAGAAAATTAACCTTTCTTAGAGCTGTTGAAATTAAGAAAACAGTGGGTAACTCACCAGTTTCTATATATGCCTGAATGTCCGTTGCCTTTGTTAAGACAAGATTTATTAAGCAAATTAGAGGCACAAATAACTTTAAAAAAAAATGAAAAAATTAAATTATTGATACCAGAATCAAAAGCCGTAGAGGCAAGGGTGTTTGTGTTACAGGATTCTTTTAAGGAGGAACAAATTCCAGAAGAGGTGGAAAACGCAGTAATCCTGCTTGGTTTAGGCAAATGAAGTTCCGGGACAGTCCAAATTGGCAGAACTGGTAAAAGTGACCTTAAAACCTGGATCCAAACCGGTAAGACAAAAATAATATCCTATTAAGTGGGAGGCACGAAAAGAATTAAAGGGGTTAATCATGAAATTTTTGGAATATAGGCTTTTGGTAGAATGCGAGTCAAAATACAACACACCTATACTACCGGTAAAGAAACCTGGAGGACGAGAATATCGACTAGTCCAGGATCTAAGAGCTATAAATCAAATAGTTCAAGATATACACCCAGTAGTGGCCAATCCCTATACTTTATTGACATCCCTGAAAGAGGAGCATAAATGGTTTACTGTACTAGATTTAAAGAATACCTTCTTTTGCATACCTCTGGATGCACAAAGTCAAAGCATATTTGCTTTTGAATGGAAGAGCCCTGCAACAGAACGAAAGATACAACTGACATGGACTATACTTCCACAAGGATTTAAAAATAGCCCCACAATATTTGGAAAACTGTTTGTCCATAAAAGACAACATCTGGTCCTTAGAGTGCTGGCACAACGTCTGGGATCCTGGAAGCAGCCAGTAGGATACCTCTCTAAACAACTTGACAACGTGAGTAAAGGATGGCCGGGATGTTTGCGCGCCGTGGCAGCGACGGTATTGCTAATTCAGGAAGCTTGAAAATTGACTATGGGCCAAAAGATGGTGGTGTATGTACCACACATGGTGGTAACTGTTCTAGAACAAAAGGGGGGTCATTGGCTGTCCCCCAGCAGAATGCTAAAATATCAGGTTGTCTTGCCAGAGCAGGATGATGTGGAACTAAAAACCACAACCATCGTAAATCCAGCAATGTTCCTGTCAACGAAAAATCCAACAGAAAATCTAGAACATGACTGCCTGCTAACTGTTGAACAAGTCTATTCCAGCAGACCGGACCTGAGGGATGAGCCTCTGGAAAATCCTGATTTCGAATTGTTCACGGATGGAAGCAGCTTTGTGAAAGAAGAAAGACGAACGGCCGGATACGCTGTTGTCACCACCACCGAGGTACTGGAGTCAGGAACGCTACCTGCAAATACCTCGGCACAGAAAGCAGAACTGGTGGCATTGAGGCAAGCCTTGCGAATGGCAGAAGAAAAAAGGGTAAATATATGGACTGACTCTAAATATGCATTTGGTGTAATTCATGCTCATGAAGCCATCTGGAAAGAAAGAGGACTGCTCTCAGCCCAAGGTTCATCGATAAAACATAAAGAAAAAATCCTTCAGCTCCTCGAAGAGGCGCAGAAACCAAAGAAAGTGGCAGTGATGCACTGCAAGGCTCATCAATTTGGTCGGACAACTATAAACATAAGTAATCGATTGGCAGACAAAACAACAAAAGAGACTGCTAAACAAAGTATCTTTGCACTAATACCAGTAAAACAAATAAAAATCCCAAATCTGAAACAAAATACAGTAAATTGGATGAACAATTGACAGAACAATTAAAGGCATCACAAAATACAGAAGAGTGGTGGGTAACACCAAAAAAGCAGATAACAATAACCCCGCAAGTCATGATAGAACTTGCGAAAAAAAACATACACAGACACATTGGGGTGTAGATGCTATAATCTCGAGCCTAAAATCATCTGCAGTGTGTGTAGGAATGACAGAAGTAATGAAATCTATAATAACTAAGTGTCCAATTTGTCTCAAAAATAATCCTTTAAATCGGAAAAGAGCACCCCTAGGAATAACAAAACAGGATAACACCCCAGAAAATTATTGACAAGTTGATTTTTCTGAACTGCCCAGGCAGAATGGATTCAAGTATCTATTAGTATTAATTAATACTTTTTCTGGATGGCCGGAAGCCTTTCCTTGTCACACCAACAAAGCGAAAAAAGTAGTTAAAATATTGTTAAAAAAAATAATACCAAGGTTTAGGGTACCAATTGGCATGTCTTCCGATAGGGGACCACATTTTGTAACAAAAATAGTTCAGCAAGTAAATAAAATTTTAAGAATAAATTAAGATTTACATACCCCCTGGAGGCCACAATCAAGTGGGAAAATTGAAAGAATAAACCAAACATTAAAAAGACAAATAAATAAAATTTGTCAAAAAGTGTCTTTAAAATGGCCACAAGCTTTACCATTAGCACTTCTGAGAATCAGAATCCAACCAAGATCTAAAGATGGTGTAAGTCCATACGAAATTTTGTATGGCAAACCTTATCAGACTCCTTTAATCCCAGGGGATATAAAAATAACAAGGGAAACAGATTTAAAAATGTATTTGGTTTCTTTAGGAAAAACACTTGAAGCACTCCGAAAATACATTGTGCTGACCAAATCGCTTGCTTTGGATACCCCTGTGCATCAGTATCAACCAGGTGATTTCATGTACATAAGAACTTGGAACTCTGAACCACTGCAAAAAAAGTGGAAAGAACCTTTTCAGGTACTGTTAACAACTTACACTGCAATCAAAGTAGAAGGGGTGGAACCGTAGATACACTACACTCGAGTGAAGAAGGCCCCTTCGTGGAGAGTCATCAATAGAGATCCAGAGACTGCAAAACTGACTTTGAAATATATCTAAAAAGAGTAGTTATTACTGTAAAATGCGAGGAGACTGTATCTCGATCTGAAAACTGATGATACTAAGAACACTGTTCAGTGTATTAGAAGTAAGAACAAAAAACGTTAATTCACTGCCAATAAAAGCAAAACAATTAATATACCTCCTAAGGAGGACTCCAGAAAAAATTTGATGATCGGGCTTATAGAAGAATTTGCAAATTTACAAAATGTGACCCAAATAACTACATGTCTTCCAATCCCAAGGGCGGTAGGAAAATCAGTCCCATGAAGAAATTCAACAAGACATGCAAGAAAATTGGCTTGATAAAATTTTTAATGGATTCAGGTGGAATATTAGTTCTTGGGTCAAATCTTTAGTCGGTACCGGACTGCTTTTACTGGTAGTAGTTTTAATAATAATACTGCTCATTTATTATTGTCTAAAAAAGGAACTCACCAACAGAACAGCTTTTAATCAAATGATTATTCAGGCTATTGCAAGAAGACAAAACCTTAGTGAGTCGGTTGTAACACTTCCACCACCCTATAGCGAAACAAGTGGACTATAAGTGTAGTGTTGTAATTTTGAAAAGTATATTTTAATAGTATTTAATCATTATATGATCAAAAAAAAATTTAATTATGGAAGTATTGAAAAGATAATTATTTCAAAACTTCCAAAGGGGGGAAATGTAACCACAGTGATGGAATTAGTTAATCATAAAGCACGAACAATGCTGCTATGTCTCTTGTACAGCCCTACCCATCTGAACATTAGGTCTGGGAACAGAGGGTTTAGTCCCTAGGTAATCATTAACGTTAAACAATAATGGTGAAGGGGATTTTTTTAATAGAAATAGCGTTACCAAATGATTGCAGGTGTATTTGTGGTACCTATCTATTGTGTGAATTAATTGAAGCAAAAAGTCATACATCTCTCCCCAAAGAAGTTAGTTTCAATTAAAACCAGCAGGTGCCTAGAACTGGTCAAGATGACCCGTGCCGCAGGGACAAGAGCCAGAAGAGGACTGAGTTTGCGCAGAAACTGTGATGAAGAGGATAAGCCTTCATCTTAGGACCCCCGACGACCACCACTAGGAGGCACTGCGCAAGTGCGGGTGGGAGGAGTGTATGAAAATGAACTGATTTGACTATGAAAGAAAGGGCTTATGTAATCAGATGAATATGTATATTTTGATCTATATAAACTGCACGGAAAGGGTATGGGGTATGCACGTTCAGCGGAATTATCCCCCATGCATCCGACGTCGCAATAAAGAATGCCTGCCTTTTAACACTACATTGGTGTTACGAGGTTTTATTCCCGGATTTTCGGTGACAACCTCAGGGCAGACACTGGACGGCAGCCACGTCCTGCCCCTCCTCACCACCCTGCAGGCTGCTGCGGGGTCGCTGGGGCTGCGCGGAGGGGATGTGGGGGAGCCGATGGCCCCAGGGCAAGCATCACCCCCACCCAGCCTTGTCCACCCCACCGCCACCCCGGCGGCCTCAGCATCATGGAGACGGGGGGTTCCAGAACACGGGGACAGCTGGGGGGTGCAGAGGAGACAGAGAGGAGCGCTGCAAGGGGGGAGGAGGGGCCCTGGGCCTGGTCCAGGGGCTGCTCGGCCTCGGGGAAGGCCCCACAGGAGCCATGGTGAAGCTGGGCCTGGCTGCAATCGGGGCCCGCCTCCTTCCCATGTAGTCTTGGCCGGCAGAGGTCGGGAGGGCTGTCAGTCTCCTCCCCTGAGGTGCTGCTGCCTCTGATTGGCCCCCTTGTGGTCAGGCTGCTGGGTTACAGTGCCTGCCCTTCACCTGAGGGAATGACCTGCCATTGGCTGCCAGGGCTGTCACTCTGCCCAGATGCAATGCCCACCCGCCCCTGAGGTGCTGCTGCCTCTGATTGGACCCCAGGTGGTCAGGCTGCTGGGCTGCAGTGCCTGCCCTTCACCTGAAGTGATGACCTGCCATTGGCTGACAGTGCTGTCACTCTGCCCAGATGCAGTGCCCACCCTCCCCTGAGGTGACGCTGCCTCTGATTGGCCCCCTTGTGGTCAGGCTGCTGGGTTACAGTGCCTGCCCTTCACCTGAGGGAATGACCTGCCATTGGCTGCCAGGGCTGTCACTCTGCCCAGATGCAATGCCCACCCGCCCCTGAGGTGCTGCTGCCTCTGATTGGACCCCAGGTGGTCAGGCTGCTGGGCTGCAGTGCCTGCCCTTCACCTGAAGTGATGACCTGCCATTGGCTGACAGTGCTGTCACTCTGCCCAGATGCAGTGCCCACCCTCCCCTGAGGTGCTGCTCTCCGCTATTGGCTGCCTGAGGGGCCGCTCTCCCCTCCGCCGGTGCCTGCCCTGCTCCCAGGCGATGTGGTGATGAACTCCACAGGGTGGGCTGGCTGCTCGCGGTGACCCTGTGGGCACGGCAGAGCAGGGAGCTTCCGCTGGGGAGGCAGTGGCAGCCATCGCCCCGTCCAACCGCCCGCCCTGCAGGGCTGGCCCGGCCTGACAGCAGAGCATGGAGGGCACTGCCCAAAGGGCTCCTGGGCACGGACAGGCCGGGGGCACCGACCGCCTCTCAGGCAGCCTGTCCCAGCGCCCGGCCGCCCTCTCGGTGCAGAAACGGATCCTTGAGCCCAGCTGAACCCGCCCTGACGCAGCTCTGGGCCGTTCCCACGCATCCTGTCCCTGGACCCCAGCAGCAGAGCTCAGCACCTCCCTCTCACGTCCCCTCCTGGGGAAGCTGTGGAGAGCGGTGAAGTGGGACAGGGAAATACGCGGCTGTGGGCAAGAACAGACAGGTTGGGGCCCCAAAAATGAGGATTTTGGCCCTGAAAATGAGGCTTTGCAGGTGAGGACTCTGGACTGAGGCACAGGGAACCTTCCCCCGGCTCAGGGCAAGGCTGCGCCAGCCCAGAGCACGCAGGAGGTGGCCACCTCTGCACCGCGGCACGAGTGGCGACTCGCCGGCTTGGGAGAGCGCGGGGCCTTTCCATGCCCGGGGGTGTCTGGGGAGGGGGCAGGCTGCCTAAAGCATCTCCCCTCCTCCTCCCCTCCAGGTCTCTGTGCTCCAGCGGGGCAGCTGGGGCTCTGCTGTAAGGACACCCGGGGTCAGCATGCGCTGTGCTGCCTTGGGCTGCTGGGAAGGGATGGCATTGGGATGCTCCCCGGGCAACCCTGCTTCCCCCGGGGGCTGCCATTTCCCATTTTCCCACCCAGCTGCCAGGCAGCCATGCTGCTGTCGGAGGGGCAGGCTCTGCTCCAGGCCCCGGCTGAGGTGAGGCTGACACTGCCCTACCAAAGCCCTCCTGCTACACAGCTGTGGGATTCTGGGAGAAGGTGAGCACACAGGGTGTGTGCAAAGCAGTAACATTTGAGCACCTGCTTCTTGTCAGCATCCACACCTTCCCGAGCTCACACTCCTTCTGTCTCCTCCTCTGGTGATATTTCCACATTTCTTCTCTCAGTCTAGGTTTCTCCTGGAGAAGAGAGGTTGTACAATATGTTGGAAATACCTGTGGTTGTGCCACCCCTACACAAAGAAAAACTTTTTCTTCACGATTCAGGAGCTTAGCCCAGACGTATCAAGCACATTACCCAGGACTAGGAGCCAGGAGATTCCAGAAGCTGAGTTTCAGCTCTAGAGAAGAGTTGTTTTGTGATCTGGGATGACCCCACCTTCCTCCATCACTTTCTCTGTTGGCCAAATGACCAGTGAAACGCCGGCCTGCCTGAGGTGAAGCTGAAGGACTTGTTTCTCTTGGTAACGGCTTGGGCTGGCAGAAGTCACTCTGTGCCTGCCAAACAAGTCCCTTTTGGGAACTCACCTCTTGCAGTCGTGGAACCCCAGCCACTGACGTAGCAGCTTCTCAGCTGCGACACTCTCAGCCAGGCGTCGGGCACACAGGCAAGCTGCACGTAGTAGCCGCACAGGACAGGCTGGTCCAATTCCAGCAAGGCAATGTCGTTCCTCTGCGTGATGTTGTAGTAGTGCTCGTGAACCAGTAGCCGCTTAATAGTGCGCACTTGGGTCTCAGGGCCCAGCTGAGTCAAGTGGCTGGCCCCGATCACCACGTGCCACATGGTGATGTGCCTGCAAGGCAGGTGGAGAGAGGGGTCAGAGGGAGCGCAGCCCCGTGCTGCAAGCAGCCCAGCAGTTGCCTGCCTTCTGCTGCACAGGGCAGAGAGGAAGGCAGCGCTACGGAGGGTGCGACTGCCCTAGCACGCCTTGGGCACAAGGAGTGTCGGGCGGGAGGCTGCTAGGAAGCCGTGGCGTGAGCCCAGCCCTCTCGCGAGCAGTCTCTCAGCTGGGCTTGGCAGTGCCCAGGCACTGGGCGTGCTGCAGGGAAGCGGGATGGCGCTAGCACGTGCTGCTGTGGAGCGGGCACGTGCTAGTGCTGTGGGGCTGTTCCCTGGTCCTCCTTACCCGGGCGTGATGAAGCAGTGGGCTGCTGTCAGCACCCACTGTGGGCTGATGAGCGACCCTCCGCAGACATGCGCCATGCCTCCTATGATGGGCTTCTGGATGCTGACGATCCAGGGCCAGGCCCCTAGCTGGGCATCGGTGCCACCCACGACGCGTGACATGCCGTAGTAAGAATCCATGGGCCGGTGCCTGCAGGTCCCTCTGTAAGCAGAAACTCATGAATGTCCTGCTCGGTGGCTTGCTGCTGTTCAGGCTGCAGGTCAGCCCCCTTCCCCCCCACCAGGCGCTGCCCAGCTCCAGGCCTGCAGCTCTGCACTGGTCCCGGGGCAGATGTCTCCAGCCCGGGGGTCTCCAGGGCCAGCCCGTGCCCCATCGCTCAGCACCCCACGCCTGTCCCCCTCTTCCCGCACCCTCTGCCCCCACGTCTCGGGGCGCTGCTCCCCGACCAGCCTGCACTGCTGGGCGCAGCCTCGCGACGGTGGCACCCAAAACCCTGCTCCTGCACAGAGTCACGACGTGGTGCTGCTCTCTGCACCAGCCCAGGGTCGCACCCTGCCCCAGCAGAGCCCCAACAAGTGCAGCCAGGGGAAGCGCAGAGTCCTGGCCCTGGGGAGGTCACTACCAATAGAGCTTTGGATCCTAAAAAGATGCTTTCTGCTCTGAAAGTGAGGGTTTAAACCCTAACAAGGGAACGGTGTGCCCTAAGAAAGTCTATGGCTAATAAAAGACAGCTTTGGACCCAAAAAAATGAGGATTTCCGCCCTGCAAATAAGGCTCTGGGATCTAAAATGGATGGAGAGTGTCTACAAATGACGCTTTGGGCCCTGCAAAGGAGGGGAACCTCTTGGTTCCTCTGTTGCCCCATAAAACGAAACACTCCAGTGCAGGCCTAGAGCTGTAAGAGGGGTTTGGCCCTAGAAGTGAGACTTTGGACTCTCCAAAAAAGAGTTTGGGCCTGAAGCATGGGGCGTTGGGATGTGAAAATAAGGCTTTGGAAATGAAAATGAGATGCTGAACCCTCAAATCAGGACTTTTGCCCTCACATGATGTTTTGGTGCCAAAAGCTAGGGCTCTGTATGCTAAAAACAGGTCTTTGGAGCCTCCAAATGAGGCTTCGGTCATTAAACAAGTGAGGCTTTGTACCCAAAATGAGCAGTTTGGATGCTAAAATGAGGCTTTGGACCCTCCAGCTTGCCGACTGGATCCTCTAAGTCAGGCTATGGATCCAGATAATGAGGCTTTGGTGCCATGAAAGGAGACTTTAGACCCTACAAATAAGGCTTTGGACTCTAAAAAGGAGCCCTTTGACACTCAAATCAGACTTTGGGCCTTCAAGAGAATGCTTTGGTCCCTTAAAAGGAGTCTGTGAATTGTAAAAGCGAAGCTTGCAACTTATCAATGAGGGTTTGACCCTGCAAAGGAGGGTTTGGACCCTAAAAAAAGGCTTTGTGCCCTCCAGATGGTGCTATCACCATCGACCTCTTGTAGGACAGAAAGAGGTCTTGTGAGGCAGCAGTTGCGTCCCACTGTGCAGGCTTTGAGCCAGCCCTGGGGACTCAGCTGACCAGCAGGTTGTCACTGGAGG
This sequence comes from Opisthocomus hoazin, assembly GCF_030867145.1. Classification (NCBI taxonomy): domain Eukaryota; kingdom Metazoa; phylum Chordata; class Aves; order Opisthocomiformes; family Opisthocomidae; genus Opisthocomus; species Opisthocomus hoazin. The sequence continues at coordinate 7,346,144 of NC_134442.1, forward strand.
ACACTGGGGCTGCAAGGGTACGCATTTCCCAGCCATCACTTAGCTGCAGGGAGATCTGCTTTGACGGCCCCAGGCCAGAAGGACACGCACTGCACAGGCGGGCATTCCCAGAGGCGTCTCTTGGACTTGCCAGGGCAGGAATCACCGAGGGCAGAGGACAACAGCCCAAGAGCAGGGAAGTGCTGGCCTGTTTTTCAAGCCAAGGCGGCAAATTCACCTGCAGGGGCTCTCCTGAGCAGCGGCACAAGTGCCAGCTGGCTGAAAGCATGCACAGCTCGCTCAAGGGCTGGGCTGAGTGCTTCGTGCCCCACTAACGCAGGGCAAAAACAAAGCGTGCTCACCTCGCCTGAACGAGCGGCTGCAGAGCTGTCACTCCCCGGGTCCAGGCGGGATCTCCACGTGTGCCCTGGGACACCCACGGGTGCGTACGCTGGAGCCGCACACTTCCCATGCCTGGTGACGGAGGGCTCCACGCACGCCGGAGGAGCTGGAGAGCAGCAAGGCAGACGCTCAGTGCCCTCAGCACCAGGGCCGAGCCCTGCTCTCGCAGCAGGACGGGGCAGAGCCATCTCCCCGTTCCCCTGGGCAGCTGTCCCCAGCGCTCCACAGGAAAACTGCCAGGGCGGTGTGTTAGGGGTTGGAAGGGACCTCTGTGGGTCATCGCGTGGGCAGCGGTGTGCAGAGCAACGGCGGGCTGAGGGCAGCCGAGGCAGGAGAGCAGCCTTGCGCTCAGTGGGACCAGGCTGCTCTCTGCTCTGCCACCAAAGCTAAGACTTTGGAAAGTCAAAATGATGCTTTGGATGCTAGAAATATAGCTCTGGAGCCTAAAAAGAGGCTTTCTGCCTCCAAAATGAGAGTTAGGACCCTCAAAATGGAACTGTGGGCCCTAAAAGAAGGTTGTGAGTGATAAAAGACAGGTTTGGGTACCATAAATGAGGGCTTCAGCCCTGAAAATGGGGCTCTGGGCACTCCAAAGGATAGGCTAGATGCTACAAGGGACGCTTTAGACCCTGAAAAGGAGGGGAACGACTTGGTTCCTCCATGGCCTCCAGAAATGGAGATTTCGTCCCAAATAGAGGGCTCTGGGCACTCCAGTGGAGGCTTTCAGGTGTAAAAGAGGGCTTGGGACCCTTCAAAGTAGAGTTTAGACCCGCCAAAGGATGGCTTGGGGCTTAAGAATGCAACATTGGGCCCTGAAAATGGGGCTTTGGAAATTACATTGAGGCATTGAACCCTGAACTTCTGATGGTTTTAAGCCCTGAAGTGATGCTTTGGGTTTGAAAATCAGGGCTTTGTACTGTTGAAATGGGATTTTAGACCCTCAGAATGAAGCTTGGGACATCAAACAAACAAGGCTTCTAAGTCTAAAGGAGCAGTTTTGATTCTACATGGAGGCTTTGGCTCCTGAAAAGCAGGGTTTTGAAGATAAAGATGAGGGTTGAGACCTCAAATGGAGACTTTGGACCCTATAAACAATGCTTTGGACTCTGAAAAGGAGGCTCTGCACCTTCAAAATGATGCTATGAGCCCTGGGTTTGGAACTTAGAAATGAGGGTTTGTACCCTGAAAAGGAGGCTTTGGGTCCTAAAAAGAAGGCATTAAAACCTACAATAAAAGTTTGGACACTAAAGATGAGTCCTGGAGACCAAGCGCCACCCCCACCCCGTCCCTTGGCAATGACAGACTCACAGCTGAGGATGGTGGCCCTCTTGCAGGGGCGGGCGCTGGCGGCGGCGGGGCAGAGAGCGGTGCAGAGGAGGTGCAGGCGGCCTCGCTGTCGCAGCCCTCGTGGAGGCAGCGGCAGGTCTGGCCCCGTCTCAGCAGGGCGGGCAGCGTCAGGAAGGAGATGATGTGCAGGAGCTGTGGGGATGGGGGAGAGCATCAGCCCTGGGACGCCCCTGCTTCGGGGGGCAGACCCCAGCCCCACATCCCCCCCGTCCTCGCCACCTTGTAACCACAGTGATGGAATTAGTTAATCATAAAGCACGAACAATGCTGCTATGTCTCTTGTACAGCCCTACCCATCTGAACATTAGGTCTGGGAACAGAGGGTTTAGTCCCTAGGTAATCATTAACGTTAAACAATAATGGTGAAGGGGATTTTTTTAATAGAAATAGCGTTACCAAATGATTGCAGGTGTATTTGTGGTACCTATCTATTGTGTGAATTAATTGAAGCAAAAAGTCATACATCTCCCCCCAAAGAAGGTAGTTTCAATTAAAACCAGCAGGTGCCTAGAACTGGTCAAGACGACCCGTGCCGCAGGGACAAGAGCCAGAAGAGGACTGAGTTTGCGCAGAAACTGTGATGAAGAGGATAAGCCTTCATCTTAGGACCCCTGACGACCACCACTAGGAGGCACTGCGCAAGTGCGGGTGGGAGGAGTGTATGAAAATGAACTGATTTGACTATGAAAGAAAGGGCTTATGTAATCAGATGAATATGTATATTTTGATCTATATAAACTGCACGGAAAGGGTATGGGGTATGCACGTTCGGCGGAATTATCCCCCGTGCATCCGACGTCGCAATAAAGAATGCTGCCTTTTAACACTACATTGGTGTGACGAGGTTTTATTCCCGGATTTTCGGTGACAGTTTCTGGTGACCCAGATGGGACCCTGCTTGTGAATACCGACGGATCCGCGGGATCACGGGACCTCCAGCCGGCATCGAGGGATTCTCGAGGAGAACCTCTGATCCCCGGACCGAAGGATTCCAAGTAAGTCCCCTGGAATTTAATTAAGGCATTCTTTAGGTATAATATACGCCTGCTCGTAAATCGTGGTGAAAACCTCGTAGAGTTGGGCTGAAAGGTACCTTTGTGGAAAGTCTCTGCTCGGTGAAAGCCGGTGGAGCGGGGCCCAAGGGGGAGGTCTTCAACAGGGGGTTGAAGTCTCCAGGATCTCAGCAGGGGGCTGGGATCCCAAAAGGGAGCTCCAACAAGGGTTGGGGTCCCTCTGATTAGTGTTTGTGATATAGTGCACAATCACTACCACTGGTCATTTGAAGGATGGGCACCTTTCCGAGTAAAAGACCCATGCCAAGGGACACGCCTTTGGGATGTATTTTAAAGCACTGGAAAGAACTGGGGGGGGGCCCTTTAACTCGGAAGCAGTTAATTGAGTATTGTAATCATCGGTGGCCGTTATATACTCTAGATGACGGGGAGAAGTGGCCGGAGGATGGGACACTGTGTTATAATACCATTTTGCAATTAATGTTGTTTTGTAAAAGGGAAAATAAATAGAAAAAAATGACATATGTAGATTTGTTTTTCTCGTTAAGAAATCATTCGAAATGGCAAAGGCAGTGTAGGATACATCCGCGCGGTTCTATGGTAATGGCTTTAAAGAAAGGAAACTGCGAAAAGGGTTCAAAGAAATGTTGCGTCGCTTGTAGTGTTGGCAAAGAGTGTTTGAAATATGAGCCTGAGGAGGATGATGTTGAATTAATAGTGGCACCGCATCGGAGATGGGGGGATAATTAGGAAGAGGAATCCGAGATCGTTAGCCCTTCCACCTCCCCTCTGGGGGAGGGTGCGAGAGGATTTAGCCCGGTTTCGGGAAGGACACAGGGAAGGACGGGGCGGGGGGGGGGGTACCAGAATCGGCTTCTCCCCTCCAAGCCCCTCTCTGAAAAGACAGAGAATGAGGAAGTAAAATTTTTAATAAATACAAGAACCACTTATTTGGTATTAAACACATGTAAAGGGAAATATAGTCATAAATCTGTAGATGTTGTTGGTGCGACAGGGTAAAAAGAAAATTAACCTTTCTTAGAGCTGTTGAAATTAAGAAAACAGTGGGTAACTCACCAGTTTCTATATATGCCTGAATGTCCGTTGCCTTTGTTAAGACAAGATTTATTAAGCAAATTAGAGGCACAAATAACTTTAAAAAAAAATGAAAAAATTAAATTATTGATACCAGAATCAAAAGCCGTAGAGGCAAGGGTGTTTGTGTTACAGGATTCTTTTAAGGAGGAACAAATTCCAGAAGAGGTGGAAAACGCAGTAATCCTGCTTGGTTTAGGCAAATGAAGTTCCGGGACAGTCCAAATTGGCAGAACTGGTAAAAGTGACCTTAAAACCTGGATCCAAACCGGTAAGACAAAAATAATATCCTATTAAGTGGGAGGCACGAAAAGAATTAAAGGGGTTAATCATGAAATTTTTGGAATATAGGCTTTTGGTAGAATGCGAGTCAAAATACAACACACCTATACTACCGGTAAAGAAACCTGGAGGACGGGAATATCGACTAGTCCAGGATCTAAGAGCTATAAATCAAATAGTTCAAGATATACACCCAGTAGTGGCCAATCCCTATACTTTATTGACATCCCTGAAAGAGGAGCATAAATGGTTTACTGTACTAGATTTAAAGAATACCTTCTTTTGCATACCTCTGGATGCACAAAGTCAAAGCATATTTGCTTTTGAATGGAAGAGCCCTGCAACAGAACGAAAGATACAACTGACATGGACTATACTTCCACAAGGATTTAAAAATAGCCCCACAATATTTGGAAAACTGTTTGTCCATAAAAGACAACATCTGGTCCTTAGAGTGCTGGCACAACGTCTGGGATCCTGGAAGCAGCCAGTAGGATACCTCTCTAAACAACTTGACAACGTGAGTAAAGGATGGCCGGGATGTTTGCGCGCCGTGGCAGCGACGGTATTGCTAATTCAGGAAGCTTGAAAATTGACTATGGGCCAAAAGATGGTGGTGTATGTACCACACATGGTGGTAACTGTTCTAGAACAAAAGGGGGGTCATTGGCTGTCCCCCAGCAGAATGCTAAAATATCAGGTTGTCTTGCCAGAGCAGGATGATGTGGAACTAAAAACCACAACCATCGTAAATCCAGCAATGTTTCTGTCAACGAAAAATCCAACAGAAAATCTAGAACATGACTGCCTGCTAACTGTTGAACAAGTCTATTCCAGCAGACCGGACCTGAGGGATGAGCCTCTGGAAAATCCTGATTTCGAATTGTTCACGGATGGAAGCAGCTTTGTGAAAGAAGAAAGACGAACGGCCGGATACGCTGTTGTCACCACCACCGAGGTACTGGAGTCAGGAACGCTGCCTGCAAATACCTCGGCACAGAAAGCAGAACTGGTGGCATTGAGGCAAGCCTTGCGAATGGCAGAAGAAAAAAGGGTAAATATATGGACTGACTCTAAATATGCATTTGGTGTAATTCATGCTCATGAAGCCATCTGGAAAGAAAGAGGACTGCTCTCAGCCCAAGGTTCATCGATAAAACATAAAGAAAAAATCCTTCAGCTCCTCGAAGAGGCGCAGAAACCAAAGAAAGTGGCAGTGATGCACTGCAAGGCTCATCAATTTGGTCGGACAACTATAAACATAAGTAATCGATTGGCAGACAAAACAACAAAAGAGACTGCTAAACAAAGTATCTTTGCACTAATACCAGTAAAACAAATAAAAATCCCAAATCTGAAACAAAATACAGTAAATTGGATGAACAATTGACAGAACAATTAAAGGCATCACAAAATACAGAAGAGTGGTGGGTAACACCAAAAAAGCAGATAACAATAACCCCGCAAGTCATGATAGAACTTGCGAAAAAAAACATACACAGACACATTGGGGTGTAGATGCTATAATCTCGAGCCTAAAATCATCTGCAGTGTGTGTAGGAATGACAGAAGTAATGAAATCTATAATAACTAAGTGTCCAATTTGTCTCAAAAATAATCCTTTAAATCGGAAAAGAGCACCCCTAGGAATAACAAAACAGGATAACACCCCAGAAAATTATTGACAAGTTGATTTTTCTGAACTGCCCAGGCAGAATGGATTCAAGTATCTATTAGTATTAATTAATACTTTTTCTGGATGGCCGGAAGCCTTTCCTTGTCACACCAACAAAGCGAAAAAAGTAGTTAAAATATTGTTAAAAAAAATAATACCAAGGTTTAGGGTACCAATTGGCATGTCTTCCGATAGGGGACCACATTTTGTAACAAAAATAGTTCAGCAAGTAAATAAAATTTTAAGAATAAATTAAGATTTACATACCCCCTGGAGGCCACAATCAAGTGGGAAAATTGAAAGAATAAACCAAACATTAAAAAGACAAATAAATAAAATTTGTCAAAAAGTGTCTTTAAAATGGCCACAAGCTTTACCATTAGCACTTCTGAGAATCAGAATCCAACCAAGATCTAAAGATGGTGTAAGTCCATACGAAATTTTGTATGGCAAACCTTATCAGACTCCTTTAATCCCAGGGGATATAAAAATAACAAGGGAAACAGATTTAAAAATGTATTTGGTTTCTTTAGGAAAAACACTTGAAGCACTCCGAAAATACATTGTGCTGACCAAATCGCTTGCTTTGGATACCCCTGTGCATCAGTATCAACCAGGTGATTTCATGTACATAAGAACTTGGAACTCTGAACCACTGCAAAAAAAGTGGAAAGAACCTTTTCAGGTACTGTTAACAACTTACACTGCAATCAAAGTAGAAGGGGTGGAACCGTAGATACACTACACTCGAGTGAAGAAGGCCCCTTCGTGGAGAGTCATCAATAGAGATCCAGAGACTGCAAAACTGACTTTGAAATATATCTAAAAAGAGTAGTTATTACTGTAAAATGCGAGGAGACTGTATCTCGATCTGAAAACTGATGATACTAAGAACACTGTTCAGTGTATTAGAAGTAAGAACAAAAAACGTTAATTCACTGCCAATAAAAGCAAAACAATTAATATACCTCCTAAGGAGGACTCCAGAAAAAATTTGATGATCGGGCTTATAGAAGAATTTGCAAATTTACAAAATGTGACCCAAATAACTACATGTCTTCCAATCCCAAGGGCGGTAGGAAAATCAGTCCCATGAAGAAATTCAACAAGACATGCAAGAAAATTGGCTTGATAAAATTTTTAATGGATTCAGGTGGAATATTAGTTCTTGGGTCAAATCTTTAGTCGGTACCGGACTGCTTTTACTGGTAGTAGTTTTAATAATAATACTGCTCATTTATTATTGTCTAAAAAAGGAACTCACCAACAGAACAGCTTTTAATCAAATGATTATTCAGGCTATTGCAAGAAGACAAAACCTTAGTGAGTCGGTTGTAACACTTCCACCACCCTATAGCGAAACAAGTGGACTATAAATGTAGTGTTGTAATTTTGAAAAGTATATTTTAATAGTATTTAATCATTATATGATCAAAAAAAAATTTAATTATGGAAGTATTGAAAAGATAATTATTTCAAAACTTCCAAAGGGGGGAAATGTAACCACAGTGATGGAATTAGTTAATCATAAAGCACGAACAATGCTGCTATGTCTCTTGTACAGCCCTACCCATCTGAACATTAGGTCTGGGAACAGAGGGTTTAGTCCCTAGGTAATCATTAACGTTAAACAATAATGGTGAAGGGGATTTTTTTAATAGAAATAGCGTTACCAAATGATTGCAGGTGTATTTGTGGTACCTATCTATTGTGTGAATTAATTGAAGCAAAAAGTCATACATCTCTCCCCAAAGAAGGTAGTTTCAATTAAAACCAGCAGGTGCCTAGAACTGGTCAAGATGACCCGTGCCGCAGGGACAAGAGCCAGAAGAGGACTGAGTTTGCGCAGAAACTGTGATGAAGAGGATAAGCCTTCATCTTAGGACCCCCGACGACCACCACTAGGAGGCACTGCGCAAGTGCGGGTGGGAGGAGTGTATGAAAATGAACTGATTTGACTATGAAAGGAAGGGCTTATGTAATCAGATGAATATGTATATTTTGATCTATATAAACTGCACGGAAAGGGTATGGGGTATGCACGTTCGGCGGAATTATCCCCCGTGCATCCGACGTCGCAATAAAGAATGCCTGCCTTTTAACACTACATTGGTGTTACGAGGTTTTATTCCCGGATTTTCGGTGACAACCTCAGGGCAGACACTGGACGGCAGCCACGTCCTGCCCCTCCTCACCACCCTGCAGGCTGCTGCGGGGTCGCTGGGGCTGCGCGGAGGGGATGTGGGGGAGCCGATGGCCCCAGGGCAAGCATCACCCCCACCCAGCCTTGTCCACCCCACCGCCACCCCGGCGGCCTCACCATCATGGAGACGGGGGGTTCCAGAACACGGGGACAGCTGGGGGGTGCAGAGGAGACAGAGAGCAGCGCTGCAAGGGGGGAGGAGGGGCCCTGGGCCTGGTCCAGGGGCTGCTCGGCCTCGGGGCAGGCCCCACAGGAGCCATGGTGAAGCTGGGCCTGGCTGCAATCGGGGCCCGCCTCCTTCCCATGTAGTCTTGGCCGGCAGAGGTCGGGAGGGCTGTCAGTCTCCTCCCCTGAGGTGCTGCTGCCTCTGATTGGCCCCCTTGTGGTCAGGCTGCTGGGTTACAGTGCCTGCCCTTCACCTGAGGGAATGACCTGCCATTGGCTGCCAGGGCTGTCACTCTGCCCAGATGCAATGCCCACCCGCCCCTGAGGTGCTGCTGCCTCTGATTGGACCCCAGGTGGTCAGGCTGCTGGGCTGCAGTGCCTGCCCTTCACCTGAAGTGATGACCTGCCATTGGCTGACAGTGCTGTCACTCTGCCCAGATGCAGTGCCCACCCTCCCCTGAGGTGACGCTGCCTCTGATTGGCCCCCTTTGCGTTCAGGCTGCCCCGCTGGGTGCCTGCCCTTCATTTGAAATGTGACCTCTGATTGGCTACCTGGGCTGTCGCTCTGCCATGGTGTGGGGCCCACCCTCCCCTGAGGTGCTGCTCTCCGCTATTGGCTGCCTGAGGGCCCGCTCTCCCCTCCGCCGGTGCCTGCCCTGCTCCCAGGCGATGTGGTGATGAACTCCACAGGGTGGGCTGGGTGCTCGCGGTGACCCTGTGGGCACGGCAGAGCAGGGAGCTTCGGCTGGGGAGGGAGCGGCAGCCATCGCCCCGTCCAACCGCCCGCCCTGCAGGGCTGGCCCGGCCTGACAGCAGAGCATGGAGGGCACTGCCCAAAGGGCTCCTGGGCACGGACAGGCCGGGGGCACCGACCGCCTCTCAGGCAGCCTGTCCCAGCGCCCGGCCGCCCTCTCGGTGCAGAAACGGATCCTTGAGCCCAGCTGAACCCGCCCTGACGCAGCTCTGGGCCGTTCCCACGCATCCTGTCCCTGGACCCCAGCAGCAGAGCTCAGCACCTCCCTCTCACGTCCCCTCCTGGGGAAGCTGTGGAGAGCGGTGAAGTGGGACAGGGAAATACGCGGCTGTGGGCAAGAACAGACAGGTTGGGGCCCCAAAAATGAGGATTTTGGCCCTGAAAATGAGGCTTTGCAGGTGAGGACTCTGGACTGAGGCACAGGGAACCTTCCCCCGGCTCAGGGCAAGGGTGCGCCAGCCCAGAGCACGCAGGAGGTGGCCACCTCTGCACCGCGGCACGAGTGGCGACTCGCCGGCTTGGCAGGGCGCGGGGCCTTTCCATGCCCGGGGGTGCCTGGGGAGGGGGCAGGCTGCCTAAAGCGTCTCCCCTCCTCCTCCCCTCCAGGTCTCTGTGCTCCAGCGGGGCAGCTGGGGCTCTGCTGTAAGGACACCCGGGGTCAGCATGCGCTGTGGTGCCTTGGGCTGCTGGGAAGGGATGGCATTGGGATGCTCCCCGGGCAACCCTGCTTCCCCCGGGGGCTGCCATTTCCCTTTTTCCCACCCAGCTGCCAGGCAGCCATGCTGCTGTCGGAGGGGCAGGCTCTGCTCCAGGCCCCGGCTGAGGTGAGGCTGACACTGCCCTACCAAAGCCCTCCTGCTACACAGCTGTGGGATTCTGGGAGAAGGTGAGCACACAGGGTGTGTGCAAAGCAGTAACATTTGAGCACCTGCTTCTTGTCAGCATCCACACCTTCCCGAGCTCACACTCCTTCTGTCTCCTCCTCTGGTGATATTTCCACATTTCTTCTCTCAGTCTAGGTTTCTCCTGGAGAAGAGAGGCTGTACAATATGTTGGAAATACCTGTGGTCGCGCCACCCCTACACAAAGAAAAACTTTTTCTTCACGATTCAGGAGCTTAGCCCAGACGTATCAAGCACATTACCCAGGACTAGGAGCCAGGAGATTCCAGAAGCTGAGTTTCAGCTCTAGAGAAGAGTTGTTTTGTGATCTGGGATGACCCCACCTTCCTCCATCACTTTCTCTGTTGGCCAAATGACCAGTGAAACGCCGGCCTGCCTGAGGTGAAGCTGAAGGACTTGTTTCTCTTGGTAAGGGCTTGGGCTGGCAGAAGTCACTCTGTGCCTGCCAAACAAGTCCCTTTTGGGAACTCACCTCTTGCAGTCGTGGAACCCCAGCCACTGACGTAGCAGCTTCTCAGCTGCGACACTCTCAGCCAGGCGTCGGGCACACAGGCAAGCTGCACGTAGTAGCCGCACTGGACAGGCTGGTCCAATTCCAGCAAGGCAATGTCGTTCCTGTTCGTGATGTTGTCCCCAGAATGACCCCAGCTCTTCCTTCAGATATTGCTGAAGTCTGGCCACCTCTCACACCATTCCCCCTTAACTTCTGGTGACATCTGGCTCTTCCTCATGGCACTGTAACTCCTGCCAGCTTTCTTTCATATTTCCAATTAGCAGATGCTTCAACCAGGTCCTAATCATCATCCCCAGAGTTGTCTGCATGCCACATCATTATTTTGCGTCCTCTTTCTAGCCTCAATGTGCCAGTCTTCTTCATGCCATGGTGGCTCTGAGCACGCTCCTGTCTGACCAGCCATGGTGCCAGCCCTGCTGAGCGACTCTTGCCCTTTGTGCCCTCCTTGACTGCCTGCAGCCTCATTTTGCCGGGCGTGGAAATGCTTGCCTTGCGCACGAGAGTGAATTGGACTCAGGCACGGTTAACTGTGAAACCTGGCAACTTTATTCCAAGAACTAAGTCAGCTTCAGCATTTGTGTGCACGGGGAGGAGAGCGGGCAGCACAGAGCAGGCCTTTGATGCTGAGGCTGCCTTTGGAGCAGCAGGCATTGCCCCAGAAGGAAATGATCATGGTCCAGTGCAGCCTGCGCTGGTTCCTGTTGATCCTGCTCCTCAAGCCTTTTTTCCCCTGAGGAACTGCAGGAGCTCCTTCAGCCGAGTAAAGAATTCCACCAGCTTCTGGCGTGGAAATGGACAGGAGCTAATGCTGCCCGACTGTGTTGGTGCTGGTGTTGGCCTTGGCCTCTGAGAGGCGCTTGAGGTGGAGAGAAAATGACTCCATGGCCGTGCTGTTGGACTATCTCTTCTTGCTGAGTGCAGTCCCATCTGTAGCAGGATCCAGTCGTAGAAGTGCTGCGTGGAGGTGTAGACTCCAGGCTGGTTTGGTCTGGCACAGCCTCTCCCCCAGCTGGTCACTCCAACAAGCCAGAAGTAGTCGTAGGTGTTATCTTTGCAGACCAGAGGACCACCGCTGTCACCCTGCAGCGGAGGAGAGAGGGTTAAGGTGGTGTTGGGTGGCCCCGGTCAGCACTCTGGCTGGCTCCTTCTCTCCCGCAGCAGCTGCCAGAGCTGTCCTGACTGCACACAAAGGCTCTGCTCAGGTGCTGGAGCCTACAGAAGCTTGTCTGGCAGGGGGTGGTGGGCCAGTCAGGCAGGGCTCTCTCTCTGTCCTCTTTGCACAGTGATCCTGGATGTGTGGAAGGGGGATGTTGCAGGACTGGGCTCTGGAGCTGTGGGCTGCCAAGAGCACTAGATGGGCTTTGTGGGCAGAGAGCCAGGCCTCTGGGACAAGGGCGGCCCTGGGCAAGGACCTGCATCTGGGCAAGGGGAGGTGAACCCCAAGAGTGGAGGGGACCCAGCAGTGGCAGGCTGACTTGCCAGGCAAAGCACGCGCTGGGGCAGGTTTGGGCGGTTGCCACAGGGCTGCCTGTGCTGTTGGGGGTGGACTTGTAGCACGCTCCTACCTGGCAGGTGTCGATGCCGCCCTGCGGATAGCCAGCACACAAGTTGTGGCTGTGGATGGCCCCTCCGTACCAGCGGCTGCTGTTGCAGAGCTTGATATCGATGAGGCGGACCTTGGCCTCCTGCAGGACATAACTTGGTCCCCCAGCTGTCAGCACAGAAAGGAGTTAACAGCCAGCAGCTCGCTGCCAGTTCTCCTCTCCTCCCCCCCCCCCCCCCCTCCCCGGCGTCTGGCTGAAGCCCTGCCCTAGGGCTGGGCTTTGCGTCTCCAGAGGCCCTGTGCCGCTGCTGTCTCCCTTCTGTCTTGCTTGGGGTAATGGGCCAGGCCCACCTCTCCATCGGCATGCACCCCGCAGCCCGACTCTGGCTTTCGCCTCTGCTGTCAGGAAGCCCACCCCGCCTCCCCAGTGTGCCCAGCCTGCGCTCAGGACACCACTCCCTTTTGGGAACTCACCTCTTGCAGTCGTGGAACCCCAGCCACTGACGTAGCAGCTTCTCAGCTGCGACACTCTCAGCCAGGCGTCGGGCACACAGGCAAGCTGCACGTAGTAGCCGCACAGGACAGGCTGGTCCAATTCCAGCAAGGCAATGTCGTTCCTCTGCGTGATGTTGTAGTAGTGCTCGTGAACCAGTAGCCGCTTAATAGTGCGCACTTGGGTCTCAGGGCCCGGCTGAGTCAAGTGGCTGGCCCCGATCACCACGTGCCACATGGTGATGTGCCTGCAAGGCAGGTGGAGAGAGGGGTCAGAGGGAGCGCAGCCACGTGCTGCAAGCAGCCCAGCAGTTGCCTGCCTTCTGCTGCACAGGGCAGAGAGGAAGGCAGCGCTACGGAGGGTGCGACTGCCCTAGCACGCCTTGGGCACAAGGAGTGTCGGGCGGGAGGCTGCTAGGAAGCCGTGGCGTGAGCCCAGCCCTCTCGCGAGCAGTCTCTCAGCTGGGCTTGGCAGTGCCCAGGCACTGGGCGTGCTGCAGGGAAGCGGGATGGCGCTAGCACGTGCTGCTGTGGAGCGGGCACGTGCTAGTGCTGTGGGGCTGTTCCCTGGTCCTCCTTACCCGGGCGTGATGAAGCAGTGGGCTGCTGTCAGCACCCACTGTGGGCTGATGAGCGACCCTCCGCAGACATGCGCCATGCCTCCTATGATGGGCTTCTGGATGCTGACGATCCAGGGCCAGGCCCCTAGCTGGGCATCGGTGCCACCCACGACGCGTGACATGCCGTAGTAAGAATCCACGGGCCGGTGCCCGCAGGTCCCTCTGTAAGCAGAAACTGATGAATGTCCTGCTCGGTGGCTTGCTGCTGTTCAGGCTGCAGGTCAGCCCCCTTCCCCCCCACCAGGCGCTGCATGGACAGCAGGGCCGCGGAACCCTGTGGGGCATGCGTCCATCTACCCCTGTTTGTGCTTGAGCCCCGTAGGCGAGTTGTGCCAGCGGCCTGGCTGCTGGCAAGGAACTGAGGCTCCCACATGGCGTTTGGGAAGCTTTGGTGTGGCACAGATGGAGCACGCTCCACGCTGGCTCTGTCTGCCACCGCAACGCCCTCTAACAGGCTCCGTGTCCTTGCTGTCTACCAGCTACATTGCTCTTCTGGGCCAACACAGGTGCGGGCAGTCGCACTGCCTGCTATGCGTGGCCACAGACGTGCAATTGGAAGCAGCATGGCTTCATAGGCACTAGAAGATGTCCCCAAACAAACCGCACTCCACGCTGCTTTGGTTTTCAAAAATTGACCTGAAGGTGGTGCCCGATATCTGCTTAGAGCAGGCAGAAGATGGCCTTGGAGAATGTAACTTGTCTTCTGTGGATACTCTGTGATGCCAGCAGCAGATTTTTGCAGGTGGTTAAGAGGGAATGGTGTGAGAGGTGGGCACACTTCAGCAATATGTGAAGGAAGAGCTGGGGTCATTCTGAGGAGAGCACTCTGGCAGAGACAGCTTTGCTTGTTTGGCTGAGCCCTGTCCCTAATCACCACAGCCCCCAAACAGGTAGTGCAGAGGGGACGTGCCTAGGTGGGAAGCAGCTCGGGGTATGCGTGGTCAAGCACCTCCAAGTCCTTCCTGACTCCAGCAGGTGGAGATGTGGCCGGTGGTTGGCAGGCCTGGTCCTCTTGTAAGGTCTGTGAATGCTGGGGCTGATCAGTCAGGTAGGCTGCAGCCACATGCCACCCACGGGACTGAAAAGGTCTCTGTCCTCTTGCTCGAGAGCTAGGCCAGCTTCAGGTTCGCTAGTGAACTGCGCACGCACACAGCGCTCCCACCAGGAGCTGGCCCGAGACACTCGGTCTTTCCAACTGCGGGGTCCCTATGACCTGTGTTCCCTTCTGCCATCGCCAGCAGCCAGGCCGCTAGACCCACCCCTCTAGCAGGTACAGAGCGGGGCCACACAGAAAAGGATGTGGAATGGCTCTCAAGAAGAAGGTCGGACAGGCTGTGGGGAGTAGGGACAGGGTTCAGCCAAACAAGCAAAGCAACCGGCACTTTGCTTATGCTCAAGCACGAGCTTCTTGAGCCCCCCTGCTCTCCATTTTCCACACTTATTCATCCCCCTCGACTTCCTTGGCTCCTCACTTTCTCTGCCCTTGTCTCCTCCCAATCAAGGGACCTAGCCCCGCCTACTAGTCCCCCTTGCTCCCAGGTCTGTCACATCTGGGAACAGATTGGGTCTTTCAGGGGCTGTTAGCTAGGTCATCTTGGCCTTGCGTGGCATTACTGCAGTGGTTTCCTGGCTACAGCTGTCCCTGCCAGAGTCCTCTCCCCAGAATGACCCCGGCTCTTCCTTCAGATATTGCTGAAGTCTGGCCACCTCTCACACCATTCCCCCTTAACTTCTGGTGACATCTGGCTCTTCCTCATGGCACTGTAACTCCTGCCAGCTTTCTTTCATCTTTCCATTTAGCAAAGGCTTCAACCAGGTCCTAATCATCATCCCCAGAGTTGTCTGCATGTCACATCATTATTTTGCATCCTCTTTCTAGCCTCAATGTGCCAGTCTTCTTCATGCCACGGTGGCTCTGAGCACGCTCCTGTCTGACCAGGCATGGTGTCAGCCCTGCTGAGCGACTCTTGCCCTTTGTGCCCTCCTTGACTGCCTGCAGCCTCATTTTGCCGGGCGTGGAAATCCTTGCCTTGCGCACGAGAGTGAATTGGACTCAGGCACGGTTAACTGTGAAACCTGGCAACTTTATTCCAAGAACTAGGTCAGCTTCAGCATTTGTGTGCACTGGGAAGTGTTGCGGAGGAAGAACTGGACTCGACACGATGATCAATGTGATCACGTACAAGCCGTTTATTAGCCTCAGATAGCTCACTTTTATATTCCCCACTACATACGCGGCGATCCCCCATTGGTGATAATCAATTTAACTCACATAGTAACTCGATTATGATTGGTGTGCGTCACTAGCTCACGCGCACTGCTCGTGGCCTTCTTGCAGGCGGCAAGTTCCTCTTCGGCATCTGGGAGTTGTTTGTCTCTGCATTCTTACTTCCTCATTCCAACCGCAGTTTGTCCTCTGGATGCCCTTGCGGCCTTATGCTAAGGCTCTGCGGCCTTAGGCTAAGGCTTCATGGCCTTCTAGAGAAATGCTGGATTGCTCACATGTCCCCAGTGCTTTAATGCTTCATCCTCCACAGGGAGGAGAGCGGGCAGCACAGAGCAGGCCTTTGATGCTGAGGCTGCCTTTGGAGCAGCAGGCATTGCCCCAGAAGGAAATGATCATGGTCCAGTGCAGCCTGCGCTGGTTCCTGTTGATCCTGCTCCTCAAGCCTTTTTTCCCCTGAGGAACTGCAGGAGCTCCTTCAGCCGAGTAAAGAATTCCACCAGCTTCTGGCGTGGAAATGGACAGGAGCTAATGCTGCCCGACTGTGTTGGTGCTGGTGTTGGCCTTGGCCTCTGAGAGGGGCTTGAGGTGGAGAGAAAATGACTCCATGGCCGTGCTGTTGGACTATCTCTTCTTGCTGAGCGCAGTCCCATCTGTAGCAGGATCCAGTCGTAGAAGTGCTGCGTGGAGGTGTAGACTCCAGGCTGGTTTGGTCTGGCACAGCCTCTCCCCCAGCTGGTCACTCCAACAAGCCAGAAGTAGTCGTAGGTGTTATCTTTGCAGACCAGAGGACCACCGCTGTCACCCTGCAGCGGAGGAGAGAGGGTTAAGGTGGTGTTCGGTGGCCCCGGTCAGCACTCTGGCTGGCTCCTTCTCTCCCGCAGCAGCTGCCAGAGCTGTCCTGACTGCACACAAAGGCTCTGCTCAGGTGCTGGAGCCTACAGAAGCTTGTCTGGCAGGGGGTGGTGGGCCAGTCAGGCAGGGCTCTCTCTCTGTCCTCTTTGCACAGTGATCCTGGATGTGTGGAAGGGGGATGTTGCAGGACTGGGCTCTGGAGCTGTGGGCTGCCAAGAGCACTAGATGGGCTTTGTGGGCAGAGAGCCAGGCCTCTGGGACAAGGGCGGCCCTGGGCAAGGACCTGCATCTGGGCAAGGGGAGGTGAACCCCAAGAGTGGAGGGGACCCAGCAGTGGCAGGCTGACTTGCCAGGCAAAGCACGCGCTGGGGCAGGTTTGGGCGGTTGCCACAGGGCTGCCTGTGCTGTTGGGGGTGGACTTGTAGCACGCTCCTACCTGGCAGGTGTCGATGCCGCCCTGCGGATAGCCAGCACACAAGTTGTGGCTGTGGATGGCCCCTCCGTACCAGCGGCTGCTGTTGCAGAGCTTGATATCGATGAGGCGGACCTTGGCCTCCTGCAGGACATAACTTGGTCCCCCAGCTGTCAGCACAGAAAGGAGTTAACAGCCAGCAGCTCGCTGCCAGTTCTCCTCTCCTCCCCCCCCCCCTCCCCGGCGTCTGGCTGAAGCCCTGCCCTAGGGCTGGGCTTTGCGTCTCCAGAGGCACTGTGCCGCTGCTGTCTCCCTTCTGTCTTGCTTGGGGTAATGGGCCAGGCCCACCTCTCCATCGGCATGCACCCCGCAGCCCGACTCTGGCTTTCGCCTCTGCTGTCAGGAAGCCCACCCCGCCTCCCCAGTGTGCCCAGCCTGCGCTCAGGACACCACTCCCTTTTGGGAACTCACCTCTTGCAGTCGTGGAACCCCAGCCACTGACGTAGCAGCTTCTCAGCTGCGACACTCTCAGCCAGGCGTCGGGCACACAGGCAAGCTGCACGTAGTAGCCGCACAGGACAGGCTGGTCCAATTCCAGCAAGGCAATGTCGTTCCTCTGCGTGATGTTGTAGTAGTGCTCGTGAACCAGTAGCCGCTTAATAGTGCGCACTTGGGTCTCAGGGCCCAGCTGAGTCAAGTGGCTGGCCCCGACCACCACGTGCCACATGGTGATGTGCCTGCAAGGCAGGTGGAGAGAGGGGTCAGAGGGAGCGCAGCCACGTGCTGCAAGCAGCCCAGCAGTTGCCTGCCTTCTGCTGCACAGGGCAGAGAGGAAGGCAGCGCTACGGAGGGTGCGACTGCCCTAGCACGCCTTGGGCACAAGGAGTGTCGGGCGGGAGGCTGCTAGGAAGCCGTGGCGTGAGCCCAGCCCTCTCGCGAGCAGCCTCTCAGCTGGGCTTGGCAGTGCCCAGGCACTGGGCGTGCTGCAGGGAAGCGGGATGGCGCTAGCACGTGCTGCTGTGGAGCGGGCACGTGCTAGTGCTGTGGGGCTGTTCCCTGGTCCTCCTTACCCGGGCGTGATGAAGCAGTGGGCTGCTGTCAGCACCCACTGTGGGCTGATGAGAGACCCTCCGCAGACATGCGCCATGCCTCCTATGATGGGCTTCTGGATGCTGACGATCCAGGGCCAGGCCCCTAGCTGGGCATCGGTGCCACCCACGACGCGTGACATGCCGTAGTAAGAATCCATGGGCCGGTGCCCGCAGGTCCCTCTGTAAGCAGAAACTCATGAATGTCCTGCTCGGTGGCTTGCTGCTGTTCAGGCTGCAGGTCAGCCCCCTTCCCCCCCACCAGGCGCTGCATGGACAGCAGGGCCGCGGAACCCTGTGGGGCATGCGTCCATCTACCCCTGTTTGTGCTTGAGCCCCGTAGGCGAGTTGTGCCAGCGGCCTGGCTGCTGGCAAGGAACTGAGGCTCCCACATGGCGTTTGGGAAGCTTTGGTGTGGCACAGATGGAGCACGCTCCACGCTGGCTCTGTCATTGCCAAGGGACGGGGTGGGGGTGGCGCTTGGTCATTCTCGAGTGTTTAGTTTTCTAAGGTATTTTGTTTTATAATATGTTGCATGTAGATTACTGTATGTAGAGTATGCATTGCTCTGTACAGTACGTATTGTGTAGTTTGTATTGTTTTGCAGCCATTGTGGGTATTGTGGGTATGGTAGGTATGGGACTGCGCTATACAGTTTATTATTGTCTGTATTATATTGTACCCCGAACGGGATGGACCTTTTCCAGAACCACCCAATGCTCCTGCAGACCCTGCAGCCCTGGGTCCAGCAGGAGCTGGAGCAGATCTTTGACAACAGGGGGTTGGAGTCAGCCATGGTGGAAGACACCATCATGGCCATGTTGACCAAGATGCCCCCGACCCCGCTGCCTCCTGAGGAGGGTCTCTGCCTCCCCCGGCAGCCCTGCGAGATCCGGCACGGACGAGCTCCTCGGCACCTCATGCGCCGCTGTTGGTGGGCACCTGGCAGCTGCCCCGCTGCTCCCGCTGCCATCCCCACGGAGCAAGAAGAGCCCCAGGAGGAGCCTGGGGAGGCTGTGCCCAGGCCCTCCACTACCAGCTGGGGCAGGGAACGCCCCCGGGGGGCCACGGCCACCCCCAAAGAGGAGCACCAGCAGCTCCGAGGACTCTCCAGCCAACAAGAGGCCAGCACCACACCAGGGACCCTGGAGGGGCCCTCGCCAGATGGCCGAACCAGGACTGGGCCACCAGCTGCAGCACACGCTGGCCCTCAAGGGCTCCCAGATCCCATTAGCCAAATAAAAGAATCGCATGCAAATGACAGAAAAAGTCTCAGTGTTACCAACAGCGCAGATGGCTTTGCTGTCCTCACCCTTTTTAGCTTTTCTTTTACAGGGAGGGGTGGGATGTGAACGCTGAGGGGTCCTTCTGCGCGTGCCAGGCACTATTTTGTTGTTCTCCCCCAAGGCAAGTGCTGCCCAGCTCCAGGCCTGCAGCTCTGCACTGGTCCCGGGGCAGATGTCTCCAGCCCGGGGGTCTCCAGGGCCAGCCCGTGCCCCATCGCTCAGCACCCCACGCCTGTCCCCCTCTTCCCGCACCCTCTGCCCCCACGTCTCGGGGCGCTGCTCCCCGACCAGCCTGCACTGCTGGGCGCAGCCTCGCGACGGTGGCACCCAAAACCCTGCTCCTGCACAGAGTCACGACGTGGTGCTGCTCTCTGCACCAGCCCAGGGTCGCACCCTGCCCCAGCAGAGCCCCAACAAGTGCAGCCAGGGGAAGCGCAGAGTCCTGGCCCTGGGGAGGTCACTACCAATAGAGCTTTGGATCCTAAAAAGATGCTTTCTGCTCTGAAAGTGAGGGTTTAAACCCTAACAAGGGAACGGTGTGCCCTAAGAAAGTCTATGGCTAATAAAAGACAGCTTTGGACCCAAAAAAATGAGGATTTCCGCCCTGCAAATAAGGCTCTGGGATCTAAAATGGATGGAGAGTGTCTACAAATGACGCTTTGGGCCCTGCAAAGGAGGGGAACCTCTTGGTTCCTCTGTTGCCCCATAAAACGAAACACTCCAGTGCAGGCCTAGAGCTGTAAGAGGGGTTTGGCCCTAGAAGTGAGACTTTGGACTCTCCAAAAAAGAGTTTGGGCCTGAAGCATGGGGCGTTGGGACGTGAAAATAAGGCTTTGGAAATGAAAATGAGATGCTGAACCCTCGAATCAGGACTTTTGCCCTCACATGATGTTTTGGTGCCAAAAGCTAGGGCTCTGTATGCTAAAAACAGGTCTTTGGAGCCTCCAAATGAGGCTTCGGTCATTAAACAAGTGAGGCTTTGTACCCAAAATGAGCAGTTTGGATGCTAAAATGAGGCTTTGGACCCTCCAGCTTGCCGACTGGATCCTCTAAATTAGGCTATGGATCCAGATAATGAGGCTTTGGTGCCATGAAAGGAGACTTTAGACCCTACAAATAAGGCTTTGGACTCTAAAAAGGAGCCCTTTGACACTCAAATCAGACTTTGGGCCTTCAAGAGAATGCTTTGGTCCCTTAAAAGGAGTCTGTGAATTGTAAAAGCGAAGCTTGCAACTTATCAATGAGGGTTTGACCCTGCAAAGGAGGGTTTGGACCCTAAAAAAAGGCTTTGTGCCCTCCAGATGGTGCTATCACCATCGACCTCTTGTAGGACAGAAAGAGGTCTAGTGAGGCAGCAGTTGCGTCCCACTGTGCAGGCTTTGAGCCAGCCCTGGGGACTCAGCTGACCAGCAGGTTGTCACTGGAGGACACTGGGGCTGCAAGGGTACGCATTTCCCAGCCATCACTTAGCTGCAGGGAGATCTGCTTTGACGGCCCCAGGCCAGAAGGACACGCACTGCACAGGCGGGCATTCACAGAGGCGTCTCTTGGACTTGCCAGGGCAGGAATCACCGAGGGCAGAGGACAACAGCCCAAGAGCAGGGAAGTGCTGGCCTGTTTTTCAAGCCAAGGCGGCAAATTCACCTGCAGGGGCTCTCCTGAGCAGCGGCACAAGTGCCAGCTGGCTGAAAGCATGCACAGCTCGCTCAAGGGCTGGGCTGAGTGCTTCGTGCCCCACTAACGCAGGGCAAAAACAAAGCGTGCTCACCTCGCCTGAACGAGCGGCTGCAGAGCTGTCACTCCCCGGGTCCAGGCGGGATCTCCACGTGTGCCCTGGGACACCCACGGGTGCGTACGCTGGAGCCGCACACTTCCCATGCCTGGTGACGGAGGGCTCCACGCACGCCGGAGGAGCTGGAGAGCAGCAAGGCAGACGCTCAGTGCCCTCAGCACCAGGGCCGAGCCCTGCTCTCGCAGCAGGACGGGGCAGAGCCATCTCCCCGTTCCCCTGGGCAGCTGTCCCCAGCGCTCCACAGGAAAACTGCCAGGGCGGTGTGTTAGGGGTTGGAAGGGACCTCTGTGGGTCATCGCGTGGGCAGCGGTGTGCAGAGCAACGGCGGGCTGAGGGCAGCCGAGGCAGGAGAGCAGCCTTGCGCTCAGTGGGACCAGGCTGCTCTCTGCTCTGCCACCAAAGCTAAGACTTTGGAAAGTCAAAATGATGCTTTGGATGCTAGAAATATAGCTCTGGAGCCTAAAAAGAGGCTTTCTGCCTCCAAAATGAGAGTTAGGACCCTCAAAATGGAACTGTGGGCCCTAAAAGAAGGTTGTGAGTGATAAAAGACAGGTTTGGGTACCATAAATGAGGGCTTCAGCCCTGAAAATGGGGCTCTGGGCACTCCAAAGGATAGGCTAGATGCTACAAGGGACGCTTTAGACCCTGAAAAGGAGGGGAACGACTTGGTTCCTCCATGGCCTCCAGAAATGGAGATTTCGTCCCAAATAGAGGGCTCTGGGCACTCCAGTGGAGGCTTTCAGGTGTAAAAGAGGGCTTGGGACCCTTCAAAGTAGAGTTTAGACCCGCCAAAGGATGGCTTGGGGCTTAAGAATGCAACATTGGGCCCTGAAAATGGGGCTTTGGAAATTACATTGAGGCATTGAACCCTGAACTTCTGATGGTTTTAAGCCCTGAAGTGATGCTTTGGGTTTGAAAATCAGGGCTTTGTACTGTTGAAATGGGATTTTAGACCCTCAGAATGAAGCTTGGGACATCAAACAAACAAGGCTTCTAAGTCTAAAGGAGCAGTTTTGATTCTACATGGAGGCTTTGGCTCCTGAAAAGCAGGGTTTTGAAGATAAAGATGAGGGTTGAGACCTCAAATGGAGACTTTGGACCCTATAAACAATGCTTTGGACTCTGAAAAGGAGGCTCTGCACCTTCAAAATGATGCTATGAGCCCTGGGTTTGGAACTTAGAAATGAGGGTTTGTACCCTGAAAAGGAGGCTTTGGGTCCTAAAAAGAAGGCATTAAAACCTACAATAAAAGTTTGGACACTAAAGATGAGTCCTGGAGACCAAGCGCCACCCCCACCCCGTCCCTTGGCAATGACAGACTCACAGCTGAGGATGGTGGCCCTCTTGCAGGGGCGGGCGCTGGCGGCGGCGGGGCAGAGAGCGGTGCAGAGGAGGTGCAGGCGGCCTCGCTGTCGCAGCCCTCGTGGAGGCAGCGGCAGGTCTGGCCCCGTCTCAGCAGGGCGGGCAGCGTCAGGAAGGAGATGATGTGCAGGAGCTGTGGGGATGGGGGAGAGCATCAGCCCTGGGACGCCCCTGCTTCGGGGGGCAGACCCCAGCCCCACATCCCCCCCGTCCTCGCCACCTTGTAACCACAGTGATGGAATTAGTTAATCATAAAGCACGAACAATGCTGCTATGTCTCTTGTACAGCCCTACCCATCTGAACATTAGGTCTGGGAACAGAGGGTTTAGTCCCTAGGTAATCATTAACGTTAAACAATAATGGTGAAGGGGATTTTTTTAATAGAAATAGCGTTACCAAATGATTGCAGGTGTATTTGTGGTACCTATCTATTGTGTGAATTAATTGAAGCAAAAAGTCATACATCTCCCCCCAAAGAAGGTAGTTTCAATTAAAACCAGCAGGTGCCTAGAACTGGTCAAGACGACCCGTGCCGCAGGGACAAGAGCCAGAAGAGGACTGAGTTTGCGCAGAAACTGTGATGAAGAGGATAAGCCTTCATCTTAGGACCCCTGACGACCACCACTAGGAGGCACTGCGCAAGTGCGGGTGGGAGGAGTGTATGAAAATGAACTGATTTGACTATGAAAGAAAGGGCTTATGTAATCAGATGAATATGTATATTTTGATCTATATAAACTGCACGGAAAGGGTATGGGGTATGCACGTTCGGCGGAATTATCCCCCGTGCATCCGACGTCGCAATAAAGAATGCTGCCTTTTAACACTACATTGGTGTGACGAGGTTTTATTCCCGGATTTTCGGTGACAGTTTCTGGTGACCCAGATGGGACCCTGCTTGTGAATACCGACGGATCCGCGGGATCACGGGACCTCCAGCCGGCATCGAGGGATTCTCGAGGAGAACCTCTGATCCCCGGACCGAAGGATTCCAAGTAAGTCCCCTGGAATTTAATTAAGGCATTCTTTAGGTATAATATACGCTTGCTCGTAAATCGTGGTGAAAACCTCGTAGAGTTGGGCTGAAAGGTACCTTTGTGGAAAGTCTCTGCTCGGTGAAAGCCGGTGGAGCGGGGCCCAAGGGGGAGGTCTTCAACAGGGGGTTGAAGTCTCCAGGATCTCAGCAGGGGGCTGGGATCCCAAAAGGGAGCTCCAACAAGGGTTGGGGTCCCTCTGATTAGTGTTTGTGATATAGTGCACAATCACTACCACTGGTCATTTGAAGGATGGGCACCTTTCCGAGTAAAAGACCCATGCCAAGGGACACGCCTTTGGGATGTATTTTAAAGCACTGGAAAGAACTGGGGGGGGGCCCTTTAACTCGGAAGCAGTTAATTGAGTATTGTAATCATCGGTGGCCGTTATATACTCTAGATGACGGGGAGAAGTGGCCGGAGGATGGGACACTGTGTTATAATACCATTTTGCAATTAATGTTGTTTTGTAAAAGGGAAAATAAATAGAAAAAAATGACATATGTAGATTTGTTTTTCTCGTTAAGAAATCATTCGAAATGGCAAAGGCAGTGTAGGATACATCCGCGCGGTTCTATGGTAATGGCTTTAAAGAAAGGAAACTGCGAAAAGGGTTCAAAGAAATGTTGCGTCGCTTGTAGTGTTGGCAAAGAGTGTTTGAAATATGAGCCTGAGGAGGATGATGTTGAATTAATAGTGGCACCGCATCGGAGATGGGGGGATAATTAGGAAGAGGAATCCGAGATCGTTAGCCCTTCCACCTCCCCTCTGGGGGAGGGTGCGAGAGGATTTAGCCCGGTTTCGGGAAGGACACAGGGAAGGACGGGGCGGGGGGGGGGGGTACCAGAATCGGCTTCTCCCCTCCAAGCCCCTCTCTGAAAAGACAGAGAATGAGGAAGTAAAATTTTTAATAAATACAAGAACCACTTATTTGGTATTAAACACATGTAAAGGGAAATATAGTCATAAATCTGTAGATGTTGTTGGTGCGACAGGGTAAAAAGAAAATTAACCTTTCTTAGAGCTGTTGAAATTAAGAAAACAGTGGGTAACTCACCAGTTTCTATATATGCCTGAATGTCCGTTGCCTTTGTTAAGACAAGATTTATTAAGCAAATTAGAGGCACAAATAACTTTAAAAAAAAATGAAAAAATTAAATTATTGATACCAGAATCAAAAGCCGTAGAGGCAAGGGTGTTTGTGTTACAGGATTCTTTTAAGGAGGAACAAATTCCAGAAGAGGTGGAAAACGCAGTAATCCTGCTTGGTTTAGGCAAATGAAGTTCCGGGACAGTCCAAATTGGCAGAACTGGTAAAAGTGACCTTAAAACCTGGATCCAAACCGGTAAGACAAAAATAATATCCTATTAAGTGGGAGGCACGAAAAGAATTAAAGGGGTTAATCATGAAATTTTTGGAATATAGGCTTTTGGTAGAATGCGAGTCAAAATACAACACACCTATACTACCGGTAAAGAAACCTGGAGGACGAGAATATCGACTAGTCCAGGATCTAAGAGCTATAAATCAAATAGTTCAAGATATACACCCAGTAGTGGCCAATCCCTATACTTTATTGACATCCCTGAAAGAGGAGCATAAATGGTTTACTGTACTAGATTTAAAGAATACCTTCTTTTGCATACCTCTGGATGCACAAAGTCAAAGCATATTTGCTTTTGAATGGAAGAGCCCTGCAACAGAACGAAAGATACAACTGACATGGACTATACTTCCACAAGGATTTAAAAATAGCCCCACAATATTTGGAAAACTGTTTGTCCATAAAAGACAACATCTGGTCCTTAGAGTGCTGGCACAACGTCTGGGATCCTGGAAGCAGCCAGTAGGATACCTCTCTAAACAACTTGACAACGTGAGTAAAGGATGGCCGGGATGTTTGCGCGCCGTGGCAGCGACGGTATTGCTAATTCAGGAAGCTTGAAAATTGACTATGGGCCAAAAGATGGTGGTGTATGTACCACACATGGTGGTAACTGTTCTAGAACAAAAGGGGGGTCATTGGCTGTCCCCCAGCAGAATGCTGAAATATCAGGTTGTCTTGCCAGAGCAGGATGATGTGGAACTAAAAACCACAACCATCGTAAATCCAGCAATGTTCCTGTCAACGAAAAATCCAACAGAAAATCTAGAACATGACTGCCTGCTAACTGTTGAACAAGTCTATTCCAGCAGACCGGACCTGAGGGATGAGCCTCTGGAAAATCCTGATTTCGAATTGTTCACGGATGGAAGCAGCTTTGTGAAAGAAGAAAGACGAACGGCCGGATACGCTGTTGTCACCACCACCGAGGTACTGGAGTCAGGAACGCTACCTGCAAATACCTCGGCACAGAAAGCAGAACTGGTGGCATTGAGGCAAGCCTTGCGAATGGCAGAAGAAAAAAGGGTAAATATATGGACTGACTCTAAATATGCATTTGGTGTAATTCATGCTCATGAAGCCATCTGGAAAGAAAGAGGACTGCTCTCAGCCCAAGGTTCATCGATAAAACATAAAGAAAAAATCCTTCAGCTCCTCGAAGAGGCGCAGAAACCAAAGAAAGTGGCAGTGATGCACTGCAAGGCTCATCAATTTGGTCGGACAACTATAAACATAAGTAATCGATTGGCAGACAAAACAACAAAAGAGACTGCTAAACAAAGTATCTTTGCACTAATACCAGTAAAACAAATAAAAATCCCAAATCTGAAACAAAATACAGTAAATTGGATGAACAATTGACAGAACAATTAAAGGCATCACAAAATACAGAAGAGTGGTGGGTAACACCAAAAAAGCAGATAACAATAACCCCGCAAGTCATGATAGAACTTGCGAAAAAAAACATACACAGACACATTGGGGTGTAGATGCTATAATCTCGAGCCTAAAATCATCTGCAGTGTGTGTAGGAATGACAGAAGTAATGAAATCTATAATAACTAAGTGTCCAATTTGTCTCAAAAATAATCCTTTAAATCGGAAAAGAGCACCCCTAGGAATAACAAAACAGGATAACACCCCAGAAAATTATTGACAAGTTGATTTTTCTGAACTGCCCAGGCAGAATGGATTCAAGTATCTATTAGTATTAATTAATACTTTTTCTGGATGGCCGGAAGCCTTTCCTTGTCACACCAACAAAGCGAAAAAAGTAGTTAAAATATTGTTAAAAAAAATAATACCAAGGTTTAGGGTACCAATTGGCATGTCTTCCGATAGGGGACCACATTTTGTAACAAAAATAGTTCAGCAAGTAAATAAAATTTTAAGAATAAATTAAGATTTACATACCCCCTGGAGGCCACAATCAAGTGGGAAAATTGAAAGAATAAACCAAACATTAAAAAGACAAATAAATAAAATTTGTCAAAAAGTGTCTTTAAAATGGCCACAAGCTTTACCATTAGCACTTCTGAGAATCAGAATCCAACCAAGATCTAAAGATGGTGTAAGTCCATACGAAATTTTGTATGGCAAACCTTATCAGACTCCTTTAATCCCAGGGGATATAAAAATAACAAGGGAAACAGATTTAAAAATGTATTTGGTTTCTTTAGGAAAAACACTTGAAGCACTCCGAAAATACATTGTGCTGACCAAATCGCTTGCTTTGGATACCCCTGTGCATCAGTATCAACCAGGTGATTTCATGTACATAAGAACTTGGAACTCTGAACCACTGCAAAAAAAGTGGAAAGAACCTTTTCAGGTACTGTTAACAACTTACACTGCAATCAAAGTAGAAGGGGTGGAACCGTAGATACACTACACTCGAGTGAAGAAGGCCCCTTCGTGGAGAGTCATCAATAGAGATCCAGAGACTGCAAAACTGACTTTGAAATATATCTAAAAAGAGTAGTTATTACTGTAAAATGCGAGGAGACTGTATCTCGATCTGAAAACTGATGATACTAAGAACACTGTTCAGTGTATTAGAAGTAAGAACAAAAAACGTTAATTCACTGCCAATAAAAGCAAAACAATTAATATACCTCCTAAGGAGGACTCCAGAAAAAATTTGATGATCGGGCTTATAGAAGAATTTGCAAATTTACAAAATGTGACCCAAATAACTACACGTCTTCCAATCCCAAGGGCGGTAGGAAAATCAGTCCCATGAAGAAATTCAACAAGACATGCAAGAAAATTGGCTTGATAAAATTTTTAATGGATTCAGGTGGAATATTAGTTCTTGGGTCAAATCTTTAGTCGGTACCGGACTGCTTTTACTGGTAGTAGTTTTAATAATAATACTGCTCATTTATTATTGTCTAAAAAAGGAACTCACCAACAGAACAGCTTTTAATCAAATGATTATTCAGGCTATTGCAAGAAGACAAAACCTTAGTGAGTCGGTTGTAACACTTCCACCACCCTATAGCGAAACAAGTGGACTATAAGTGTAGTGTTGTAATTTTGAAAAGTATATTTTAATAGTATTTAATCATTATATGATCAAAAAAAAATTTAATTATGGAAGTATTGAAAAGATAATTATTTCAAAACTTCCAAAGGGGGGAAATGTAACCACAGTGATGGAATTAGTTAATCATAAAGCACGAACAATGCTGCTATGTCTCTTGTACAGCCCTACCCATCTGAACATTAGGTCTGGGAACAGAGGGTTTAGTCCCTAGGTAATCATTAACGTTAAACAATAATGGTGAAGGGGATTTTTTTAATAGAAATAGCGTTACCAAATGATTGCAGGTGTATTTGTGGTACCTATCTATTGTGTGAATTAATTGAAGCAAAAAGTCATACATCTCTCCCCAAAGAAGGTAGTTTCAATTAAAACCAGCAGGTGCCTAGAACTGGTCAAGATGACCCGTGCCGCAGGGACAAGAGCCAGAAGAGGACTGAGTTTGCGCAGAAACTGTGATGAAGAGGATAAGCCTTCATCTTAGGACCCCCGACGACCACCACTAGGAGGCACTGTGCAGGTGCGGGTGGGAGGAGTGTATGAAAATGAACTGATTTGACTATGAAAGAAAGGGCTTATGTAATCAGATGAATATGTATATTTTGATCTATATAAACTGCACGGAAAGGGTATGGGGTATGCACGTTCGGCGGAATTATCCCCCGTGCATCCGACGTCGCAATAAAGAATGCCTGCCTTTTAACACTACATTGGTGTGACGAGGTTTTATTCCCGGATTTTCGGTGACAGTTTCTGGCGACCCAGATGGGACCCTGCTTGTGAATACCGACGGATCCGCGGGATCACGGGACCTCCAGCCGGCATCGAGGGATTCTCGAGGAGAACCTCTGATCCCCGGACCAAAGGATTCCAAGTAAGTCCCCTGGAATTTAATTAAGGCATTCTTTAGGTATAATATACGCCTGCTCGTAAATCGTGGTGAAAACCTCATAGAGTTGGGCTGAAAGGTACCTTTGTGGAAAGTCTCTGCTCGGTGAAAGCCGGTGGAGCGGGGCCCAAGGGGGAGGTCTTCAACAGGGGGTTGAAGTCTCCAGGATCTCAGCAGGGGGCTGGGATCCCAAAAGGGAGCTCCAACAAGGGTTGGGGTCCCTCTGATTAGTGTTTGTGATATAGTGCACAATCACTACCACTGGTCATTTGAAGGATGGGCACCTTTCCGAGTAAAAGACCCATGCCAAGGGACACGCCTTTGGGATGTATTTTAAAGCACTGGAAAGAACTGGGGGGGGACCCTTTAACTCGGAAGCAGTTAATTGAGTATTGTAATCATCGGTGGCCGTTATATACTCTAGATGACGGGGAGAAGTGGCCGGAGGATGGGACACTGTGTTATAATACCATTTTGCAATTAATGTTGTTTTGTAAAAGGGAAAATAAATAGAAAAAAATGACATATGTAGATTTGTTTTTCTCGTTAAGAAATCATTCGAAATGGCAAAGGCAGTGTAGGATACATCCGCGCGGTTCTATGGTAATGGCTTTAAAGAAAGGAAACTGCGAAAAGGGTTCAAAGAAATGTTGCGTCGCTTGTAGTGTTGGCAAAGAGTGTTTGAAATATGAGCCTGAGGAGGATGATGTTGAATTAAGAGTGGCACCGCATCGGAGATGGGGGGATAATTAGGAAGAGGAATCCGAGATCGTTAGCCCTTCCACCTCCCCTCTGGGGGAGGGTGCGAGAGGATTTAGCCCGGTTTCGGGAAGGACACAGGGAAGGACGGGGCGGGGGGGGGGTACCAGAATCGGCTTCTCCCCTCCAAGCCCCTCTCTGAAAAGACAGAGAATGAGGAAGTAAAATTTTTAATAAATACAAGAACCACTTATTTGGTATTAAACACATGTAAAGGGAAATATAGTCATAAATCTGTAGATGTTGTTGGTGCGACAGGGTAAAAAGAAAATTAACCTTTCTTAGAGCTGTTGAAATTAAGAAAACAGTGGGTAACTCACCAGTTTCTATATATGCCTGAATGTCCGTTGCCTTTGTTAAGACAAGATTTATTAAGCAAATTAGAGGCACAAATAACTTTAAAAAAAAATGAAAAAATTAAATTATTGATACCAGAATCAAAAGCCGTAGAGGCAAGGGTGTTTGTGTTACAGGATTCTTTTAAGGAGGAACAAATTCCAGAAGAGGTGGAAAACGCAGTAATCCTGCTTGGTTTAGGCAAATGAAGTTCCGGGACAGTCCAAATTGGCAGAACTGGTAAAAGTGACCTTAAAACCTGGATCCAAACCGGTAAGACAAAAATAATATCCTATTAAGTGGGAGGCACGAAAAGAATTAAAGGGGTTAATCATGAAATTTTTGGAATATAGGCTTTTGGTAGAATGCGAGTCAAAATACAACACACCTATACTACCGGTAAAGAAACCTGGAGGACGAGAATATCGACTAGTCCAGGATCTAAGAGCTATAAATCAAATAGTTCAAGATATACACCCAGTAGTGGCCAATCCCTATACTTTATTGACATCCCTGAAAGAGGAGCATAAATGGTTTACTGTACTAGATTTAAAGAATACCTTCTTTTGCATACCTCTGGATGCACAAAGTCAAAGCATATTTGCTTTTGAATGGAAGAGCCCTGCAACAGAACGAAAGATACAACTGACATGGACTATACTTCCACAAGGATTTAAAAATAGCCCCACAATATTTGGAAAACTGTTTGTCCATAAAAGACAACATCTGGTCCTTAGAGTGCTGGCACAACGTCTGGGATCCTGGAAGCAGCCAGTAGGATACCTCTCTAAACAACTTGACAACGTGAGTAAAGGATGGCCGGGATGTTTGCGCGCCGTGGCAGCGACGGTATTGCTAATTCAGGAAGCTTGAAAATTGACTATGGGCCAAAAGATGGTGGTGTATGTACCACACATGGTGGTAACTGTTCTAGAACAAAAGGGGGGTCATTGGCTGTCCCCCAGCAGAATGCTAAAATATCAGGTTGTCTTGCCAGAGCAGGATGATGTGGAACTAAAAACCACAACCATCGTAAATCCAGCAATGTTTCTGTCAACGAAAAATCCAACAGAAAATCTAGAACATGACTGCCTGCTAACTGTTGAACAAGTCTATTCCAGCAGACCGGACCTGAGGGATGAGCCTCTGGAAAATCCTGATTTCGAATTGTTCACGGATGGAAGCAGCTTTGTGAAAGAAGAAAGACGAACGGCCGGATACGCTGTTGTCACCACCACCGAGGTACTGGAGTCAGGAACGCTACCTGCAAATACCTCGGCACAGAAAGCAGAACTGGTGGCATTGAGGCAAGCCTTGCGAATGGCAGAAGAAAAAAGGGTAAATATATGGACTGACTCTAAATATGCATTTGGTGTAATTCATGCTCATGAAGCCATCTGGAAAGAAAGAGGACTGCTCTCAGCCCAAGGTTCATCGATAAAACATAAAGAAAAAATCCTTCAGCTCCTCGAAGAGGCGCAGAAACCAAAGAAAGTGGCAGTGATGCACTGCAAGGCTCATCAATTTGGTCGGACAACTATAAACATAAGTAATCGATTGGCAGACAAAACAACAAAAGAGACTGCTAAACAAAGTATCTTTGCACTAATACCAGTAAAACAAATAAAAATCCCAAATCTGAAACAAAATACAGTAAATTGGATGAACAATTGACAGAACAATTAAAGGCATCACAAAATACAGAAGAGTGGTGGGTAACACCAAAAAAGCAGATAACAATAACCCCGCAAGTCATGATAGAACTTGCGAAAAAAAACATACACAGACACATTGGGGTGTAGATGCTATAATCTCGAGCCTAAAATCATCTGCAGTGTGTGTAGGAATGACAGAAGTAATGAAATCTATAATAACTAAGTGTCCAATTTGTCTCAAAAATAATCCTTTAAATCGGAAAAGAGCACCCCTAGGAATAACAAAACAGGATAACACCCCAGAAAATTATTGACAAGTTGATTTTTCTGAACTGCCCAGGCAGAATGGATTCAAGTATCTATTAGTATTAATTAATACTTTTTCTGGATGGCCGGAAGCCTTTCCTTGTCACACCAACAAAGCGAAAAAAGTAGTTAAAATATTGTTTAAAAAAATAATACCAAGGTTTAGGGTACCAATTGGCATGTCTTCCGATAGGGGACCACATTTTGTAACAAAAATAGTTCAGCAAGTAAATAAAATTTTAAGAATAAATTAAGATTTACATACCCCCTGGAGGCCACAATCAAGTGGGAAAATTGAAAGAATAAACCAAACATTAAAAAGACAAATAAATAAAATTTGTCAAAAAGTGTCTTTAAAATGGCCACAAGCTTTACCATTAGCACTTCTGAGAATCAGAATCCAACCAAGATCTAAAGATGGTGTAAGTCCATACGAAATTTTGTATGGCAAACCTTATCAGACTCCTTTAATCCCAGGGGATATAAAAATAACAAGGGAAACAGATTTAAAAATGTATTTGGTTTCTTTAGGAAAAACACTTGAAGCACTCCGAAAATACATTGTGCTGACCAAATCGCTTGCTTTGGATACCCCTGTGCATCAGTATCAACCAGGTGATTTCATGTACATAAGAACTTGGAACTCTGAACCACTGCAAAAAAAGTGGAAAGAACCTTTTCAGGTACTGTTAACAACTTACACTGCAATCAAAGTAGAAGGGGTGGAACCGTAGATACACTACACTCGAGTGAAGAAGGCCCCTTCGTGGAGAGTCATCAATAGAGATCCAGAGACTGCAAAACTGACTTTGAAATATATCTAAAAAGAGTAGTTATTACTGTAAAATGCGAGGAGACTGTATCTCGATCTGAAAACTGATGATACTAAGAACACTGTTCAGTGTATTAGAAGTAAGAACAAAAAACGTTAATTCACTGCCAATAAAAGCAAAACAATTAATATACCTCCTAAGGAGGACTCCAGAAAAAATTTGATGATCGGGCTTATAGAAGAATTTGCAAATTTACAAAATGTGACCCAAATAACTACATGTCTTCCAATCCCAAGGGCGGTAGGAAAATCAGTCCCATGAAGAAATTCAACAAGACATGCAAGAAAATTGGCTTGATAAAATTTTTAATGGATTCAGGTGGAATATTAGTTCTTGGGTCAAATCTTTAGTCGGTACCGGACTGCTTTTACTGGTAGTAGTTTTAATAATAATACTGCTCATTTATTATTGTCTAAAAAAGGAACTCACCAACAGAACAGCTTTTAATCAAGTGATTATTCAGGCTATTGCAAGAAGACAAAACCTTAGTGAGTCGGTTGTAACACTTCCACCACCCTATAGCGAAACAAGTGGACTATAAGTGTAGTGTTGTAATTTTGAAAAGTATATTTTAATAGTATTTAATCATTATATGATCAAAAAAAATTTAATTATGGAAGTATTGAAAAGATAATTATTTCAAAACTTCCAAAGGGGGGAAATGTAACCACAGTGATGGAATTAGTTAATCATAAAGCACGAACAATGCTGCTATGTCTCTTGTACAGCCCTACCCATCTGAACATTAGGTCTGGGAACAGAGGGTTTAGTCCCTAGGTAATCATTAACGTTAAACAATAATGGTGAAGGGGATTTTTTTAATAGAAATAGCGTTACCAAATGATTGCAGGTGTATTTGTGGTACCTATCTATTGTGTGAATTAATTGAAGCAAAAAGTCATACATCTCTCCCCAAAGAAGGTAGTTTCAATTAAAACCAGCAGGTGCCTAGAACTGGTCAAGATGACCCGTGCCGCAGGGACAAGAGCCAGAAGAGGACTGAGTTTGCGCAGAAACTGATGAAGAGGATAAGCCTTCATCTTAGGACCCCCGACGACCACCACTAGGAGGCACTGCGCAAGTGCGGGTGGGAGGAGTGTATGAAAATGAACTGATTTGACTATGAAAGAAAGGGCTTATGTAATCAGATGAATACGTATATTTTGATCTATATAAACTGCACGGAAAGGGTATGGGGTATGCACGTTCGGCGGAATTATCCCCCATGCATCCGACGTCGCAATAAAGAATGCCTGCCTTTTAACACTACATTGGTGTTACGAGGTTTTATTCCCGGATTTTCGGTGACAACCTCAGGGCAGACACTGGACGGCAGCCACGTCCTGCCCCTCCTCACCACCCTGCAGGCTGCTGCGGGGTCGCTGGGGCTGCGCGGAGGGGATGTGGGGGAGCCGATGGCCCCAGGGCAAGCATCACCCCCACCCAGCCTTGTCCACCCCACCGCCACCCCGGCGGCCTCAGCATCATGGAGACGGGGGGTTCCAGAACACGGGGACAGCTGGGGGGTGCAGAGGAGACAGAGAGGAGCGCTGCAAGGGGGGAGGAGGGGCCCTGGGCCTGGTCCAGGGGCTGCGCGGCCTCGGGGCAGGCCCCACAGGAGCCATGGTGAAGCTGGGCCTGGCTGCAATCGGGGCCCGCCTCCTTCCCATGTAGTCTTGGCCGGCAGAGGTCGGGAGGGCTGTCAGTCTCCTCCCCTGAGGTGCTGCTGCCTCTGATTGGCCCCCTTGTGGTCAGGCTGCTGGGTTACAGTGCCTGCCCTTCACCTGAGGGAATGACCTGCTATTGGCTGCCAGGGCTGTCACTCTGCCCAGATGCAATGCCCACCCGCCCCTGAGGTGCTGCTGCCTCTGATTGGACCCCAGGTGGTCAGGCTGCTGGGCTGCAGTGCCTGCCCTTCACCTGAAGTGATGACCTGCCATTGGCTGACAGTGCTGTCACTCTGCCCAGATGCAGTGCCCACCCTCCCCTGAGGTGCTGCTCTCCGCTATTGGCTGCCTGAGGGGCCGCTCTCCCCTCCGCCGGTGCCTGCCCTGCTCCCAGGCGATGTGGTGATGAACTCCACAGGGTGGGCTGGGTGCTCGCGGTGACCCTGTGGGCACGGCAGAGCAGGGAGCTTCCGCTGGGGAGGGAGCGGCAGCCATCGCCCCGTCCAACCGCCCGCCCTGCAGGGCTGGCCCGGCCTGACAGCAGAGCATGGAGGGCACTGCCCAAAGGGCTCCTGGGCACGGACAGGCCGGGGGCACCGACCGCCTCTCAGGCAGCCTGTCCCAGCGCCCGGCCGCCCTCTCGGTGCAGAAACGGATCCTTGAGCCCAGCTGAACCCGCCCTGACGCAGCTCTGGGCCGTTCCCACGCATCCTGTCCCTGGACCCCAGCAGCAGAGCTCAGCACCTCCCTCTCACGTCCCCTCCTGGGGAAGCTGTGGAGAGCGGTGAAGTGGGACAGGGAAATACGCGGCTGTGGGCAAGAACAGACAGGTTGGGGCCCCAAAAATGAGGATTTTGGCCCGGAAAATGAGGCTTTGCAGGTGAGGACTCTGGACTGAGGCACAGGGAACCTTCCCCCGGCTCAGGGCAAGGCTGCGCCAGCCCAGAGCACGCAGGAGGTGGCCGCCTCTGCACCGCGGCACGAGTGGCGACTCGCCGGCTTGGCAGGGCGCGGGGCCTTTCCATGCCCGGGGGTGTCTGGGGAGGGGGCAGGCTGCCTAAAGCGTCTCCCCTCCTCCTCCCCTCCAGGTCTCTGTGCTCCAGCGGGGCAGCTGGGGCTCTGCTGTAAGGACACCCGGGTCAGCATGCGCTGTGCTGCCTTGGGCTGCTGGGAAGGGATGGCATTGGGATGCTCCCCGGGCAACCCTGCTTCCCCCGGGGGCTGCCATTTCCCATTTTCCCACCCAGCTGCCAGGCAGCCATGCTGCTGTCGGAGGGGCAGGCTCTGCTCCAGGCCCCGGCTGGGGTGAGGCTGACACTGCCCTACCAAAGCCCTCCTGCTACACAGCTGTGGGATTCTGGGAGAAGGTGAGCACACAGGGTGTGTGCAAAGCAGTAACATTTGAGCACCTGCTTCTTGTCAGCATCCACACCTTCCCGAGCTCACACTCCTTCTGTCTCCTCCTCTGGTGATATTTCCACATTTCTTCTCTCAGTCTAGGTTTCTCCTGGAGAAGAGAGGTTGTACAATATGTTGGAAATACCTGTGGTCGCGCCACCCCTACACAAAGAAAAACTTTTTCTTCACGATTCAGGAGCTTAGCCCAGACGTATCAAGCACATTACCCAGGACTAGGAGCCAGGAGATTCCAGAAGCTGAGTTTCAGCTCTAGAGAAGAGTTGTTTTGTGATCTGGGATGACCCCACCTTCCTCCATCACTTTCTCTGTTGGCCAAATGACCAGTGAAACGCCGGCCTGCCTGAGGTGAAGCTGAAGGACTTGTTTCTCTTGGTAAGGGCTTGGGCTGGCAGAAGTCACTCTGTGCCTGCCAAACAAGTCCCTTTTGGGAACTCACCTCTTGCAGTCGTGGAACCCCAGCCACTGACGTAGCAGCTTCTCAGCTGCGACACTCTCAGCCAGGCGTCGGGCACACAGGCAAGCTGCACGTAGTAGCCGCACAGGACAGGCTGGTCCAATTCCAGCAAGGCAATGTCGTTCCTCTGCGTGATGTTGTCCCCAGAATGGCCCCAGCTCTTCCTTCAGATATTGCTGAAGTCTGGCCACCTCTCACACCATTCCCCCTTAACTTCTGGTGACGTCTGGCTCTTCCTCATGGCACTGTAACTCCTGCCAGCTTTCTTTCATATTTCCAATTAGCAGATGCTTCAACCAGGTCCTAATCATCATCCCCAGAGTTGTCTGCATGCCACATCATTATTTTGCGTCCTCTTTCTAGCCTCAATGTGCCAGTCTTCTTCATGCCATGGTGGCTCTGAGCACGCTCCTGTCTGACCAGGCATGGTGCCAGCCCTGCTGAGCGACTCTTGCCCTTTGTGCCCTCCTTGACTGCCTGCAGCCTCATTTTGCCGGGCATGGAAATGCTTGCCTTGCGCACGAGAGTGAATTGGACTCAGGCACGGTTAACTGTGAAACCTGGCAACTTTATTCCAAGAACTAGGTCAGCTTCAGCATTTGTGTGCACTGGGAAGTGTTGCGGAGGAAGAACCGGACTCGACACGATGATCAATGTGATCACGTACAAGCCGTTTATTAGCCTCAGATAGCTCACTTTTATATTCCCCACTACATACGCGGCGATCCCCCATTGGTGATAATCAATTTAACTCACATAGTAACTCGATTATGATTGGTGTGCGTCACTAGCTCACGCGCACTGCTCGTGGCCTTCTTGCAGGCGGCAAGTTCCTCTTCGGCATCTGGGAGTTGTTTGTCTCTGCATTCTTACTTCCTCATTCCAACCGCAGTTTGTCCTCTGGATGCCCTTGCGGCCTTATGCTAAGGCTCTGCGGCCTTAGGCTAAGGCTTCATGGCCTTCTAGAGAAATGCTGGATTGCTCACATGTCCCCAGTCCTTTAATGCTTCATCCTCCACAGGGAGGAGAGCGGGCAGCACAGAGCAGGCCTTTGATGCTGAGGCTGCCTTTGGAGCAGCAGGCATTGCCCCAGAAGGAAATGATCATGGTCCAGTGCAGCCTGCGCTGGTTCCTGTTGATCCTGCTCCTCAAGCCTTTTTTCCCCTGAGGAACTGCAGGAGCTCCTTCAGCCGAGTAAAGAATTCCACCAGCTTCTGGCGTGGAAATGGACAGGAGCTAATGCTGCCCGACTGTGTTGGTGCTGGTGTTGGCCTTGGCCTCTGAGAGGGGCTTGAGGTGGAGAGAAAATGACTCCATGGCCGTGCTGTTGGACTATCTCTTCTTGCTGAGCGCAGTCCCATCTGTAGCAGGATCCAGTCGTAGAAGTGCTGCGTGGAGGTGTAGACTCCAGGCTGGTTTGGTCTGGCACAGCCTCTCCCCCAGCTGGTCACTCCAACAAGCCAGAAGTAGTCGTAGGTGTTATCTTTGCAGACCAGAGGACCACCGCTGTCACCCTGCAGCGGAGGAGAGAGGGTTAAGGTGGTGTTGGGTGGCCCCGGTCAGCACTCTGGCTGGCTCCTTCTCTCCCGCAGCAGCTGCCAGAGCTGTCCTGACTGCACACAAAGGCTCTGCTCAGGTGCTGGAGCCTACAGAAGCTTGTCTGGCAGGGGGTGGTGGGCCAGTCAGGCAGGGCTCTCTCTCTGTCCTCTTTGCACAGTGATCCTGGATGTGTGGAAGGGGGATGTTGCAGGACTGGGCTCTGGAGCTGTGGGCTGCCAAGAGCACTAGATGGGCTTTGTGGGCAGAGAGCCAGGCCTCTGGGACAAGGGCGGCCCTGGGCAAGGACCTGCATCTGGGCAAGGGGAGGTGAACCCCAAGAGTGGAGGGGACCCAGCAGTGGCAGGCTGACTTGCCAGGCAAAGCACGCGCTGGGGCAGGTTTGGGCGGTTGCCACAGGGCTGCCTGTGCTGTTGGGGGTGGACTTGTAGCACGCTCCTACCTGGCAGGTGTCGATGCCGCCCTGCGGATAGCCAGCACACAAGTTGTGGCTGTGGATGGCCCCTCCGTACCAGCGGCTGCTGTTGCAGAGCTTGATATCGATGAGGCGGACCTTGGCCTCCTGCAGGACATAACTTGGTCCCCCAGCTGTCAGCACAGAAAGGAGTTAACAGCCAGCAGCTCGCTGCCAGTTCTCCTCTCCTCCCCCCCCCCCCCTCCCCGGCGTCTGGCTGAAGCCCTGCCCTAGGGCTGGGCTTTGCGTCTCCAGAGGCCCTGTGCCGCTGCTGTCTCCCTTCTGTCTTGCTTGGGGTAATGGGCCAGGCCCACCTCTCCATCGGCATGCACCCCGCAGCCCGACTCTGGCTTTCGCCTCTGCTGTCAGGAAGCCCACCCCGCCTCCCCAGTGTGCCCAGCCTGCGCTCAGGACACCACTCCCTTTTGGGAACTCACCTCTTGCAGTCGTGGAACCCCAGCCACTGACGTAGCAGCTTCTCAGCTGCGACACTCTCAGCCAGGCGTCGGGCACACAGGCAAGCTGCACGTAGTAGCCACACAGGACAGGCTGGTCCAATTCCAGCAAGGCAATGTCGTTCCTCTGCGTGATGTTGTAGTAGTGCTCGTGAACCAGTAGCCGCTTAATAGTGCGCACTTGGGTCTCAGGGCCCAGCTGAGTCAAGTGGCTGGCCCCGATCACCACGTGCCACATGGTGATGTGCCTGCAAGGCAGGTGGAGAGAGGGGTCAGAGGGAGCGCAGCCACGTGCTGCAAGCAGCCCAGCAGTTGCCTGCCTTCTGCTGCACAGGGCAGAGAGGAAGGCAGCGCTACGGAGCGTGCGACTGCCCTAGCACGCCTTGGGCACAAGGAGTGTCGGGCGGGAGGCTGCTAGGAAGCCGTGGCGTGAGCCCAGCCCTCTCGCGAGCAGTCTCTCAGCTGGGCTTGGCAGTGCCCAGGCACTGGGCGTGCTGCAGGGAAGCGGGATGGCGCTAGCACGTGCTGCTGTGGAGCGGGCACGTGCTAGTGCTGTGGGGCTGTTCCCTGGTCCTCCTTACCCGGGCGTGATGAAGCAGTGGGCTGCTGTCAGCACCCACTGTGGGCTGATGAGAGACCCTCCGCAGACATGCGCCATGCCTCCTATGATGGGCTTCTGGATGCTGACGATCCAGGGCCAGGCCCCTAGCTGGGCATCGGTGCCACCCACGACGCGTGACATGCCGTAGTAAGAATCCACGGGCCGGTGCCCGCAGGTCCCTCTGTAAGCAGAAACTGATGAATGTCCTGCTCGGTGGCTTGCTGCTGTTCAGGCTGCAGGTCAGCCCCCTTCCCCCCCACCAGGCGCTGCATGGACAGCAGGGCCGCGGAACCCTGTGGGGCATGCGTCCATCTACCCCTGTTTGTGCTTGAGCCCCGTAGGCGAGTTGTGCCAGCGGCCTGGCTGCTGGCAAGGAACTGAGGCTCCCACATGGCGTTTGGGAAGCTTTGGTGTGGCCAGGGGGAAAAGCGAGCACCCGCCAGTGAAGCCCACAAGGGCTGCCCCAGCTCCCTCCCAGAGCCTCGGGCCACTTACCCACAGTTGTCCCACATGCCGTACGCCGGCCAGCACACGGCCAGCAGGACCAGGACGGGGAGAAAATTCATGGCTGCCAGCGGCACGTGGCAGCTGCAAGAAGCGAGAGCTGGTGGCCAGCAGTGCAGCAGCCGACGTAGTGCCTGCAGCAGTCCCGCTGCCCAGGGAACCCTTGGCCCCGTGGCTGATGTCACAGAGTGGCTGGTTCCGGGTGCTGGGCACGGTGGATTCTAGGGGGGGGCGGGCAACATGGAGGGTTCCGAGCAGGAGGGGAGGCAGAAGCTGGGCTCGGACACCCCCAGCAGACCCCCGCTGAATGCTCCACTTGCGGGACGAGGCTCTGCAGACCTCGTGGCAGGCAGCAGCGCCTGCCTCCCACTGCTGCCTGCTAACAGCTAGCCGGGAAAACCAAGTGTGGCACCATAGCCTCTTTGGGAAGTTCACTGCCACCCCGCTCTGCGCAGCCGCTTGCCACCAGGTCCTTCCCAAAGAAACTGACACCGCAGAACGGAACTACTACAGGCAGTAGGCACCTGGTTGGGGGCTGAAGAGCCAATCTGCTTACAGCCGCGGCAGGCAAGCAGGGATGGGCAAGCCAAATCAACCAAGCATAGCCAAGCACTGCCATCCTGTCCTGCACAAAGCACAGCGAAACACAGATGGAGCACGCTCCACACTGGCTCTGTCATTGCCAAGGGACGGGGTGGGGGTGGCGCTTGGTCATTCTCGAGTGTTTAGTTTTCTAAGGTATTTTGTTTTATAATATGTTGCATGTAGATTACTGTATGTAGAGTATGCATTGCTCTGTACAGTACGTATTGTGTAGTTTTTATTGTTTTGCAGCCATTGTGGGTATTGTGGGTATGGTAGGTATGGGACTGCGCTATACAGTTTATTATTGTCTGTATTATATTGTACCCCGAACGGGATGGACCTTTTCCAGAACCACCCAATGCTCCTGCAGACCATGCAGCCCTGGGTCCAGCAGGAGCTGGAGCAGATCTTTGACAACAGGGGGTTGGAGGCAGCCATGGTGGAAGACACCATCATGGCCATGTTGACCAAGATGCCCCCGACCCTGCTGCCTCCTGAGGAGGGTCTCTGCCTCCCCCGGCAGCCCTGCGAGATCCGGCACGGACGAGCTCCTCGGCACCTCATGCGCCGCTGTTGGTGGGCACCTGGCAGCTGCCCCGCTGCTCCCGCTGCCATCCCCACGGAGCAAGAAGAGCCCCAGGAGGAGCCTGGGGAGGCTGTGCCCAGGCCCTCCACTACCAGCTGGGGCAGGGAACGCCCCCGGGGGGCCACGGCCACCCCCAAAGAGGAGCACCAGCAGCTCTGAGGACTCTCCAGCCAACAAGAGGCCAGCACCACACCAGGGACCCTGGAGGGGCCCTCGCCAGACGGCCGAACCAGGACTGGGCCACCAGCTGCAGCACACGCTGGCCCTCAAGGGCTCCCAGATCCCATTAGCCAAATAAAAGAATCGCATGCAAATGACAGAAAAAGTCTCAGTGTTACCAACAGTGCAGATGGCTTTGCTGTCCTCACCCTTTTTAGCTTTTCTTTTACAGGGAGGGGTGGGATGTGAACGCTGAGGGGTCCTTCTGCGCGTGCCAGGCACTATTTTGTTGTTCTCCCCCAAGGCAAGTGCTGCCCAGCTCCAGGCCTGCAGCTCTGCACTGGTCCCGGGGCAGATGTCTCCAGCCCGGGGGTCTCCAGGGCCAGCCCGTGCCCCATCGCTCAGCACCCCACGCCTGTCCCCCTCTTCCCGCACCCTCTGCCCCCACGTCTCGGGGCGCTGCTCCCCGACCAGCCTGCACTGCTGGGCGCAGCCTCGCGACGGTGGCACCCAAAACCCTGCTCCTGCACAGAGTCACGACGTGGTGCTGCTCTCTGCACCAGCCCAGGGTCGCACCCTGCCCCAGCAGAGCCCCAACAAGTGCAGCCAGGGGAAGCGCAGAGTCCTGGCCCTGGGGAGGTCACTACCAATAGAGCTTTGGATCCTAAAAAGATGCTTTCTGCTCTGAAAGTGAGGGTTTAAACCCTAACAAGGGAACGGTGTGCCCTAAGAAAGTCTATGGCTAATAAAAGACAGCTTTGGACCCAAAAAAATGAGGATTTCCGCCCTGCAAATAAGGCTCTGGGATCTAAAATGGATGGAGAGTGTCTACAAATGACGCTTTGGGCCCTGCAAAGGAGGGGAACCTCTTGGTTCCTCTGTTGCCCCATAAAACGAAACACTCCAGTGCAGGCCTAGAGCTGTAAGAGGGGTTTGGCCCTAGAAGTGAGACTTTGGACTCTCCAAAAAAGAGTTTGGGCCTGAAGCATGGGGCGTTGGGATGTGAAAATAAGGCTTTGGAAATGAAAATGAGATGCTGAACCCTCAAATCAGGACTTTTGCCCTCACATGATGTTTTGGTGCCAAAAGCTAGGGCTCTGTATGCTAAAAACAGGTCTTTGGAGCCTCCAAATGAGGCTTCGGTCATTAAACAAGTGAGGCTTTGTACCCAAAATGAGCAGTTTGGATGCTAAAATGAGGCTTTGGACCCTCCAGCTTGCCGACTGGATCCTCTAAATTAGGCTATGGATCCAGATAATGAGGCTTTGGTGCCATGAAAGGAGACTTTAGACCCTACAAATAAGGCTTTGGACTCTAAAAAGGAGCCCTTTGACACTCAGATCAGACTTTGGGCCTTCAAGAGAATGCTTTGGTCCCTTAAAAGGAGTCTGTGAATTGTAAAAGCGAAGCTTGCAACTTATCAATGAGGGTTTGACCCTGCAAAGGAGGGTTTGGACCCTAAAAAAAGGCTTTGTGCCCTCCAGATGGTGCTATCACCATCGACCTCTTGTAGGACAGAAAGAGGTCTTGTGAGGCAGCAGTTGCGTCCCACTGTGCAGGCTTTGAGCCAGCCCTGGGGACTCAGCTGACCAGCAGGTTGTCACTGGAGGACACTGGGGCTGCAAGGGTACGCATTTCCCAGCCATCACTTAGCTGCAGGGAGATCTGCTTTGACGGCCCCAGGCCAGAAGGACACGCACTGCACAGGCGGGCATTCACAGAGGCGTCTCTTGGACTTGCCAGGGCAGGAATCACCGAGGGCAGAGGACAACAGCCCAAGAGCAGGGAAGTGCTGGCCTGTTTTTCAAGCCAAGGCGGCAAATTCACCTGCAGGGGCTCTCCTGAGCA
The DNA here is from genome assembly GCF_030867145.1 of Opisthocomus hoazin. Taxonomy (NCBI): domain Eukaryota; kingdom Metazoa; phylum Chordata; class Aves; order Opisthocomiformes; family Opisthocomidae; genus Opisthocomus; species Opisthocomus hoazin. The sequence goes on from NC_134442.1 coordinate 7,388,682, forward strand.
GCGGCACAAGTGCCAGCTGGCTGAAAGCATGCACAGCTCGCTCAAGGGCTGGGCTGAGTGCTTCGTGCCCCACTAACGCAGGGCAAAAACAAAGCGTGCTCACCTCGCCTGAACGAGCGGCTGCAGAGCTGTCACTCCCCGGGTCCAGGCGGGATCTCCACGTGTGCCCTGGGACACCCACGGGTGCGTACGCTGGAGCCGCACACTTCCCATGCCTGGTGACGGAGGGCTCCACGCACGCCGGAGGAGCTGGAGAGCAGCAAGGCAGACGCTCAGTGCCCTCAGCACCAGGGCCGAGCCCTGCTCTCGCAGCAGGACGGGGCAGAGCCATCTCCCCGTTCCCCTGGGCAGCTGTCCCCAGCGCTCCACAGGAAAACTGCCAGGGCGGTGTGTTAGGGGTTGGAAGGGACCTCTGTGGGTCATCGCGTGGGCAGCGGTGTGCAGAGCAACGGCGGGCTGAGGGCAGCCGAGGCGGGAGAGCAGCCTTGCGCTCAGTGGGACCAGGCTGCTCTCTGCTCTGCCACCAAAGCTAAGACTTTGGAAAGTCAAAATGATGCTTTGGATGCTAGAAATATAGCTCTGGAGCCTAAAAAGAGGCTTTCTGCCTCCAAAATGAGAGTTAGGACCCTCAAAATGGAACTGTGGGCCCTAAAAGAAGGTTGTGAGTGATAAAAGACAGGTTTGGATCCCATAAACGAGGGCTTCAGCCCTGAAAATGGGGCTCTGGGCACTCCAAAGGATAGGCTAGATGCTACAAGGGACGCTTTAGACCCTGAAAAGGAGGGGAACGACTTGGTTCCTCCATGGCCTCCAGAAATGGAGATTTCGTCCCAAATAGAGGGCTCTGGGCACTTCCAGTGGAGGCTTTCAGGTGTAAAAGAGGGCTTGGGACCCTTCAAAGTAGAGTTTAGACCCGCCAAAGGATGGCTTGGGGCTTAAGAATGCAACATTGGGCCCTGAAAATGGGGCTTTGGAAATTACATTGAGGCATTGAACCCTGAACTTCTGATGGTTTTAAGCCCTGAAGTGATGCTTTGGGTTTGAAAATCAGGGCTTTGTACTGTTGAAATGGGATTTTAGACCCTCAGAATGAAGCTTGGGACATCAAACAAACAAGGCTTCTAAGTCTAAAGGAGCAGTTTTGATTCTACATGGAGGCTTTGGCTCCTGAAAAGCAGGGTTTTGAAGATAAAGATGAGGGTTGAGACCTCAAATGGAGACTTTGGACCCTATAAACAATGCTTTGGACTCTGAAAAGGAGGCTCTGCACCTTCAAAATGATGCTATGAGCCCTGGGTTTGGAACTTAGAAATGAGGGTTTGTACCCTAAAAAGGAGGCTTTGGGTCCTAAAAAGAAGGCATTAAAACCTACAATAAAAGTTTGGACACTAAAGATGAGTCCTGGAGACCAAGCGCCACCCCCACCCCGTCCCTTGGCAATGACAGACTCACAGCTGAGGATGGTGGCCCTCTTGCAGGGGCGGGCGCTGGCGGCGGCAGGCAGAGAGCGGTGCAGAGGAGGTGCAGGCGGCCTCGCTGTCGCAGCCCTCGTGGAGGCAGCGGCAGGTCTGGCCCCGTCTCAGCAGGGCGGGCAGCGTCAGGAAGGAGATGATGTGCAGGAGCTGTGGGGATGGGGGAGAGCATCAGCCCTGGGACGCCCCTGCTCCGGGGGGCAGACCCCAGCCCCACATCCCCCCCGTCCTCGCCACCTCAGGGCAGACACTGGACGGCAGCCACGTCCTGCCCCTCCTCACCACCCTGCAGGCTGCTGCGGGGTCGCTGGGGCTGCGCGGAGGGGATGTGGGGGAGCCGATGGCCCCAGGGCAAGCATCACCCCCACCCAGCCTTGTCCACCCCACCGCCACCCCGGCGGCCTCAGCATCATGGAGACGGGGGGTTCCAGAACACGGGGACAGCTGGGGGGTGCAGAGGAGACAGAGAGGAGCGCTGCAAGGGGGGAGGAGGGGCCCTGGGCCTGGTCCAGGGGCTGCGCGGCCTCGGGGCAGGCCCCACAGGAGCCATGGTGAAGCTGGGCCTGGCTGCAATCGGGGCCCGCCTCCTTCCCATGTAGTCTTGGCCGGCAGAGGTCGGGAGGGCTGTCAGTCTCCTCCCCTGAGGTGCTGCTGCCTCTGATTGGCCCCCTTGTGGTCAGGCTGCTGGGTTACAGTGCCTGCCCTTCACCTGAGGGAATGACCTGCCATTGGCTGCCAGGGCTGTCACTCTGCCCAGATGCAATGCCCACCCGCCCCTGAGGTGCTGCTGCCTCTGATTGGACCCCAGGTGGTCAGGCTGCTGGGCTGCAGTGCCTGCCCTTCACCTGAAGTGATGACCTGCCATTGGCTGACAGTGCTGTCACTCTGCCCAGATGCAGTGCCCACCCTCCCCTGAGGTGCTGCTCTCCGCTATTGGCTGCCTGAGGGGCCGCTCTCCCCTCCGCCGGTGCCTGCCCTGCTCCCAGGCGATGTGGTGATGAACTCCACAGGGTGGGCTGGGTGCTCGCGGTGACCCTGTGGGCACGGCAGAGCAGGGAGCTTCCGCTGGGGAGGGAGCGGCAGCCATCGCCCCGTCCAACCGCCCGCCCTGCAGGGCTGGCCCGGCCTGACAGCAGAGCATGGAGGGCACTGCCCAAAGGGCTCCTGGGCACGGACAGGCCGGGGGCACCGACCGCCTCTCAGGCAGCCTGTCCCAGCGCCCGGCCGCCCTCTCGGTGCAGAAACGGATCCTTGAGCCCAGCTGAACCCGCCCTGACGCAGCTCTGGGCCGTTCCCACGCATCCTGTCCCTGGACCCCAGCAGCAGAGCTCAGCACCTCCTTCTCACGTCCCCTCCTGGGGAAGCTGTGGAGAGCGGTGAAGTGGGACAGGGAAATACGCGGCTGTGGGCAAGAACAGACAGGTTGGGGCCCCAAAAATGAGGATTTTGGCCCTGAAAATGAGGCTTTGCAGGTGAGGACTCTGGACTGAGGCACAGGGAACCTTCCCCCGGCTCAGGGCAAGGCTGCGCCAGCCCAGAGCACGCAGGAGGTGGCCGCCTCTGCACCGCGGCACGAGTGGCGACTCGCCGGCTTGGCAGGGCGCGGGGCCTTTCCATGCCCGGGGGTGTCTGGGGAGGGGGCAGGCTGCCTAAAGCGTCTCCCCTCCTCCTCCCCTCCAGGTCTCTGTGCTCCAGCGGGGCAGCTGGGGCTCTGCTGTAAGGACACCCGGGGTCAGCATGCGCTGTGCTGCCTTGGGCTGCTGGGAAGGGATGGCATTGGGATGCTCCCCGGGCAACCCTGCTTCCCCCGGGGGCTGCCATTTCCCATTTTCCCACCCAGCTGCCAGGCAGCCATGCTGCTGTCGGAGGGGCAGGCTCTGCTCCAGGCCCCGGCTGAGGTGAGGCTGACACTGCCCTACCAAAGCCCTCCTGCTACACAGCTGTGGGATTCTGGGAGAAGGTGAGCACACAGGGTGTGTGCAAAGCAGTAACATTTGAGCACCTGCTTCTTGTCAGCATCCACACCTTCCCGAGCTCACACTCCTTCTGTCTCCTCCTCTGGTGATATTTCCACATTTCTTCTCTCAGTCTAGGTTTCTCCTGGAGAAGAGAGGCTGTACAATATGTTGGAAATACCTGTGGTCGCGCCACCCCTACACAAAGAAAAACTTTTTCTTCACGATTCAGGAGCTTAGCCCAGACGTATCAAGCACATTACCCAGGACTAGGAGCCAGGAGATTCCAGAAGCTGAGTTTCAGCTCTAGAGAAGAGTTGTTTTGTGATCTGGGATGACCCCACCTTCCTCCATCACTTTCTCTGTTGGCCAAATGACCAGTGAAACGCCGGCCTGCCTGAGGTGAAGCTGAAGGACTTGTTTCTCTTGGTAAGGGCTTGGGCTGGCAGAAGTCACTCTGTGCCTGCCAAACAAGTCCCTTTTGGGAACTCACCTCTTGCAGTCGTGGAACCCCAGCCACTGACGTAGCAGCTTCTCAGCTGCGACACTCTCAGCCAGGCGTCGGGCACACAGGCAAGCTGCACGTAGTAGCCGCACAGGACAGGCTGGTCCAATTCCAGCAAGGCAATGTCGTTCCTCTGCGTGATGTTGTAGTAGTGCTCGTGAACCAGTAGCCACTTAATAGTGCGCACTTGGGTCTCAGGGCCCAGCTGAGTCAAGTGGCTGGCCCCGATCACCACGTGCCACATGGTGATGTGCCTGCAAGGCAGGTGGAGAGAGGGGTCAGAGGGAGCGCAGCCCCGTGCTGCAAGCAGCCCAGCAGTTGCCTGCCTTCTGCTGCACAGGGCAGATAGGAAGGCAGGGCTACGGAGGGTGCGACTGCCCTAGCACGCCTTGGGCACAAGGAGTCTCGGGCGGGAGGCTGCTAGGAAGCCGTGGCGTGAGCCCAGCCCTCTCGCGAGCAGTCTCTCAGCTGGGCTTGGCAGTGCCCAGGCACTGGGCGTGCTGCAGGGAAGCGGGATGGCGCTAGCACGTGCTGCTGTGGAGCGGGCACGTGCTAGTGCTGTGGGGCTGTTCCCTGGTCCTCCTTACCCGGGCGTGATGAAGCAGTGGGCTGCTGTCAGCACCCACTGTGGGCTGATGAGCGACCCTCCGCAGACATGCGCCATGCCTCCTATGATGGGCTTCTGGATGCTGACGATCCAGGGCCAGGCCCCTAGCTGGGCATCGGTGCCACCCACGACGCGTGACATGCCGTAGTAAGAATCCATGGGCCGGTGCCTGCAGGTCCCTCTGTAAGCAGAAACTCATGAATGTCCTGCTCGGTGGCTTGCTGCTGTTCAGGCTGCAGGTCAGCCCCCTTCCCCCCCACCAGGCGCTGCCCAGCTCCAGGCCTGCAGCTCTGCACTGGTCCCGGGGCAGATGTCTCCAGCCCGGGGGTCTCCAGGGCCAGCCCGTGCCCCATCGCTCAGCACCCCACGCCTGTCCCCCTCTTCCCGCACCCTCTGCCCCCATGTCTCGGGGCGCTGCTCCCCGACCAGCCTGCACTGCTGGGCGCAGCCTCGCGACGGTGGCACCCAAAACCCTGCTCCTGCACAGAGTCACGACGTGGTGCTGCTCTCTGCACCAGCCCAGGGTCGCACCCTGCCCCAGCAGAGCCCCAACAAGTGCAGCCAGGGGAAGCGCAGAGTCCTGGCCCTGGGGAGGTCACTACCAATAGAGCTTTGGATCCTAAAAAGATGCTTTCTGCTCTGAAAGTGAGGGTTTAAACCCTAACAAGGGAACGGTGTGCCCTAAGAAAGTCTATGGCTAATAAAAGACAGCTTTGGACCCAAAAAAATGAGGATTTCCGCCCTGCAAATAAGGCTCTGGGATCTAAAATGGATGGAGAGTGTCTACAAATGACGCTTTGGGCCCTGCAAAGGAGGGGAACCTCTTGGTTCCTCTGTTGCCCCATAAAACGAAACACTCCAGTGCAGGCCTAGAGCTGTAAGAGGGGTTTGGCCCTAGAAGTGAGACTTTGGACTCTCCAAAAAAGAGTTTGGGCCTGAAGCATGGGGCGTTGGGATGTGAAAATAAGGCTTTGGAAATGAAAATGAGATGCTGAACCCTCAAATCAGGACTTTTGCCCTCACATGATGTTTTGGTGCCAAAAGCTAGGGCTCTGTATGCTAAAAACAGGTCTTTGGAGCCTCCAAATGAGGCTTCGGTCATTAAACAAGTGAGGCTTTGTACCCAAAATGAGCAGTTTGGATGCTAAAATGAGGCTTTGGACCCTCCAGCTTGCCGACTGGATCCTCTAAGTCAGGCTATGGATCCAGATAATGAGGCTTTGGTGCCATGAAAGGAGACTTTAGACCCTACAAATAAGGCTTTGGACTCTAAAAAGGAGCCCTTTGACACTCAAATCAGACTTTGGGCCTTCAAGAGAATGCTTTGGTCCCTTAAAAGGAGTCTGTGAATTGTAAAAGCGAAGCTTGCAACTTATCAATGAGGGTTTGACCCTGCAAAGGAGGGTTTGGACCCTAAAAAAAGGCTTTGTGCCCTCCAGATGGTGCTATCACCATCGACCTCTTGTAGGACAGAAAGAGGTCTTGTGAGGCAGCAGTTGCGTCCCACTGTGCAGGCTTTGAGCCAGCCCTGGGGACTCAGCTGACCAGCAGGTTGTCACTGGAGGACACTGGGGCTGCAAGGGTACGCATTTCCCAGCCATCACTTAGCTGCAGGGAGATCTGCTTTGACGGCCCCAGGCCAGAAGGACACGCACTGCACAGGCGGGCATTCACAGAGGCGTCTCTTGGACTTGCCAGGGCAGGAATCACCGAGGGCAGAGGACAACAGCCCAAGAGCAGGGAAGTGCTGGCCTGTTTTTCAAGCCAAGGCGGCAAATTCACCTGCAGGGGCTCTCCTGAGCAGCGGCACAAGTGCCAGCTGGCTGAAAGCATGCACAGCTCGCTCAAGGGCTGGGCTGAGTGCTTCGTGCCCCACTAACGCAGGGCAAAAACAAAGCGTGCTCACCTCGCCTGAACGAGCGGCTGCAGAGCTGTCACTCCCCGGGTCCAGGCGGGATCTCCACGTGTGCCCTGGGACACCCACGGGTGCGTACGCTGGAGCCGCACACTTCCCATGCCTGGTGACGGAGGGCTCCACGCACGCCGGAGGAGCTGGAGAGCAGCAAGGCAGACGCTCAGTGCCCTCAGCACCAGGGCCGAGCCCTGCTCTCGCAGCAGGACGGGGCAGAGCCATCTCCCCGTTCCCCTGGGCAGCTGTCCCCAGCGCTCCACAGGAAAACTGCCAGGGCGGTGTGTTAGGGGTTGGAAGGGACCTCTGTGGGTCATCGCGTGGGCAGCGGTGTGCAGAGCAACGGCGGGCTGAGGGCAGCCGAGGCGGGAGAGCAGCCTTGCGCTCAGTGGGACCAGGCTGCTCTCTGCTCTGCCACCAAAGCTAAGACTTTGGAAAGTCAAAATGATGCTTTGGATGCTAGAAATATAGCTCTGGAGCCTAAAAAGAGGCTTTCTGCCTCCAAAATGAGAGTTAGGACCCTCAAAATGGAACTGTGGGCCCTAAAAGAAGGTTGTGAGTGATAAAAGACAGGTTTGGATCCCATAAACGAGGGCTTCAGCCCTGAAAATGGGGCTCTGGGCACTCCAAAGGATAGGCTAGATGCTACAAGGGACGCTTTAGACCCTGAAAAGGAGGGGAACGACTTGGTTCCTCCATGGCCTCCAGAAATGGAGATTTCGTCCCAAATAGAGGGCTCTGGGCACTCCAGTGGAGGCTTTCAGGTGTAAAAGAGGGCTTGGGACCCTTCAAAGTAGAGTTTAGACCCGCCAAAGGATGGCTTGGGGCTTAAGAATGCAACATTGGGCCCTGAAAATGGGGCTTTGGAAATTACATTGAGGCATTGAACCCTGAACTTCTGATGGTTTTAAGCCCTGAAGTGATGCTTTGGGTTTGAAAATCAGGGCTTTGTACTGTTGAAATGGGATTTTAGACCCTCAGAATGAAGCTTGGGACATCAAACAAACAAGGCTTCTAAGTCTAAAGGAGCAGTTTTGATTCTACATGGAGGCTTTGGCTCCTGAAAAGCAGGGTTTTGAAGATAAAGATGAGGGTTGAGACCTCAAATGGAGACTTTGGACCCTATAAACAATGCTTTGGACTCTGAAAAGGAGGCTCTGCACCTTCAAAATGATGCTATGAGCCCTGGGTTTGGAACTTAGAAATGAGGGTTTGTACCCTGAAAAGGAGGCTTTGGGTCCTAAAAAGAAGGCATTAAAACCTACAATAAAAGTTTGGACACTAAAGATGAGTCCTGGAGACCAAGCGCCACCCCCACCCCGTCCCTTGGCAATGACAGACTCACAGCTGAGGATGGTGGCCCTCTTGCAGGGGCGGGCGCTGGCGGCGGCGGGGCAGAGAGCGGTGCAGAGGAGGTGCAGGCGGCCTCGCTGTCGCAGCCCTCGTGGAGGCAGCGGCAGGTCTGGCCCCGTCTCAGCAGGGCGGGCAGCGTCAGGAAGGAGATGATGTGCAGGAGCTGTGGGGATGGGGGAGAGCATCAGCCCTGGGACGCCCCTGCTTCGGGGGGCAGACCCCAGCCCCACATCCCCCCCGTCCTCGCCACCTTGTAACCACAGTGATGGAATTAGTTAATCATAAAGCACGAACAATGCTGCTATGTCTCTTGTACAGCCCTACCCATCTGAACATTAGGTCTGGGAACAGAGGGTTTAGTCCCTAGGTAATCATTAACGTTAAACAATAATGGTGAAGGGGATTTTTTTAATAGAAATAGCGTTACCAAATGATTGCAGGTGTATTTGTGGTACCTATCTATTGTGTGAATTAATTGAAGCAAAAAGTCATACATCTCTCCCCAAAGAAGGTAGTTTCAATTAAAACCAGCAGGTGCCTAGAACTGGTCAAGATGACCCGTGCCGCAGGGACAAGAGCCAGAAGAGGACTGAGTTTGCGCAGAAACTGTGATGAAGAGGATAAGCCTTCATCTTAGGACCCCCGACGACCACCACTAGGAGGCACTGCGCAAGTGCGGGTGGGAGGAGTGTATGAAAATGAACTGATTTGACTATGAAAGAAAGGGCTTATGTAATCAGATGAATATGTATATTTTGATCTATATAAACTGCACGGAAAGGGTATGGGGTATGCACGTTCGGCGGAATTATCCCCCGTGCATCCGACGTCGCAATAAAGAATGCTGCCTTTTAACACTACATTGGTGTGACGAGGTTTTATTCCCGGATTTTCGGTGACAGTTTCTGGCGACCCAGATGGGACCCTGCTTGTGAATACCGACGGATCCGCGGGATCACGGGACCTCCAGCCGGCATCGAGGGATTCTCGAGGAGAACCTCTGATCCCCGGACCGAAGGATTCCAAGTAAGTCCCCTGGAATTTAATTAAGGCATTCTTTAGGTATAATATACGCCTGCTCGTAAATCGTGGTGAAAACCTCGTAGAGTTGGGCTGAAAGGTACCTTTGTGGAAAGTCTCTGCTCGGTGAAAGCCGGTGGAGCGGGGCCCAAGGGGGAGGTCTTCAACAGGGGGTTGAAGTCTCCAGGATCTCAGCAGGGGGCTGGGATCCCAAAAGGGAGCTCCAACAAGGGTTGGGGTCCCTCTGATTAGTGTTTGTGATATAGTGCACAATCACTACCACTGGTCATTTGAAGGATGGGCACCTTTCCGAGTAAAAGACCCATGCCAAGGGACACGCCTTTGGGATGTATTTTAAAGCACTGGAAAGAACTGGGGGGGGGGCCCTTTAACTCGGAAGCAGTTAATTGAGTATTGTAATCATCGGTGGCCGTTATATACTCTAGATGACGGGGAGAAGTGGCCGGAGGATGGGACACTGTGTTATAATACCATTTTGCAATTAATGTTGTTTTGTAAAAGGGAAAATAAATAGAAAAAAATGACATATGTAGATTTGTTTTTCTCGTTAAGAAATCATTCGAAATGGCAAAGGCAGTGTAGGATACATCCGCGCGGTTCTATGGTAATGGCTTTAAAGAAAGGAAACTGCGAAAAGGGTTCAAAGAAATGTTGCGTCGCTTGTAGTGTTGGCAAAGAGTGTTTGAAATATGAGCCTGAGGAGGATGATGTTGAATTAATAGTGGCACCGCATCGGAGATGGGGGGATAATTAGGAAGAGGAATCCGAGATCGTTAGCCCTTCCACCTCCCCTCTGGGGGAGGGTGCGAGAGGATTTAGCCCGGTTTCGGGAAGGACACAGGGAAGGACGGGGCGGGGGGGGGGGTACCAGAATCGGCTTCTCCCCTCCAAGCCCCTCTCTGAAAAGACAGAGAATGAGGAAGTAAAATTTTTAATAAATACAAGAACCACTTATTTGGTATTAAACACATGTAAAGGGAAATACAGTCATAAATCTGTAGATGTTGTTGGTGCGACAGGGTAAAAAGAAAATTAACCTTTCTTAGAGCTGTTGAAATTAAGAAAACAGTGGGTAACTCACCAGTTTCTATATATGCCTGAATGTCCGTTGCCTTTGTTAAGACAAGATTTATTAAGCAAATTAGAGGCACAAATAACTTTAAAAAAAAATGAAAAAATTAAATTATTGATACCAGAATCAAAAGCCGTAGAGGCAAGGGTGTTTGTGTTACAGGATTCTTTTAAGGAGGAACAAATTCCAGAAGAGGTGGAAAACGCAGTAATCCTGCTTGGTTTAGGCAAATGAAGTTCCGGGACAGTCCAAATTGGCAGAACTGGTAAAAGTGACCTTAAAACCTGGATCCAAACCGGTAAGACAAAAATAATATCCTATTAAGTGGGAGGCACGAAAAGAATTAAAGGGGTTAATCATGAAATTTTTGGAATATAGGCTTTTGGTAGAATGCGAGTCAAAATACAACACACCTATACTACCGGTAAAGAAACCTGGAGGACGAGAATATCGACTAGTCCAGGATCTAAGAGCTATAAATCAAATAGTTCAAGATATACACCCAGTAGTGGCCAATCCCTATACTTTATTGACATCCCTGAAAGAGGAGCATAAATGGTTTACTGTACTAGATTTAAAGAATACCTTCTTTTGCATACCTCTGGATGCACAAAGTCAAAGCATATTTGCTTTTGAATGGAAGAGCCCTGCAACAGAACGAAAGATACAACTGACATGGACTATACTTCCACAAGGATTTAAAAATAGCCCCACAATATTTGGAAAACTGTTTGTCCATAAAAGACAACATCTGGTCCTTAGAGTGCTGGCACAACGTCTGGGATCCTGGAAGCAGCCAGTAGGATACCTCTCTAAACAACTTGACAACGTGAGTAAAGGATGGCCGGGATGTTTGCGCGCCGTGGCAGCGACGGTATTGCTAATTCAGGAAGCTTGAAAATTGACTATGGGCCAAAAGATGGTGGTGTATGTACCACACATGGTGGTAACTGTTCTAGAACAAAAGGGGGGTCATTGGCTGTCCCCCAGCAGAATGCTAAAATATCAGGTTGTCTTGCCAGAGCAGGATGATGTGGAACTAAAAACCACAACCATCGTAAATCCAGCAATGTTCCTGTCAACGAAAAATCCAACAGAAAATCTAGAACATGACTGCCTGCTAACTGTTGAACAAGTCTATTCCAGCAGACCGGACCTGAGGGATGAGCCTCTGGAAAATCCTGATTTCGAATTGTTCACGGATGGAAGCAGCTTTGTGAAAGAAGAAAGACGAACGGCCGGATACGCTGTTGTCACCACCACCGAGGTACTGGAGTCAGGAACGCTACCTGCAAATACCTCGGCACAGAAAGCAGAACTGGTGGCATTGAGGCAAGCCTTGCGAATGGCAGAAGAAAAAAGGGTAAATATATGGACTGACTCTAAATATGCATTTGGTGTAATTCATGCTCATGAAGCCATCTGGAAAGAAAGAGGACTGCTCTCAGCCCAAGGTTCATCGATAAAACATAAAGAAAAAATCCTTCAGCTCCTCGAAGAGGCGCAGAAACCAAAGAAAGTGGCAGTGATGCACTGCAAGGCTCATCAATTTGGTCGGACAACTATAAACATAAGTAATCGATTGGCAGACAAAACAACAAAAGAGACTGCTAAACAAAGTATCTTTGCACTAATACCAGTAAAACAAATAAAAATCCCAAATCTGAAACAAAATACAGTAAATTGGATGAACAATTGACAGAACAATTAAAGGCATCACAAAATACAGAAGAGTGGTGGGTAACACCAAAAAAGCAGATAACAATAACCCCGCAAGTCATGATAGAACTTGCGAAAAAAAACATACACAGACACATTGGGGTGTAGATGCTATAATCTCGAGCCTAAAATCATCTGCAGTGTGTGTAGGAATGACAGAAGTAATGAAATCTATAATAACTAAGTGTCCAATTTGTCTCAAAAATAATCCTTTAAATCGGAAAAGAGCACCCCTAGGAATAACAAAACAGGATAACACCCCAGAAAATTATTGACAAGTTGATTTTTCTGAACTGCCCAGGCAGAATGGATTCAAGTATCTATTAGTATTAATTAATACTTTTTCTGGATGGCCGGAAGCCTTTCCTTGTCACACCAACAAAGCGAAAAAAGTAGTTAAAATATTGTTAAAAAAAATAATACCAAGGTTTAGGGTACCAATTGGCATGTCTTCCGATAGGGGACCACATTTTGTAACAAAAATAGTTCAGCAAGTAAATAAAATTTTAAGAATAAATTAAGATTTACATACCCCCTGGAGGCCACAATCAAGTGGGAAAATTGAAAGAATAAACCAAACATTAAAAAGACAAATAAATAAAATTTGTCAAAAAGTGTCTTTAAAATGGCCACAAGCTTTACCATTAGCACTTCTGAGAATCAGAATCCAACCAAGATCTAAAGATGGTGTAAGTCCATACGAAATTTTGTATGGCAAACCTTATCAGACTCCTTTAATCCCAGGGGATATAAAAATAACAAGGGAAACAGATTTAAAAATGTATTTGGTTTCTTTAGGAAAAACACTTGAAGCACTCCGAAAATACATTGTGCTGACCAAATCGCTTGCTTTGGATACCCCTGTGCATCAGTATCAACCAGGTGATTTCATGTACATAAGAACTTGGAACTCTGAACCACTGCAAAAAAAGTGGAAAGAACCTTTTCAGGTACTGTTAACAACTTACACTGCAATCAAAGTAGAAGGGGTGGAACCGTAGATACACTACACTCGAGTGAAGAAGGCCCCTTCGTGGAGAGTCATCAATAGAGATCCAGAGACTGCAAAACTGACTTTGAAATATATCTAAAAAGAGTAGTTATTACTGTAAAATGCGAGGAGACTGTATCTCGATCTGAAAACTGATGATACTAAGAACACTGTTCAGTGTATTAGAAGTAAGAACAAAAAACGTTAATTCACTGCCAATAAAAGCAAAACAATTAATATACCTCCTAAGGAGGACTCCAGAAAAAATTTGATGATCGGGCTTATAGAAGAATTTGCAAATTTACAAAATGTGACCCAAATAACTACATGTCTTCCAATCCCAAGGGCGGTAGGAAAATCAGTCCCATGAAGAAATTCAACAAGACATGCAAGAAAATTGGCTTGATAAAATTTTTAATGGATTCAGGTGGAATATTAGTTCTTGGGTCAAATCTTTAGTCGGTACCGGACTGCTTTTACTGGTAGTAGTTTTAATAATAATACTGCTCATTTATTATTGTCTAAAAAAGGAACTCACCAACAGAACAGCTTTTAATCAAATGATTATTCAGGCTATTGCAAGAAGACAAAACCTTAGTGAGTCGGTTGTAACACTTCCACCACCCTATAGCGAAACAAGTGGACTATAAGTGTAGTGTTGTAATTTTGAAAAGTATATTTTAATAGTATTTAATCATTATATGATCAAAAAAAATTTAATTATGGAAGTATTGAAAAGATAATTATTTCAAAACTTCCAAAGGGGGGAAATGTAACCACAGTGATGGAATTAGTTAATCATAAAGCACGAACAATGCTGCTATGTCTCTTGTACAGCCCTGCCCATCTGAACATTAGGTCTGGGAACAGAGGGTTTAGTCCCTAGGTAATCATTAACGTTAAACAATAATGGTGAAGGGGATTTTTTTAATAGAAATAGCGTTACCAAATGATTGCAGGTGTATTTGTGGTACCTATCTATTGTGTGAATTAATTGAAGCAAAAAGTCATACATCTCTCCCCAAAGAAGTTAGTTTCAATTAAAACCAGCAGGTGCCTAGAACTGGTCAAGATGACCCGTGCCGCAGGGACAAGAGCCAGAAGAGGACTGAGTTTGCGCAGAAACTGTGATGAAGAGGATAAGCCTTCATCTTAGGACCCCCGACGACCACCACTAGGAGGCACTGCGCAAGTGCGGGTGGGAGGAGTGTATGAAAATGAACTGATTTGACTATGAAAGAAAGGGCTTATGTAATCAGATGAATATGTATATTTTGATCTATATAAACTGCACGGAAAGGGTATGGGGTATGCACGTTCAGCGGAATTATCCCCCATGCATCCGACGTCGCAATAAAGAATGCCTGCCTTTTAACACTACATTGGTGTTACGAGGTTTTATTCCCGGATTTTCGGTGACAACCTCAGGGCAGACACTGGACGGCAGCCACGTCCTGCCCCTCCTCACCACCCTGCAGGCTGCTGCGGGGTCGCTGGGGCTGCGCGGAGGGGATGTGGGGGAGCCGATGGCCCCAGGGCAAGCATCACCCCCACCCAGCCTTGTCCACCCCACCGCCACCCCGGCGGCCTCAGCATCATGGAGACGGGGGGTTCCAGAACACGGGGACAGCTGGGGGGTGCAGAGGAGACAGAGAGGAGCGCTGCAAGGGGGGAGGAGGGGCCCTGGGCCTGGTCCAGGGGCTGCTCGGCCTCGGGGAAGGCCCCACAGGAGCCATGGTGAAGCTGGGCCTGGCTGCAATCGGGGCCCGCCTCCTTCCCATGTAGTCTTGGCCGGCAGAGGTCGGGAGGGCTGTCAGTCTCCTCCCCTGAGGTGCTGCTGCCTCTGATTGGCCCCCTTGTGGTCAGGCTGCTGGGTTACAGTGCCTGCCCTTCACCTGAGGGAATGACCTGCCATTGGCTGCCAGGGCTGTCACTCTGCCCAGATGCAATGCCCACCCGCCCCTGAGGTGCTGCTGCCTCTGATTGGACCCCAGGTGGTCAGGCTGCTGGGCTGCAGTGCCTGCCCTTCACCTGAGGGAATGACCTGCCATTGGCTGACAGTGCTGTCACTCTGCCCAGATGCAGTGCCCACCCTCCCCTGAGGTGACGCTGCCTCTGATTGGCCCCCTTGTGGTCAGGCTGCTGGGTTACAGTGCCTGCCCTTCACCTGAGGGAATGACCTGCCATTGGCTGCCAGGGCTGTCACTCTGCCCAGATGCAATGCCCACCCGCCCCTGAGGTGCTGCTGCCTCTGATTGGACCCCAGGTGGTCAGGCTGCTGGGCTGCAGTGCCTGCCCTTCACCTGAAGTGATGACCTGCCATTGGCTGACAGTGCTGTCACTCTGCCCAGATGCAGTGCCCACCCTCCCCTGAGGTGCTGCTCTCCGCTATTGGCTGCCTGAGGGGCCGCTCTCCCCTCCGCCGGTGCCTGCCCTGCTCCCAGGCGATGTGGTGATGAACTCCACAGGGTGGGCTGGGTGCTCGCGGTGACCCTGTGGGCACGGCAGAGCAGGGAGCTTCCGCTGGGGAGGCAGTGGCAGCCATCGCCCCGTCCAACCGCCCGCCCTGCAGGGCTGGCCCGGCCTGACAGCAGAGCATGGAGGGCACTGCCCAAAGGGCTCCTGGGCACGGACAGGCCGGGGGCACCGACCGCCTCTCAGGCAGCCTGTCCCAGCGCCCGGCCGCCCTCTCGGTGCAGAAACGGATCCTTGAGCCCAGCTGAACCCGCCCTGACGCAGCTCTGGGCCGTTCCCACGCATCCTGTCCCTGGACCCCAGCAGCAGAGCTCAGCACCTCCCTCTCACGTCCCCTCCTGGGGAAGCTGTGGAGAGCGGTGAAGTGGGACAGGGAAATACGCGGCTGTGGGCAAGAACAGACAGGTTGGGGCCCCAAAAATGAGGATTTTGGCCCTGAAAATGAGGCTTTGCAGGTGAGGACTCTGGACTGAGGCACAGGGAACCTTCCCCCGGCTCAGGGCAAGGCTGCGCCAGCCCAGAGCACGCAGGAGGTGGCCACCTCTGCACCGCGGCACGAGTGGCGACTCGCCGGCTTGGCAGGGCGCGGGGCCTTTCCATGCCCGGGGGTGTCTGGGGAGGGGGCAGGCTGCCTAAAGCGTCTCCCCTCCTCCTCCCCTCCAGGTCTCTGTGCTCCAGCGGGGCAGCTGGGGCTCTGCTGTAAGGACACCCGGGGTCAGCATGCGCTGTGCTGCCTTGGGCTGCTGGGAAGGGATGGCATTGGGATGCTCCCCGGGCAACCCTGCTTCCCCCGGGGGCTGCCATTTCCCTTTTTCCCACCCAGCTGCCAGGCAGCCATGCTGCTGTCGGAGGGGCAGGCTCTGCTCCAGGCCCCGGCTGGGGTGAGGCTGACACTGCCCTACCAAAGCCCTCCTGCTACACAGCTGTGGGATTCTGGGAGAAGGTGAGCACACAGGGTGTGTGCAAAGCAGTAACATTTGAGCACCTGCTTCTTGTCAGCATCCACACCTTCCCGAGCTCACACTCCTTCTGTCTCCTCCTCTGGTGATATTTCCACATTTCTTCTCTCAGTCTAGGTTTCTCCTGGAGAAGAGAGGTTGTACAATATGTTGGAAATACCTGTGGTCGCGCCACCCCTACACAAAGAAAAACTTTTTCTTCACGATTCAGGAGCTTAGCCCAGACGTATCAAGCACATTACCCAGGACTAGGAGCCAGGAGATTCCAGAAGCTGAGTTTCAGCTCTAGAGAAGAGTTGTTTTGTGATCTGGGATGACCCCACCTTCCTCCATCACTTTCTCTGTTGGCCAAATGACCAGTGAAACGCCGGCCTGCCTGAGGTGAAGCTGAAGGACTTGTTTCTCTTGGTAAGGGCTTGGGCTGGCAGAAGTCACTCTGTGCCTGCCAAACAAGTCCCTTTTGGGAACTCACCTCTTGCAGTCGTGGAACCCCAGCCACTGACGTAGCAGCTTCTCAGCTGCGACACTCTCAGCCAGGCGTCGGGCACACAGGCAAGCTGCACGTAGTAGCCGCACAGGACAGGCTGGTCCAATTCCAGCAAGGCAATGTCGTTCCTCTGCGTGATGTTGTAGTAGTGCTCGTGAACCAGTAGCCGCTTAATAGTGCGCACTTGGGTCTCAGGGCCCAGCTGAGTCAAGTGGCTGGCCCCGATCACCACGTGCCACATGGTGATGTGCCTGCAAGGCAGGTGGAGAGAGGGGTCAGAGGGAGCGCAGCCCCGTGCTGCAAGCAGCCCAGCAGTTGCCTGCCTTCTGCTGCACAGGGCAGATAGGAAGGCAGGGCTACGGAGGGTGCGACTGCCCTAGCACGCCTTGGGCACAAGGAGTCTCGGGCGGGAGGCTGCTAGGAAGCCGTGGCGTGAGCCCAGCCCTCTCGCGAGCAGTCTCTCAGCTGGGCTTGGCAGTGCCCAGGCACTGGGCGTGCTGCAGGGAAGCGGGATGGCGCTAGCACGTGCTGCTGTGGAGCGGGCACGTGCTAGTGCTGTGGGGCTGTTCCCTGGTCCTCCTTACCCGGGCGTGATGAAGCAGTGGGCTGCTGTCAGCACCCACTGTGGGCTGATGAGAGACCCTCCGCAGACATGCGCCATGCCTCCTATGATGGGCTTCTGGATGCTGACGATCCAGGGCCAGGCCCCTAGCTGGGCATCGGTGCCACCCACGACGCGTGACATGCCGTAGTAAGAATCCATGGGCCGGTGCCTGCAGGTCCCTCTGTAAGCAGAAACTCATGAATGTCCTGCTCGGTGGCTTGCTGCTGTTCAGGCTGCAGGTCAGCCCCCTTCCCCCCCACCAGGCGCTGCCCAGCTCCAGGCCTGCAGCTCTGCACTGGTCCCGGGGCAGTTGTCTCCAGCCCGGGGGTCTCCAGGGCCAGCCCGTGCCCCATCGCTCAGCACCCCACGCCTGTCCCCCTCTTCCCGCACCCTCTGCCCCCATGTCTCGGGGCGCTGCTCCCCGACCAGCCTGCACTGCTGGGCGCAGCCTCGCGACGGTGGCACCCAAAACCCTGCTCCTGCACAGAGTCACGACGTGGTGCTGCTCTCTGCACCAGCCCAGGGTCGCACCCTGCCCCAGCAGAGCCCCAACAAGTGCAGCCAGGGGAAGCGCAGAGTCCTGGCCCTGGGGAGGTCACTACCAATAGAGCTTTGGATCCTAAAAAGATGCTTTCTGCTCTGAAAGTGAGGGTTTAAACCCTAACAAGGGAACGGTGTGCCCTAAGAAAGTCTATGGCTAATAAAAGACAGCTTTGGACCCAAAAAAATGAGGATTTCCGCCCTGCAAATAAGGCTCTGGGATCTAAAATGGATGGAGAGTGTCTACAAATGACGCTTTGGGCCCTGCAAAGGAGGGGAACCTCTTGGTTCCTCTGTTGCCCCATAAAACGAAACACTCCAGTGCAGGCCTAGAGCTGTAAGAGGGGTTTGGCCCTAGAAGTGAGACTTTGGACTCTCCAAAAAAGAGTTTGGGCCTGAAGCATGGGGCGTTGGGATGTGAAAATAAGGCTTTGGAAATGAAAATGAGATGCTGAACCCTCAAATCAGGACTTTTGCCCTCACATGATGTTTTGGTGCCAAAAGCTAGGGCTCTGTATGCTAAAAACAGGTCTTTGGAGCCTCCAAATGAGGCTTCGGTCATTAAACAAGTGAGGCTTTGTACCCAAAATGAGCAGTTTGGATGCTAAAATGAGGCTTTGGACCCTCCAGCTTGCCGACTGGATCCTCTAAGTCAGGCTATGGATCCAGATAATGAGGCTTTGGTGCCATGAAAGGAGACTTTAGACCCTACAAATAAGGCTTTGGACTCTAAAAAGGAGCCCTTTGACACTCAAATCAGACTTTGGGCCTTCAAGAGAATGCTTTGGTCCCTTAAAAGGAGTCTGTGAATTGTAAAAGCGAAGCTTGCAACTTATCAATGAGGGTTTGACCCTGCAAAGGAGGGTTTGGACCCTAAAAAAAGGCTTTGTGCCCTCCAGATGGTGCTATCACCATCGACCTCTTGTAGGACAGAAAGAGGTCTTGTGAGGCAGCAGTTGCGTCCCACTGTGCAGGCTTTGAGCCAGCCCTGGGGACTCAGCTGACCAGCAGGTTGTCACTGGAGGACACTGGGACTGCAAGGGTACGCATTTCCCAGCCATCACTTAGCTGCAGGGAGATCTGCTTTGACGGCCCCAGGCCAGAAGGACACGCACTGCACAGGCGGGCATTCACAGAGGCGTCTCTTGGACTTGCCAGGGCAGGAATCACCGAGGGCAGAGGACAACAGCCCAAGAGCAGGGAAGTGCTGGCCTGTTTTTCAAGCCAAGGCGGCAAATTCACCTGCAGGGGCTCTCCTGAGCAGCGGCACAAGTGCCAGCTGGCTGAAAGCATGCACAGCTCGCTCAAGGGCTGGGCTGAGTGCTTCGTGCCCCACTAGCGCAGGGCAAAAACAAAGCGTGCTCACCTCGCCTGAACGAGCGGCTGCAGAGCTGTCACTCCCCGGGTCCAGGCGGGATCTCCACGTGTGCCCTGGGACACCCACGGGTGCGTACGCTGGAGCCGCACACTTCCCATGCCTGGTGACGGAGGGCTCCACGCACGCCGGAGGAGCTGGAGAGCAGCAAGGCAGACGCTCAGTGCCCTCAGCACCAGGGCCGAGCCCTGCTCTCGCAGCAGGACGGGGCAGAGCCATCTCCGTGTTCCCCTGGGCAGCTGTCCCCAGCGCTCCACAGGCAAACTGCCAGGGCGGTGTGTTAGGGGTTGGAAGGGACCTCTGTGGGTCATCGCGTGGGCAGCGGCGTGCAGAGCAACGGCGGGCTGAGGGCAGCCGAGGCAGGAGAGCAGCCTTGCGCTCAGTGGGACCAGGCTGCTCTCTGCTCTGCCACCAAAGCTAAGACTTTGGAAAGTCAAAATGATGCTTTGGATGCTAGAAATATAGCTCTGGAGCCTAAAAAGAGGCTTTCTGCCTCCAAAATGAGAGTTAGGACCCTCAAAATGGAACTGTGGGCCCTAAAAGAAGGTTGTGAGTGATAAAAGACAGGTTTGGATCCCATAAACGAGGGCTTCAGCCCTGAAAATGGGGCTCTGGGCACTCCAAAGGATAGGCTAGATGCTACAAGGGACGCTTTAGACCCTGAAAAGGAGGGGAACGACTTGGTTCCTCCATGGCCTCCAGAAATGGAGATTTCGTCCCAAATAGAGGGCTCTGGGCACTCCAGTGGAGGCTTTCAGGTGTAAAAGAGGGCTTGGGACCCTTCAAAGTAGAGTTTAGACCCGCCAAAGGATAGCTTGGGGCTTAAGAATGCAACATTGGGCCCTGAAAATGGGGCTTTGGAAATTACATTGAGGCATTGAACCCTGAACTTCTGATGGTTTTAAGCCCTGAAGTGATGCTTTGGGTTTGAAAATCAGGGCTTTGTACTGTTGAAATGGGATTTTAGACCCTCAGAATGAAGCTTGGGACATCAAACAAACAAGGCTTCTAAGTCTAAAGGAGCAGTTTTGATTCTACATGGAGGCTTTGGCTCCTGAAAAGCAGGGTTTTGAAGATAAAGATGAGGGTTGAGACCTCAAATGGAGACTTTGGACCCTATAAACAATGCTTTGGACTCTGAAAAGGAGGCTCTGCACCTTCAAAATGATGCTATGAGCCCTGGGTTTGGAACTTAGAAATGAGGGTTTGTACCCTGAAAAGGAGGCTTTGGGTCCTAAAAAGAAGGCATTAAAACCTACAATAAAAGTTTGGACACTAAAGATGAGTCCTGGAGACCAAGCGCCACCCCCACCCCGTCCCTTGGCAATGACAGACTCACAGCTGAGGATGGTGGCCCTCTTGCAGGGGCGGGCGCTGGCGGCGGCGGGGCAGAGAGCGGTGCAGAGGAGGTGCAGGCGGCCTCGCTGTCGCAGCCCTCGTGGAGGCAGCGGCAGGTCTGGCCCCGTCTCAGCAGGGCGGGCAGCGTCAGGAAGGAGATGATGTGCAGGAGCTGTGGGGATGGGGGAGAGCATCAGCCCTGGGACGCCCCTGCTTCGGGGGGCAGACCCCAGCCCCACATCCCCCCCGTCCTCGCCACCTTGTAACCACAGTGATGGAATTAGTTAATCATAAAGCACGAACAATGCTGCTATGTCTCTTGTACAGCCCTACCCATCTGAACATTAGGTCTGGGAACAGAGGGTTTAGTCCCTAGGTAATCATTAACGTTAAACAATAATGGTGAAGGGGATTTTTTTAATAGAAATAGCGTTACCAAATGATTGCAGGTGTATTTGTGGTACCTATCTATTGTGTGAATTAATTGAAGCAAAAAGTCATACATCTCTCCCCAAAGAAGTTAGTTTCAATTAAAACCAGCAGGTGCCTAGAACTGGTCAAGATGACCCGTGCCGCAGGGACAAGAGCCAGAAGAGGACTGAGTTTGCGCAGAAACTGTGATGAAGAGGATAAGCCTTCATCTTAGGACCCCCGACGACCACCACTAGGAGGCACTGCGCAAGTGCGGGTGGGAGGAGTGTATGAAAATGAACTGATTTGACTATGAAAGAAAGGGCTTATGTAATCAGATGAATATGTATATTTTGATCTATATAAACTGCACGGAAAGGGTATGGGGTATGCACGTTCGGCGGAATTATCCCCCGTGCATCCGACGTCGCAATAAAGAATGCTGCCTTTTAACACTACATTGGTGTGACGAGGTTTTATTCCCGGATTTTCGGTGACAGTTTCTGGCGACCCAGATGGGACCCTGCTTGTGAATACCGACGGATCCGCGGGATCACGGGACCTCCAGCCGGCATCGAGGGATTCTCGAGGAGAACCTCTGATCCCCGGACCAAAGGATTCCAAGTAAGTCCCCTGGAATTTAATTAAGGCATTCTTTAGGTATAATATACGCCTGCTCGTAAATCGTGGTGAAAACCTCGTAGAGTTGGGCTGAAAGGTACCTTTGTGGAAAGTCTCTGCTCGGTGAAAGCCGGTGGAGCGGGGCCCAAGGGGGAGGTCTTCAACAGGGGGTTGAAGTCTCCAGGATCTCAGCAGGGGGCTGGGATCCCAAAAGGGAGCTCCAACAAGGGTTGGGGTCCCTCTGATTAGTGTTTGTGATATAGTGCACAATCACTACCACTGGTCATTTGAAGGATGGGCACCTTTCCGAGTAAAAGACCCATGCCAAGGGACACGCCTTTGGGATGTATTTTAAAGCACTGGAAAGAGCTGGGGGGGGGCCCTTTAACTCGGAAGCAGTTAATTGAGTATTGTAATCATCGGTGGCCGTTATATACTCTAGATGACGGGGAGAAGTGGCCGGAGGATGGGACACTGTGTTATAATACCATTTTGCAATTAATGTTGTTTTGTAAAAGGGAAAATAAATAGAAAAAAATGACATATGTAGATTTGTTTTTCTCGTTAAGAAATCATTCGAAATGGCAAAGGCAGTGTAGGATACATCCGCGCGGTTCTATGGTAATGGCTTTAAAGAAAGGAAACTGCGAAAAGGGTTCAAAGAAATGTTGCGTCGCTTGTAGTGTTGGCAAAGAGTGTTTGAAATATGAGCCTGAGGAGGATGATGTTGAATTAAGAGTGGCACCGCATCGGAGATGGGGGGATAATTAGGAAGAGGAATCCGAGATCGTTAGCCCTTCCACCTCCCCTCTGGGGGAGGGTGCGAGAGGATTTAGCCCGGTTTCGGGAAGGACACAGGGAAGGACGGGGCGGGGGGGGGGGTACCAGAATCGGCTTCTCCCCTCCAAGCCCCTCTCTGAAAAGACAGAGAATGAGGAAGTAAAATTTTTAATAAATACAAGAACCACTTATTTGGTATTAAACACATGTAAAGGGAAATATAGTCATAAATCTGTAGATGTTGTTGGTGCGACAGGGTAAAAAGAAAATTAACCTTTCTTAGAGCTGTTGAAATTAAGAAAACAGTGGGTAACTCACCAGTTTCTATATATGCCTGAATGTCCGTTGCCTTTGTTAAGACAAGATTTATTAAGCAAATTAGAGGCACAAATAACTTTAAAAAAAAATGAAAAAATTAAATTATTGATACCAGAATCAAAAGCCGTAGAGGCAAGGGTGTTTGTGTTACAGGATTCTTTTAAGGAGGAACAAATTCCAGAAGAGGTGGAAAACGCAGTAATCCTGCTTGGTTTAGGCAAATGAAGTTCCGGGACAGTCCAAATTGGCAGAACTGGTAAAAGTGACCTTAAAACCTGGATCCAAACCGGTAAGACAAAAATAATATCCTATTAAGTGGGAGGCACGAAAAGAATTAAAGGGGTTAATCATGAAATTTTTGGAATATAGGCTTTTGGTAGAATGCGAGTCAAAATACAACACACCTATACTACCGGTAAAGAAACCTGGAGGACGAGAATATCGACTAGTCCAGGATCTAAGAGCTATAAATCAAATAGTTCAAGATATACACCCAGTAGTGGCCAATCCCTATACTTTATTGACATCCCTGAAAGAGGAGCATAAATGGTTTACTGTACTAGATTTAAAGAATACCTTCTTTTGCATACCTCTGGATGCACAAAGTCAAAGCATATTTGCTTTTGAATGGAAGAGCCCTGCAACAGAACGAAAGATACAACTGACATGGACTATACTTCCACAAGGATTTAAAAATAGCCCCACAATATTTGGAAAACTGTTTGTCCATAAAAGACAACATCTGGTCCTTAGAGTGCTGGCAAAACGTCTGGGATCCTGGAAGCAGCCAGTAGGATACCTCTCTAAACAACTTGACAACGTGAGTAAAGGATGGCCGGGATGTTTGCGCGCCGTGGCAGCGACGGTATTGCTAATTCAGGAAGCTTGAAAATTGACTATGGGCCAAAAGATGGTGGTGTATGTACCACACATGGTGGTAACTGTTCTAGAACAAAAGGGGGGTCATTGGCTGTCCCCCAGCAGAATGCTAAAATATCAGGTTGTCTTGCCAGAGCAGGATGATATGGAACTAAAAACCACAACCATCGTAAATCCAGCAATGTTTCTGTCAACGAAAAATCCAACAGAAAATCTAGAACATGACTGCCTGCTAACTGTTGAACAAGTCTATTCCAGCAGACCGGACCTGAGGGATGAGCCTCTGGAAAATCCTGATTTCGAATTGTTCACGGATGGAAGCAGCTTTGTGAAAGAAGAAAGACGAACGGCCGGATACGCTGTTGTCACCACCACCGAGGTACTGGAGTCAGGAACGCTACCTGCAAATACCTCGGCACAGAAAGCAGAACTGGTGGCATTGAGGCAAGCCTTGCGAATGGCAGAAGAAAAAAGGGTAAATATATGGACTGACTCTAAATATGCATTTGGTGTAATTCATGCTCATGAAGCCATCTGGAAAGAAAGAGGACTGCTCTCAGCCCAAGGTTCATCGATAAAACATAAAGAAAAAATCCTTCAGCTCCTCGAAGAGGCGCAGAAACCAAAGAAAGTGGCAGTGATGCACTGCAAGGCTCATCAATTTGGTCGGACAACTATAAACATAAGTAATCGATTGGCAGACAAAACAACAAAAGAGACTGCTAAACAAAGTATCTTTGCACTAATACCAGTAAAACAAATAAAAATCCCAAATCTGAAACAAAATACAGTAAATTGGATGAACAATTGACAGAACAATTAAAGGCATCACAAAATACAGAAGAGTGGTGGGTAACACCAAAAAAGCAGATAACAATAACCCCGCAAGTCATGATAGAACTTGCGAAAAAAAACATACACAGACACATTGGGGTGTAGATGCTATAATCTCGAGCCTAAAATCATCTGCAGTGTGTGTAGGAATGACAGAAGTAATGAAATCTATAATAACTAAGTGTCCAATTTGTCTCAAAAATAATCCTTTAAATCGGAAAAGAGCACCCCTAGGAATAACAAAACAGGATAACACCCCAGAAAATTATTGACAAGTTGATTTTTCTGAACTGCCCAGGCAGAATGGATTCAAGTATCTATTAGTATTAATTAATACTTTTTCTGGATGGCCGGAAGCCTTTCCTTGTCACACCAACAAAGCGAAAAAAGTAGTTAAAATATTGTTTAAAAAAATAATACCAAGGTTTAGGGTACCAATTGGCATGTCTTCCGATAGGGGACCACATTTTGTAACAAAAATAGTTCAGCAAGTAAATAAAATTTTAAGAATAAATTAAGATTTACATACCCCCTGGAGGCCACAATCAAGTGGGAAAATTGAAAGAATAAACCAAACATTAAAAAGACAAATAAATAAAATTTGTCAAAAAGTGTCTTTAAAATGGCCACAAGCTTTACCATTAGCACTTCTGAGAATCAGAATCCAACCAAGATCTAAAGATGGTGTAAGTCCATACGAAATTTTGTATGGCAAACCTTATCAGACTCCTTTAATCCCAGGGGATATAAAAATAACAAGGGAAACAGATTTAAAAATGTATTTGGTTTCTTTAGGAAAAACACTTGAAGCACTCCGAAAATACATTGTGCTGACCAAATCGCTTGCTTTGGATACCCCTGTGCATCAGTATCAACCAGGTGATTTCATGTACATAAGAACTTGGAACTCTGAACCACTGCAAAAAAAGTGGAAAGAACCTTTTCAGGTACTGTTAACAACTTACACTGCAATCAAAGTAGAAGGGGTGGAACCGTAGATACACTACACTCGAGTGAAGAAGGCCCCTTCGTGGAGAGTCATCAATAGAGATCCAGAGACTGCAAAACTGACTTTGAAATATATCTAAAAAGAGTAGTTATTACTGTAAAATGCGAGGAGACTGTATCTCGATCTGAAAACTGATGATACTAAGAACACTGTTCAGTGTATTAGAAGTAAGAACAAAAAACGTTAATTCACTGCCAATAAAAGCAAAACAATTAATATACCTCCTAAGGAGGACTCCAGAAAAAATTTGATGATCGGGCTTATAGAAGAATTTGCAAATTTACAAAATGTGACCCAAATAACTACATGTCTTCCAATCCCAAGGGCGGTAGGAAAATCAGTCCCATGAAGAAATTCAACAAGACATGCAAGAAAATTGGCTTGATAAAATTTTTAATGGATTCAGGTGGAATATTAGTTCTTGGGTCAAATCTTTAGTCGGTACCGGACTGCTTTTACTGGTAGTAGTTTTAATAATAATACTGCTCATTTATTATTGTCTAAAAAAGGAACTCACCAACAGAACAGCTTTTAATCAAACGATTATTCAGGCTATTGCAAGAAGACAAAACCTTAGTGAGTCGGTTGTAACACTTCCACCACCCTATAGCGAAACAAGTGGACTATAAGTGTAGTGTTGTAATTTTGAAAAGTATATTTTAATAGTATTTAATCATTATATGATAAAAAAAAAATTTAATTCTGGAAGTATTGAAAAGATAATTATTTCAAAACTTCCAAAGGGGGGAAATGTAACCACAGTGATGGAATTAGTTAATCATAAAGCACGAACAATGCTGCTATGTCTCTTGTACAGCCCTACCCATCTGAACATTAGGTCTGGGAACAGAGGGTTTAGTCCCTAGGTAATCATTAACGTTAAACAATAATGGTGAAGGGGATTTTTTTAATAGAAATAGCGTTACCAAATGATTGCAGGTGTATTTGTGGTACCTATCTATTGTGTGAATTAATTGAAGCAAAAAGTCATACATCTCTCCCCAAAGAAGGTAGTTTCAATTAAAACCAGCAGGTGCCTAGAACTGGTCAAGATGACCCGTGCCGCAGGGACAAGAGCCAGAAGAGGACTGAGTTTGCGCAGAAACTGTGATGAAGAGGATAAGCCTTCATCTTAGGACCCCCGACGACCACCACTAGGAGGCACTGCGCAAGTGCGGGTGGGAGGAGTGTATGAAAATGAACTGATTTGACTATGAAAGAAAGGGCTTATGTAATCAGATGAATATGTATATTTTGATCTATATAAACTGCACGGAAAGGGTATGGGGTATGCACGTTCGGCGGAATTATCCCCCATGCATCCGACGTCGCAATAAAGAATGCCTGCCTTTTAAAACTACATTGGTGTGACGAGGTTTTATTCCCGGATTTTCGGTGACAACCTCAGGGCAGACACTGGACGGCAGCCACGTCCTGCCCCTCCTCACCACCCTGCAGGCTGCTGCGGGGTCGCTGGGGCTGCGCGGAGGGGATGTGGGGGAGCCGATGGCCCCAGGGCAAGCATCACCCCCACCCAGCCTTGTCCACCCCACCGCCACCCCGGCGGCCTCAGCATCATGGAGACGGGGGGTTCCAGAACACGGGGACAGCTGGGGGGTGCAGAGGAGACAGAGAGGAGCGCTGCAAGGGGGGAGGAGGGGCCCTGGGCCTGGTCCAGGGGCTGCTCGGCCTCGGGGAAGGCCCCACAGGAGCCATGGTGAAGCTGGGCCTGGCTGCAATCGGGGCCCGCCTCCTTCCCATGTAGTCTTGGCCGGCAGAGGTCGGGAGGGCTGTCAGTCTCCTCCCCTGAGGTGCTGCTGCCTCTGATTGGCCCCCTTGTGGTCAGGCTGCTGGGTTACAGTGCCTGCCCTTCACCTGAGGGAATGACCTGCCATTGGCTGCCAGGGCTGTCACTCTGCCCAGATGCAATGCCCACCCGCCCCTGAGGTGCTGCTGCCTCTGATTGGACCCCAGGTGGTCAGGCTGCTGGGCTGCAGTGCCTGCCCTTCACCTGAAGTGATGACCTGCCATTGGCTGACAGTGCTGTCACTCTGCCCAGATGCAGTGCCCACCCTCCCCTGAGGTGACGCTGCCTCTGATTGGCCCCCTTGTGGTCAGGCTGCTGGGTTACAGTGCCTGCCCTTCACCTGAGGGAATGACCTGCCATTGGCTGCCAGGGCTGTCACTCTGCCCAGATGCAATGCCCACCCGCCCCTGAGGTGCTGCTGCCTCTGATTGGACCCCAGGTGGTCAGGCTGCTGGGCTGCAGTGCCTGCCCTTCACCTGAAGTGATGACCTGCCATTGGCTGACAGTGCTGTCACTCTGCCCAGATGCAGTGCCCACCCTCCCCTGAGGTGCTGCTCTCCGCTATTGGCTGCCTGAGGGGCCGCTCTCCCCTCCGCCGGTGCCTGCCCTGCTCCCAGGCGATGTGGTGATGAACGCCACAGGGTGGGCTGGGTGCTCGCGGTGACCCTGTGGGCACGGCAGAGCAGGGAGCTTCCGCTGGGGAGGCAGTGGCAGCCATCGCCCCGTCCAACCGCCCGCCCTGCAGGGCTGGCCCGGCCTGACAGCAGAGCATGGAGGGCACTGCCCAAAGGGCTCCTGGGCACGGACAGGCCGGGGGCACCGACCGCCTCTCAGGCAGCCTGTCCCAGCGCCCGGCCGCCCTCTCGGTGCAGAAACGGATCCTTGAGCCCAGCTGAACCCGCCCTGACGCAGCTCTGGGCCGTTCCCACGCATCCTGTCCCTGGACCCCAGCAGCAGAGCTCAGCACCTCCTTCTCACGTCCCCTCCTGGGGAAGCTGTGGAGAGCGGTGAAGTGGGACAGGGAAATACGCGGCTGTGGGCAAGAACAGACAGGTTGGGGCCCCAAAAATGAGGATTTTGGCCCTGAAAATGAGGCTTTGCAGGTGAGGACTCTGGACTGAGGCACAGGGAACCTTCCCCCGGCTCAGGGCAAGGCTGCGCCAGCCCAGAGCACGCAGGAGGTGGCCACCTCTGCACCGCGGCACGAGTGGCGACTCGCCGGCTTGGCAGGGCGCGGGGCCTTTCCATGCCCGGGGGTGTCTGGGGAGGGGGCAGGCTGCCTAAAGCGTCTCCCCTCCTCCTCCCCTCCAGGTCTCTGTGCTCCAGCGGGGCAGCTGGGGCTCTGCTGTAAGGACACCCGGGGTCAGCATGCGCTGTGCTGCCTTGGGCTGCTGGGAAGGGATGGCATTGGGATGCTCCCCGGGCAACCCTGCTTCCCCCGGGGGCTGCCATTTCCCTTTTTCCCACCCAGCTGCCAGGCAGCCATGCTGCTGTCGGAGGGGCAGGCTCTGCTCCAGGCCCCGGCTGGGGTGAGGCTGACACTGCCCTACCAAAGCCCTCCTGCTACACAGCTGTGGGATTCTGGGAGAAGGTGAGCACACAGGGTGTGTGCAAAGCAGTAACATTTGAGCACCTGCTTCTTGTCAGCATCCACACCTTCCCGAGCTCACACTCCTTCTGTCTCCTCCTCTGGTGATATTTCCACATTTCTTCTCTCAGTCTAGGTTTCTCCTGGAGAAGAGAGGTTGTACAATATGTTGGAAATACCTGTGGTCGCGCCACCCCTACACAAAGAAAAACTTTTTCTTCACGATTCAGGAGCTTAGCCCAGACGTATCAAGCACATTACCCAGGACTAGGAGCCAGGAGATTCCAGAAGCTGAGTTTCAGCTCTAGAGAAGAGTTGTTTTGTGATCTGGGATGACCCCACCTTCCTCCATCACTTTCTCTGTTGGCCAAATGACCAGTGAAACGCCGGCCTGCCTGAGGTGAAGCTGAAGGACTTGTTTCTCTTGGTAAGGGCTTGGGCTGGCAGAAGTCACTCTGTGCCTGCCAAACAAGTCCCTTTTGGGAACTCACCTCTTGCAGTCGTGGAACCCCAGCCACTGACGTAGCAGCTTCTCAGCTGCGACACTCTCAGCCAGGCGTCGGGCACACAGGCAAGCTGCACGTAGTAGCCGCACAGGACAGGCTGGTCCAATTCCAGCAAGGCAATGTCGTTCCTCTGCGTGATGTTGTAGTAGTGCTCGTGAACCAGTAGCCGCTTAATAGTGCGCACTTGGGTCTCAGGGCCCAGCTGAGTCAAGTGGCTGGCCCCGATCACCACGTGCCACATGGTGATGTGCCTGCAAGGCAGGTGGAGAGAGGGGTCAGAGGGAGCGCAGCCCCGTGCTGCAAGCAGCCCAGCAGTTGCCTGCCTTCTGCTGCACAGGGCAGATAGGAAGGCAGGGCTACGGAGGGTGCGACTGCCCTAGCACGCCTTGGGCACAAGGAGTCTCGGGCGGGAGGCTGCTAGGAAGCCGTGGCGTGAGCCCAGCCCTCTCGCGAGCAGTCTCTCAGCTGGGCTTGGCAGTGCCCAGGCACTGGGCGTGCTGCAGGGAAGCGGGATGGCGCTAGCACGTGCTGCTGTGGAGCGGGCACGTGCTAGTGCTGTGGGGCTGTTCCCTGGTCCTCCTTACCCGGGCGTGATGAAGCAGTGGGCTGCTGTCAGCACCCACTGTGGGCTGATGAGCGACCCTCCGCAGACATGCGCCATGCCTCCTATGATGGGCTTCTGGATGCTGACGATCCAGGGCCAGGCCCCTAGCTGGGCATCGGTGCCACCCACGACGCGTGACATGCCGTAGTAAGAATCCATGGGCCGGTGCCTGCAGGTCCCTCTGTAAGCAGAAACTCATGAATGTCCTGCTCGGTGGCTTGCTGCTGTTCAGGCTGCAGGTCAGCCCCCTTCCCCCCCACCAGGCGCTGCCCAGCTCCAGGCCTGCAGCTCTGCACTGGTCCCGGGGCAGTTGTCTCCAGCCCGGGGGTCTCCAGGGCCAGCCCGTGCCCCATCGCTCAGCACCCCACGCCTGTCCCCCTCTTCCCGCACCCTCTGCCCCCATGTCTCGGGGCGCTGCTCCCCGACCAGCCTGCACTGCTGGGCGCAGCCTCGCGACGGTGGCACCCAAAACCCTGCTCCTGCACAGAGTCACGACGTGGTGCTGCTCTCTGCACCAGCCCAGGGTCGCACCCTGCCCCAGCAGAGCCCCAACAAGTGCAGCCAGGGGAAGCGCAGAGTCCTGGCCCTGGGGAGGTCACTACCAATAGAGCTTTGGATCCTAAAAAGATGCTTTCTGCTCTGAAAGTGAGGGTTTAAACCCTAACAAGGGAACGGTGTGCCCTAAGAAAGTCTATGGCTAATAAAAGACAGCTTTGGACCCAAAAAAATGAGGATTTCCGCCCTGCAAATAAGGCTCTGGGATCTAAAATGGATGGAGAGTGTCTACAAATGACGCTTTGGGCCCTGCAAAGGAGGGGAACCTCTTGGTTCCTCTGTTGCCCCATAAAACGAAACACTCCAGTGCAGGCCTAGAGCTGTAAGAGGGGTTTGGCCCTAGAAGTGAGACTTTGGACTCTCCAAAAAAGAGTTTGGGCCTGAAGCATGGGGCGTTGGGATGTGAAAATAAGGCTTTGGAAATGAAAATGAGATGCTGAACCCTCAAATCAGGACTTTTGCCCTCACATGATGTTTTGGTGCCAAAAGCTAGGGCTCTGTATGCTAAAAACAGGTCTTTGGAGCCTCCAAATGAGGCTTCGGTCATTAAACAAGTGAGGCTTTGTACCCAAAATGAGCAGTTTGGATGCTAAAATGAGGCTTTGGACCCTCCAGCTTGCCGACTGGATCCTCTAAGTCAGGCTATGGATCCAGATAATGAGGCTTTGGTGCCATGAAAGGAGACTTTAGACCCTACAAATAAGGCTTTGGACTCTAAAAAGGAGCCCTTTGACACTCAAATCAGACTTTGGGCCTTCAAGAGAATGCTTTGGTCCCTTAAAAGGAGTCTGTGAATTGTAAAAGCGAAGCTTGCAACTTATCAATGAGGGTTTGACCCTGCAAAGGAGGGTTTGGACCCTAAAAAAAGGCTTTGTGCCCTCCAGATGGTGCTATCACCATCGACCTCTTGTAGGACAGAAAGAGGTCTTGTGAGGCAGCAGTTGCGTCCCACTGTGCAGGCTTTGAGCCAGCCCTGGGGACTCAGCTGACCAGCAGGTTGTCACTGGAGGACACTGGGGCTGCAAGGGTACGCATTTCCCAGCCATCACTTAGCTGCAGGGAGATCTGCTTTGACGGCCCCAGGCCAGAAGGACACGCACTGCACAGGCGGGCATTCACAGAGGCGTCTCTTGGACTTGCCAGGGCAGGAATCACCGAGGGCAGAGGACAACAGCCCAAGAGCAGGGAAGTGCTGGCCTGTTTTTCAAGCCAAGGCGGCAAATTCACCTGCAGGGGCTCTCCTGAGCAGCGGCACAAGTGCCAGCTGGCTGAAAGCATGCACAGCTCGCTCAAGGGCTGGGCTGAGTGCTTCGTGCCCCACTAGCGCAGGGCAAAAACAAAGCGTGCTCACCTCGCCTGAACGAGCGGCTGCAGAGCTGTCACTCCCCGGGTCCAGGCGGGATCTCCACGTGTGCCCTGGGACACCCACGGGTGCGTACGCTGGAGCCGCACACTTCCCATGCCTGGTGACGGAGGGCTCCACGCACGCCGGAGGAGCTGGAGAGCAGCAAGGCAGACGCTCAGTGCCCTCAGCACCAGGGCCGAGCCCTGCTCTCGCAGCAGGACGGGGCAGAGCCATCTCCGCGTTCCCCTGGGCAGCTGTCCCCAGCGCTCCACAGGCAAACTGCCAGGGCGGTGTGTTAGGGGTTGGAAGGGACCTCTGTGGGTCATCGCGTGGGCAGCGGCGTGCAGAGCAACGGCGGGCTGAGGGCAGCCGAGGCAGGAGAGCAGCCTTGCGCTCAGTGGGACCAGGCTGCTCTCTGCTCTGCCACCAAAGCTAAGACTTTGGAAAGTCAAAATGATGCTTTGGATGCTAGAAATATAGCTCTGGAGCCTAAAAAGAGGCTTTCTGCCTCCAAAATGAGAGTTAGGACCCTCAAAATGGAACTGTGGGCCCTAAAAGAAGGTTGTGAGTGATAAAAGACAGGTTTGGATCCCATAAACGAGGGCTTCAGCCCTGAAAATGGGGCTCTGGGCACTCCAAAGGATAGGCTAGATGCTACAAGGGACGCTTTAGACCCTGAAAAGGAGGGGAACGACTTGGTTCCTCCATGGCCTCCAGAAATGGAGATTTCGTCCCAAATAGAGGGCTCTGGGCACTCCAGTGGAGGCTTTCAGGTGTAAAAGAGGGCTTGGGACCCTTCAAAGTAGAGTTTAGACCCGCCAAAGGATAGCTTGGGGCTTAAGAATGCAACATTGGGCCCTGAAAATGGGGCTTTGGAAATTACATTGAGGCATTGAACCCTGAACTTCTGATGGTTTTAAGCCCTGAAGTGATGCTTTGGGTTTGAAAATCAGGGCTTTGTACTGTTGAAATGGGATTTTAGACCCTCAGAATGAAGCTTGGGACATCAAACAAACAAGGCTTCTAAGTCTAAAGGAGCAGTTTTGATTCTACATGGAGGCTTTGGCTCCTGAAAAGCAGGGTTTTGAAGATAAAGATGAGGGTTGAGACCTCAAATGGAGACTTTGGACCCTATAAACAATGCTTTGGACTCTGAAAAGGAGGCTCTGCACCTTCAAAATGATGCTATGAGCCCTGGGTTTGGAACTTAGAAATGAGGGTTTGTACCCTGAAAAGGAGGCTTTGGGTCCTAAAAAGAAGGCATTAAAACCTACAATAAAAGTTTGGACACTAAAGATGAGTCCTGGAGACCAAGCGCCACCCCCACCCCGTCCCTTGGCAATGACAGACTCACAGCTGAGGATGGTGGCCCTCTTGCAGGGGCGGGCGCTGGCGGCGGCGGGGCAGAGAGCGGTGCAGAGGAGGTGCAGGCGGCCTCGCTGTCGCAGCCCTCGTGGAGGCAGCGGCAGGTCTGGCCCCGTCTCAGCAGGGCGGGCAGCGTCAGGAAGGAGATGATGTGCAGGAGCTGTGGGGATGGGGGAGAGCATCAGCCCTGGGACGCCCCTGCTCCGGGGGGCAGACCCCAGCCCCACATCCCCCCCGTCCTCGCCACCTTGTAACCACAGTGATGGAATTAGTTAATCATAAAGCACGAACAATGCTGCTATGTCTCTTGTACAGCCCTACCCATCTGAACATTAGGTCTGGGAACAGAGGGTTTAGTCCCTAGGTAATCATTAACGTTAAACAATAATGGTGAAGGGGATTTTTTTAATAGAAATAGCGTTACCAAATGATTGCAGGTGTATTTGTGGTACCTATCTATTGTGTGAATTAATTGAAGCAAAAAGTCATACATCTCTCCCCAAAGAAGGTAGTTTCAATTAAAACCAGCAGGTGCCTAGAACTGGTCAAGATGACCCGTGCCGCAGGGACAAGAGCCAGAAGAGGACTGAGTTTGCGCAGAAACTGTGATGAAGAGGATAAGCCTTCATCTTAGGACCCCCGACGACCACCACTAGGAGGCACTGCGCAAGTGCGGGTGGGAGGAGTGTATGAAAATGAACTGATTTGACTATGAAAGAAAGGGCTTATGTAATCAGATGAATATGTATATTTTGATCTATATAAACTGCACGGAAAGGGTATGGGGTATGCACGTTCGGCGGAATTATCCCCCGTGCATCCGACGTCGCAATAAAGAATGCTGCCTTTTAACACTACATTGGTGTGACGAGGTTTTATTCCCGGATTTTCGGTGACAGTTTCTGGCGACCCAGATGGGACCCTGCTTGTGAATACCGACGGATCCGCGGGATCACGGGACCTCCAGCCGGCATCGAGGGATTCTCGAGGAGAACCTCTGATCCCCGGACCAAAGGATTCCAAGTAAGTCCCCTGGAATTTAATTAAGGCATTCTTTAGGTATAATATACGCCTGCTCGTAAATCGTGGTGAAAACCTCGTAGAGTTGGGCTGAAAGGTACCTTTGTGGAAAGTCTCTGCTCGGTGAAAGCCGGTGGAGCGGGGCCCAAGGGGGAGGTCTTCAACAGGGGGTTGAAGTCTCCAGGATCTCAGCAGGGGGCTGGGATCCCAAAAGGGAGCTCCAACAAGGGTTGGGGTCCCTCTGATTAGTGTTTGTGATATAGTGCACAATCACTACCACTGGTCATTTGAAGGATGGGCACCTTTCCGAGTAAAAGACCCATGCCAAGGGACACGCCTTTGGGATGTATTTTAAAGCACTGGAAAGAACTGGGGGGGGGCCCTTTAACTCGGAAGCAGTTAATTGAGTATTGTAATCATCGGTGGCCGTTATATACTCTAGATGACGGGGAGAAGTGGCCGGAGGATGGGACACTGTGTTATAATACCATTTTGCAATTAATGTTGTTTTGTAAAAGGGAAAATAAATAGAAAAAAATGACATATGTAGATTTGTTTTTCTCGTTAAGAAATCATTCGAAATGGCAAAGGCAGTGTAGGATACATCCGCGCGGTTCTATGGTAATGGCTTTAAAGAAAGGAAACTGCGAAAAGGGTTCAAAGAAATGTTGCGTCGCTTGTAGTGTTGGCAAAGAGTGTTTGAAATATGAGCCTGAGGAGGATGATGTTGAATTAAGAGTGGCACCGCATCGGAGATGGGGGGATAATTAGGAAGAGGAATCCGAGATCGTTAGCCCTTCCACCTCCCCTCTGGGGGAGGGTGCGAGAGGATTTAGCCCGGTTTCGGGAAGGACACAGGGAAGGACGGGGCGGGGGGGGGGGTACCAGAATCGGCTTCTCCCCTCCAAGCCCCTCTCTGAAAAGACAGAGAATGAGGAAGTAAAATTTTTAATAAATACAAGAACCACTTATTTGGTATTAAACACATGTAAAGGGAAATATAGTCATAAATCTGTAGATGTTGTTGGTGCGACAGGGTAAAAAGAAAATTAACCTTTCTTAGAGCTGTTGAAATTAAGAAAACAGTGGGTAACTCACCAGTTTCTATATATGCCTGAATGTCCGTTGCCTTTGTTAAGACAAGATTTATTAAGCAAATTAGAGGCACAAATAACTTTAAAAAAAAATGAAAAAATTAAATTATTGATACCAGAATCAAAAGCCGTAGAGGCAAGGGTGTTTGTGTTACAGGATTCTTTTAAGGAGGAACAAATTCCAGAAGAGGTGGAAAACGCAGTAATCCTGCTTGGTTTAGGCAAATGAAGTTCCGGGACAGTCCAAATTGGCAGAACTGGTAAAAGTGACCTTAAAACCTGGATCCAAACCGGTAAGACAAAAATAATATCCTATTAAGTGGGAGGCACGAAAAGAATTAAAGGGGTTAATCATGAAATTTTTGGAATATAGGCTTTTGGTAGAATGCGAGTCAAAATACAACACACCTATACTACCGGTAAAGAAACCTGGAGGACGAGAATATCGACTAGTCCAGGATCTAAGAGCTATAAATCAAATAGTTCAAGATATACACCCAGTAGTGGCCAATCC
Source organism: Opisthocomus hoazin (assembly GCF_030867145.1). NCBI lineage: Eukaryota > Metazoa > Chordata > Aves > Opisthocomiformes > Opisthocomidae > Opisthocomus > Opisthocomus hoazin. The sequence continues at coordinate 7,424,334 of NC_134442.1, forward strand.
CTATACTTTATTGACATCCCTGAAAGAGGAGCATAAATGGTTTACTGTACTAGATTTAAAGAATACCTTCTTTTGCATACCTCTGGATGCACAAAGTCAAAGCATATTTGCTTTTGAATGGAAGAGCCCTGCAACAGAACGAAAGATACAACTGACATGGACTATACTTCCACAAGGATTTAAAAATAGCCCCACAATATTTGGAAAACTGTTTGTCCATAAAAGACAACATCTGGTCCTTAGAGTGCTGGCACAACGTCTGGGATCCTGGAAGCAGCCAGTAGGATACCTCTCTAAACAACTTGACAACGTGAGTAAAGGATGGCCGGGATGTTTGCGCGCCGTGGCAGCGACGGTATTGCTAATTCAGGAAGCTTGAAAATTGACTATGGGCCAAAAGATGGTGGTGTATGTACCACACATGGTGGTAACTGTTCTAGAACAAAAGGGGGGTCATTGGCTGTCCCCCAGCAGAATGCTAAAATATCAGGTTGTCTTGCCAGAGCAGGATGATATGGAACTAAAAACCACAACCATCGTAAATCCAGCAATGTTTCTGTCAACGAAAAATCCAACAGAAAATCTAGAACATGACTGCCTGCTAACTGTTGAACAAGTCTATTCCAGCAGACCGGACCTGAGGGATGAGCCTCTGGAAAATCCTGATTTCGAATTGTTCACGGATGGAAGCAGCTTTGTGAAAGAAGAAAGACGAACGGCCGGATACGCTGTTGTCACCACCACCGAGGTACTGGAGTCAGGAACGCTACCTGCAAATACCTCGGCACAGAAAGCAGAACTGGTGGCATTGAGGCAAGCCTTGCGAATGGCAGAAGAAAAAAGGGTAAATATATGGACTGACTCTAAATATGCATTTGGTGTAATTCATGCTCATGAAGCCATCTGGAAAGAAAGAGGACTGCTCTCAGCCCAAGGTTCATCGATAAAACATAAAGAAAAAATCCTTCAGCTCCTCGAAGAGGCGCAGAAACCAAAGAAAGTGGCAGTGATGCACTGCAAGGCTCATCAATTTGGTCGGACAACTATAAACATAAGTAATCGATTGGCAGACAAAACAACAAAAGAGACTGCTAAACAAAGTATCTTTGCACTAATACCAGTAAAACAAATAAAAATCCCAAATCTGAAACAAAATACAGTAAATTGGATGAACAATTGACAGAACAATTAAAGGCATCACAAAATACAGAAGAGTGGTGGGTAACACCAAAAAAGCAGATAACAATAACCCCGCAAGTCATGATAGAACTTGCGAAAAAAAACATACACAGACACATTGGGGTGTAGATGCTATAATCTCGAGCCTAAAATCATCTGCAGTGTGTGTAGGAATGACAGAAGTAATGAAATCTATAATAACTAAGTGTCCAATTTGTCTCAAAAATAATCCTTTAAATCGGAAAAGAGCACCCCTAGGAATAACAAAACAGGATAACACCCCAGAAAATTATTGACAAGTTGATTTTTCTGAACTGCCCAGGCAGAATGGATTCAAGTATCTATTAGTATTAATTAATACTTTTTCTGGATGGCCGGAAGCCTTTCCTTGTCACACCAACAAAGCGAAAAAAGTAGTTAAAATATTGTTAAAAAAAATAATACCAAGGTTTAGGGTACCAATTGGCATGTCTTCCGATAGGGGACCACATTTTGTAACAAAAATAGTTCAGCAAGTAAATAAAATTTTAAGAATAAATTAAGATTTACATACCCCCTGGAGGCCACAATCAAGTGGGAAAATTGAAAGAATAAACCAAACATTAAAAAGACAAATAAATAAAATTTGTCAAAAAGTGTCTTTAAAATGGCCACAAGCTTTACCATTAGCACTTCTGAGAATCAGAATCCAACCAAGATCTAAAGATGGTGTAAGTCCATACGAAATTTTGTATGGCAAACCTTATCAGACTCCTTTAATCCCAGGGGATATAAAAATAACAAGGGAAACAGATTTAAAAATGTATTTGGTTTCTTTAGGAAAAACACTTGAAGCACTCCGAAAATACATTGTGCTGACCAAATCGCTTGCTTTGGATACCCCTGTGCATCAGTATCAACCAGGTGATTTCATGTACATAAGAACTTGGAACTCTGAACCACTGCAAAAAAAGTGGAAAGAACCTTTTCAGGTACTGTTAACAACTTACACTGCAATCAAAGTAGAAGGGGTGGAACCGTAGATACACTACACTCGAGTGAAGAAGGCCCCTTCGTGGAGAGTCATCAATAGAGATCCAGAGACTGCAAAACTGACTTTGAAATATATCTAAAAAGAGTAGTTATTACTGTAAAATGCGAGGAGACTGTATCTCGATCTGAAAACTGATGATACTAAGAACACTGTTCAGTGTATTAGAAGTAAGAACAAAAAACGTTAATTCACTGCCAATAAAAGCAAAACAATTAATATACCTCCTAAGGAGGACTCCAGAAAAAATTTGATGATCGGGCTTATAGAAGAATTTGCAAATTTACAAAATGTGACCCAAATAACTACATGTCTTCCAATCCCAAGGGCGGTAGGAAAATCAGTCCCATGAAGAAATTCAACAAGACATGCAAGAAAATTGGCTTGATAAAATTTTTAATGGATTCAGGTGGAATATTAGTTCTTGGGTCAAATCTTTAGTCGGTACCGGACTGCTTTTACTGGTAGTAGTTTTAATAATAATACTGCTCATTTATTATTGTCTAAAAAAGGAACTCACCAACAGAACAGCTTTTAATCAAACGATTATTCAGGCTATTGCAAGAAGACAAAACCTTAGTGAGTCGGTTGTAACACTTCCACCACCCTATAGCGAAACAAGTGGACTATAAGTGTAGTGTTGTAATTTTGAAAAGTATATTTTAATAGTATTTAATCATTATATGATAAAAAAAAAATTTAATTCTGGAAGTATTGAAAAGATAATTATTTCAAAACTTCCAAAGGGGGGAAATGTAACCACAGTGATGGAATTAGTTAATCATAAAGCACGAACAATGCTGCTATGTCTCTTGTACAGCCCTACCCATCTGAACATTAGGTCTGGGAACAGAGGGTTTAGTCCCTAGGTAATCATTAACGTTAAACAATAATGGTGAAGGGGATTTTTTTAATAGAAATAGCGTTACCAAATGATTGCAGGTGTATTTGTGGTACCTATCTATTGTGTGAATTAATTGAAGCAAAAAGTCATACATCTCTCCCCAAAGAAGGTAGTTTCAATTAAAACCAGCAGGTGCCTAGAACTGGTCAAGATGACCCGTGCCGCAGGGACAAGAGCCAGAAGAGGACTGAGTTTGCGCAGAAACTGTGATGAAGAGGATAAGCCTTCATCTTAGGACCCCCGACGACCACCACTAGGAGGCACTGCGCAAGTGCGGGTGGGAGGAGTGTATGAAAATGAACTGATTTGACTATGAAAGAAAGGGCTTATGTAATCAGATGAATATGTATATTTTGATCTATATAAACTGCACGGAAAGGGTATGGGGTATGCACGTTCGGCGGAATTATCCCCCATGCATCCGACGTCGCAATAAAGAATGCCTGCCTTTTAACACTACATTGGTGTGACGAGGTTTTATTCCCGGATTTTCGGTGACAACCTCAGGGCAGACACTGGACGGCAGCCACGTCCTGCCCCTCCTCACCACCCTGCAGGCTGCTGCGGGGTCGCTGGGGCTGCGCGGAGGGGATGTGGGGGAGCCGATGGCCCCAGGGCAAGCATCACCCCCACCCAGCCTTGTCCACCCCACCGCCACCCCGGCGGCCTCAGCATCATGGAGACGGGGGGTTCCAGAACACGGGGACAGCTGGGGGGTGCAGAGGAGACAGAGAGGAGCGCTGCAAGGGGGGAGGAGGGGCCCTGGGCCTGGTCCAGGGGCTGCTCGGCCTCGGGGAAGGCCCCACAGGAGCCATGGTGAAGCTGGGCCTGGCTGCAATCGGGGCCCGCCTCCTTCCCATGTAGTCTTGGCCGGCAGAGGTCGGGAGGGCTGTCAGTCTCCTCCCCTGAGGTGCTGCTGCCTCTGATTGGCCCCCTTGTGGTCAGGCTGCTGGGTTACAGTGCCTGCCCTTCACCTGAGGGAATGACCTGCCATTGGCTGCCAGGGCTGTCACTCTGCCCAGATGCAATGCCCACCCGCCCCTGAGGTGCTGCTGCCTCTGATTGGACCCCAGGTGGTCAGGCTGCTGGGCTGCAGTGCCTGCCCTTCACCTGAAGTGATGACCTGCCATTGGCTGACAGTGCTGTCACTCTGCCCAGATGCAGTGCCCACCCTCCCCTGAGGTGACGCTGCCTCTGATTGGCCCCCTTGTGGTCAGGCTGCTGGGTTACAGTGCCTGCCCTTCACCTGAGGGAATGACCTGCCATTGGCTGCCAGGGCTGTCACTCTGCCCAGATGCAATGCCCACCCGCCCCTGAGGTGCTGCTGCCTCTGATTGGACCCCAGGTGGTCAGGCTGCTGGGCTGCAGTGCCTGCCCTTCACCTGAAGTGATGACCTGCCATTGGCTGACAGTGCTGTCACTCTGCCCAGATGCAGTGCCCACCCTCCCCTGAGGTGCTGCTCTCCGCTATTGGCTGCCTGAGGGGCCGCTCTCCCCTCCGCCGGTGCCTGCCCTGCTCCCAGGCGATGTGGTGATGAACGCCACAGGGTGGGCTGGGTGCTCGCGGTGACCCTGTGGGCACGGCAGAGCAGGGAGCTTCCGCTGGGGAGGCAGTGGCAGCCATCGCCCCGTCCAACCGCCCGCCCTGCAGGGCTGGCCCGGCCTGACAGCAGAGCATGGAGGGCACTGCCCAAAGGGCTCCTGGGCACGGACAGGCCGGGGGCACCGACCGCCTCTCAGGCAGCCTGTCCCAGCGCCCGGCCGCCCTCTCGGTGCAGAAACGGATCCTTGAGCCCAGCTGAACCCGCCCTGACGCAGCTCTGGGCCGTTCCCACGCATCCTGTCCCTGGACCCCAGCAGCAGAGCTCAGCACCTCCTTCTCACGTCCCCTCCTGGGGAAGCTGTGGAGAGCGGTGAAGTGGGACAGGGAAATACGCGGCTGTGGGCAAGAACAGACAGGTTGGGGCCCCAAAAATGAGGATTTTGGCCCTGAAAATGAGGCTTTGCAGGTGAGGACTCTGGACTGAGGCACAGGGAACCTTCCCCCGGCTCAGGGCAAGGCTGCGCCAGCCCAGAGCACGCAGGAGGTGGCCACCTCTGCACCGCGGCACGAGTGGCGACTCGCCGGCTTGGCAGGGCGCGGGGCCTTTCCATGCCCGGGGGTGCCTGGGGAGGGGGCAGGCTGCCTAAAGCGTCTCCCCTCCTCCTCCCCTCCAGGTCTCTGTGCTCCAGCGGGGCAGCTGGGGCTCTGCTGTAAGGACACCCGGGGTCAGCATGCGCTGTGCTGCCTTGGGCTGCTGGGAAGGGATGGCATTGGGATGCTCCCCGGGCAACCCTGCTTCCCCCGGGGGCTGCCATTTCCCATTTTCCCACCCAGCTGCCAGGCAGCCATGCTGCTGTCGGAGGGGCAGGCTCTGCTCCAGGCCCGGCTGAGGTGAGGCTGACACTGCCCTACCAAAGCCCTCCTGCTACACAGCTGTGGGATTCTGGGAGAAGGTGAGCACACAGGGTGTGTGCAAAGCAGTAACATTTGAGCACCTGCTTCTTGTCAGCATCCACACCTTCCCGAGCTCACACTCCTTCTGTCTCCTCCTCTGGTGATATTTCCACATTTCTTCTCTCAGTCTAGGTTTCTCCTGGAGAAGAGAGGTTGTACAATATGTTGGAAATACCTGTGGTTGTGCCACCCCTACACAAAGAAAAACTTTTTCTTCACGATTCAGGAGCTTAGCCCAGACGTATCAAGCACATTACCCAGGACTAGGAGCCAGGAGATTCCAGAAGCTGAGTTTCAGCTCTAGAGAAGAGTTGTTTTGTGATCTGGGATGACCCCACCTTCCTCCATCACTTTCTCTGTTGGCCAAATGACCAGTGAAACGCCGGCCTGCCTGAGGTGAAGCTGAAGGACTTGTTTCTCTTGGTAAGGGCTTGGGCTGGCAGAAGTCACTCTGTGCCTGCCAAACAAGTCCCTTTTGGGAACTCACCTCTTGCAGTCGTGGAACCCCAGCCACTGACGTAGCAGCTTCTCAGCTGCGACACTCTCAGCCAGGCGTCGGGCACACAGGCAAGCTGCACGTAGTAGCCGCACAGGACAGGCTGGTCCAATTCCAGCAAGGCAATGTCGTTCCTCTGCGTGATGTTGTAGTAGTGCTCGTGAACCAGTAGCCGCTTAATAGTGCGCACTTGGGTCTCAGGGCCCAGCTGAGTCAAGTGGCTGGCCCCGATCACCACGTGCCACATGGTGATGTGCCTGCAAGGCAGGTGGAGAGAGGGGTCAGAGGGAGCGCAGCCCCGTGCTGCAAGCAGCCCAGCAGTTGCCTGCCTTCTGCTGCACAGGGCAGATAGGAAGGCAGGGCTACGGAGGGTGCGACTGCCCTAGCACGCCTTGGGCACAAGGAGTGTCGGGCGGGAGGCTGCTAGGAAGCCGTGGCGTGAGCCCAGCCCTCTCGCGAGCAGTCTCTCAGCTGGGCTTGGCAGTGCCCAGGCACTGGGCGTGCTGCAGGGAAGCGGGATGGCGCTAGCACGTGCTGCTGTGGAGCGGGCACGTGCTAGTGCTGTGGGGCTGTTCCCTGGTCCTCCTTACCCGGGCGTGATGAAGCAGTGGGCTGCTGTCAGCACCCACTGTGGGCTGATGAGAGACCCTCCGCAGACATGCGCCATGCCTCCTATGATGGGCTTCTGGATGCTGACGATCCAGGGCCAGGCCCCTAGCTGGGCATCGGTGCCACCCACGACGCGTGACATGCCGTAGTAAGAATCCACGGGCCGGTGCCCGCAGGTCCCTCTGTAAGCAGAAACTGATGAATGTCCTGCTCGGTGGCTTGCTGCTGTTCAGGCTGCAGGTCAGCCCCCTTCCCCCCCACCAGGCGCTGCATGGACAGCAGGGCCGCGGAACCCTGTGGGGCATGCGTCCATCTACCCCTGTTTGTGCTTGAGCCCCGTAGGCGAGTTGTGCCAGCGGCCTGGCTGCTGGCAAGGAACTGAGGCTCCCACATGGCGTTTGGGAAGCTTTGGTGTGGCACAGATGGAGCACGCTCCACGCTGGCTCTGTCTGCCACCGCAACGCCCTCTAACAGGCTCCGTGTCCTTTCTGTCTACCAGCTACATTGCTCTTCTGGGCCAACACAGGTGCGGGCAGTCGCACTGCCTGCTATGCGTGGCCACAGACGTGCAATTGGAAGCAGCATGGCTTCATAGGCACTAGAAGATGTCCCCAAACAAACCGCACTCCACGCTGCTTTGGTTTTCAAAAATTGACCTGAAGGTGGTGCCCGATATCTGCTTAGAGCAGGCAGAAGATGGCCTTGGAGAATGTAACTTGTCTTCTGTGGATACTCTGTGATGCCAGCAGCAGATTTTTGCAGGTGGTTAAGAGGGAATGGTGTGAGAGGTGGGCACACTTCAGCAATATGTGAAGGAAGAGCTGGGGTCATTCTGAGGAGAGCACTCTGGCAGAGACAGCTTTGCTTGTTTGGCTGAGCCCTGTCCCTAATCACCACAGCCCCCAAACAGGTAGTGCAGAGGGGACGTGCCTAGGTGGGAAGCAGCTCGGGGTATGCGTGGTCAAGCACCTCCAAGTCCTTCCTGACTCCAGCAGGTGGAGATGTGGCCGGTGGTTGGCAGGCCTGGTCCTCTTGTAAGGTCTGTGAATGCTGGGGCTGATCAGTCAGGTAGGCTGCAGCCACATGCCACCCACGGGACTGAAAAGGTCTCTGTCCTCTTGCTCGAGAGCTAGGCCAGCTTCAGGTTCGCTAGTGCACTGCGCACGCACACAGCGCTCCCACCAGGAGCTGGCCCGAGACACTCGGTCTTTCCAACTGCGGGGTCCTTATGACCTGTGTTCCCTTCTGCCATCGCCAGCAGCCAGGCCGCTAGACCCACCCCTCTAGCAGGTACAGAGCGGGGCCACACAGAAAAGGATGTGGAATGGCTCTCAAGAAGAAGGTCGGACAGGCTGTGGGGAGTAGGGACAGGGTTCAGCCAAACAAGCAAACCAACCGGCACTTTGCTTATGCTCAAGCACGAGCTTCTTGAGCCCCCCTGCTCTCCATTTTCCACACTTATTCATCGCCCTCGACTTCCTTGGCTCCTCACTTTCTCTGCCCTTGTCTCCTCCCAATCAAGGGACCTAGCCCCGCCTACTAGTCCCCCTTGCTCCCAGGTCTGTCACATCTGGGAACAGATTGGATCTTTCAGGGGCTGTTAGCTAGGTCATCTTGACCTTGCGTGGCATTACTGCAGTGGTTTCCTGGCTACAGCTGTCCCTGCCAGAGTCCTCTCCCCAGAATGACCCCGGCTCTTCCTTCAGATATTGCTGAAGTCTGGCCACCTCTCACACCATTCCCCCTTAACTTCTGGTGACATCTGGCTCTTCCTCATGGCGCTGTAACTCCTGCCAGCTTTCTTTCATCTTTCCATTTAGCAAAGGCTTCAACCAGGTCCTAATCATCATCCCCAGAGTTGTCTGCATGTCACATCATTATTTTGCATCCTCTTTCTAGCCTCAATGTGCCAGTCTTCTTCATGCCATGGTGGCTCTGAGCACGCTCCTGTCTGACCAGCCATGGTGTCAGCCCTGCTGAGCGACTCTTGCCCTTTGTGCCCTCCTTGACTGCCTGCAGCCTCATTTTGCCGGGCGTGGAAATCCTTGCCTTGCGCACGAGAGTGAATTGGACTCAGGCACGGTTAACTGTGAAACCTGGCAACTTTATTCCAAGAACTAGGTCAGCTTCAGCATTTGTGTGCACTGGGAAGTGTTGCGGAGGAAGAACCGGACTCGACACGATGATCAATGTGATCACGTACAAGCCGTTTATTAGCCTCAGATAGCTCACTTTTATATTCCCCACTACATACGCGGCGATCCCCCATTGGTGATAATCAATTTAACTCACATAGTAACTCGATTATGATTGGTGTGCGTCACTAGCTCACGCGCACTGCTCGTGGCCTTCTTGCAGGCGGCACGTTCCTCTTCGGCATCTGGGAGTTGTTTGTCTCTGCATTCTTACTTCCTCATTCCAACCGCAGTTTGTCCTCTGGATGCCCTTGCGGCCTTATGCTAAGGCTCTGCGGCCTTAGGCTAAGGCTTCATGGCCTTCTAGAGAAATGCTGGATTGCTCACATGTCCCCAGTCCTTTAACGCTTCATCCTCCACAGGGAGGAGAGCGGGCAGCACAGAGCAGGCCTTTGATGCCGAGGCTGCCTTTGGAGCAGCAGGCATTGCCCCAGAAGGAAATGATCACGGTCCAGTGCAGCCTGCGCTGGTTCCTGTTGATCCTGCTCCTCAAGCCTTTTTTCCCCTGAGGAACTGCAGGAGCTCCTTCAGAAGAGTAAAGAATTCCACCAGCTTCTGGCGTGGAAATGGACAGGAGCTAATGCTGCCCGACTGTGTTGGTGCTGGTGTTGGCCTTGGCCTCTGAGAGGCGCTTGAGGTGGAGAGAAAATGACCCCATGGCCGTGCTGTTGGACTATCTCTTCTTGCTGAGCGCAGTCCCATCTGTAGCAGGATCCAGTCGTAGAAGTGCTGCGTGGAGGTGTAGACTCCAGGCTGGTTTGGTCTGGCACAGCCTCTCCCCCAGCTGGTCACTCCAACAAGCCAGAAGTAGTCGTAGGTGTTATCTTTGCAGACCAGAGGACCACCGCTGTCACCCTGCAGCGGAGGAGAGAGGGTTAAGGTGGTGTTGGGTGGCCCCGGTCAGCACTCTGGCTGGCTCCTTCTCTCCCGCAGCAGCTGCCAGAGCTGTCCTGACTGCACACAAAGGCTCTGCTCAGGTGCTGGAGCCTACAGAAGCTTGTCTGGCAGGGGGTGGTGGGCCAGTCAGGCAGGGTTCTCTCTCTGTCCTCTTTGCACAGTGATCCTGGATGTGTGGAAGGGGGATGTTGCAGGACTGGGCTCTGGAGCTGTGGGCTGCCAAGAGCACTAGATGGGCTTTGTGGGCAGAGAGCCAGGCCTCTGGGACAAGGGCGGCCCTGGGCAAGGACCTGCATCTGGGCAAGGGGAGGTGAACCCCAAGAGTGGAGGGGACCCAGCAGTGGCAGGCTGACTTGCCAGGCAAAGCACGCGCTGGGGCAGGTTTGGGCGGTTGCCACAGGGCTGCCTGTGCTGTTGGGGGTGGACTTGTAGCACGCTCCTACCTGGCAGGTGTCGATGCCGCCCTGCGGATAGCCAGCACACAAGTTGTGGCTGTGGATGGCCCCTCCGTACCAGCGGCTGCTGTTGCAGAGCTTGATATCGATGAGGCGGACCTTGGCCTCCTGCAGGACATAACTTGGTCCCCCAGCTGTCAGCACAGAAAGGAGTTAACAGCCAGCAGCTCGCTGCCAGTTCTCCTCTCCTCCCCTCCCCATGCCCCCGGCGTCTGGCTGAAGCCCTGCCCTAGGGCTGGGCTTTGCGTCTCCAGAGGCCCTGTGCCGCTGCTGTCTCCCTTCTGTCTTGCTTGGGGTAATGGGCCAGGCCCACCTCTCCATCGGCATGCACCCCGCAGCCCGACTCTGGCTTTCGCCTCTGCTGTCAGGAAGCCCACCCCGCCTCCCCAGTGTGCCCAGCCTGCGCTCAGGACACCACTCCCTTTTGGGAACTCACCTCTTGCAGTCGTGGAACCCCAGCCACTGACGTAGCAGCTTCTCAGCTGCGACACTCTCAGCCAGGCGTCGGGCACACAGGCAAGCTGCACGTAGTAGCCGCACAGGACAGGCTGGTCCAATTCCAGCAAGGCAATGTCGTTCCTCTGCGTGATGTTGTAGTAGTGCTCGTGAACCAGTAGCCGCTTAATAGTGCGCACTTGGGTCTCAGGGCCCAGCTGAGTCAAGTGGCTGGCCCCGATCACCACGTGCCACATGGTGATGTGCCTGCAAGGCAGGTGGAGAGAGGGGTCAGAGGGAGCGCAGCCACGTGCTGCAAGCAGCCCAGCAGTTGCCTGCCTTCTGCTGCACAGGGCAGAGAGGAAGGCAGCGCTACGGAGGGTGCGACTGCCCTAGCACGCCTTGGGCACAAGGAGTGTCGGGCGGGAGGCTGCTAGGAAGCCGTGGCGTGAGCCCAGCCCTCTCGCGAGCAGTCTCTCAGCTGGGCTTGGCAGTGCCCAGGCACTGGGCGTGCTGCAGGGAAGCGGGATGGCGCTAGCACGTGCTGCTGTGGAGCGGGCACGTGCTAGTGCTGTGGGGCTGTTCCCTGGTCCTCCTTACCCGGGCGTGATGAAGCAGTGGGCTGCTGTCAGCACCCACTGTGGGCTGATGAGCGACCCTCCGCAGACATGCGCCATGCCTCCTATGATGGGCTTCTGGATGCTGACGATCCAGGGCCAGGCCCCTAGCTGGGCATCGGTGCCACCCACGACGCGTGACATGCCGTAGTAAGAATCCACGGGCCGGTGCCCGCAGGTCCCTCTGTAAGCAGAAACTGATGAATGTCCTGCTCGGTGGCTTGCTGCTGTTCAGGCTGCAGGTCAGCCCCCTTCCCCCCCACCAGGCGCTGCATGGACAGCAGGGCCGCGGAACCCTGTGGGGCATGCGTCCATCTACCCCTGTTTGTGCTTGAGCCCCGTAGGCGAGTTGTGCCAGCGGCCTGGCTGCTGGCAAGGAACTGAGGCTCCCACATGGCGTTTGGGAAGCTTTGGTGTGGCACAGATGGAGCACGCTCCACGCTGGCTCTGTCATTGCCAAGGGACGGGGTGGGGGTGGCGCTTGGTCATTCTCGAGTGTTTAGTTTTCTAAGGTATTTTGTTTTATAATATGTTGCATGTAGATTACTGTATGTAGAGTATGCATTGCTCTGTACAGTACGTATTGTGTAGTTTTTATTGTTTTGCAGCCATTGTGGGTATTGTGGGTATGGTAGGTATGGGACTGCGCTATACAGTTTATTATTGTCTGTATTATATTGTACCCCGAACGGGATGGACCTTTTCCAGAACCACCCAATGCTCCTGCAGACCCTGCAGCCCTGGGTCCAGCAGGAGCTGGAGCAGATCTTTGACAACAGGGGGTTGGAGGCAGCCATGGTGGAAGACACCGTCATGGCCATGTTGACCAAGATGCCCCCGACCCCGCTGCCTCCTGAGGAGGGTCTCTGCCTCCCCCGGCAGCCCTGCGAGATCCGGCACGGACGAGCTCCTCGGCACCTCATGCGCCGCTGTTGGTGGGCACCTGGCAGCTGCCCCGCTGCTCCCGCTGCCATCCCCACGGAGCAAGAAGAGCCCCAGGAGGAGCCTGGGGAGGCTGTGCCCAGGCCCTCCACTACCAGCTGGGGCAGGGAACGCCCCCGGGGGGCCACGGCCACCCCCAAAGAGGAGCACCAGCAGCTCCGAGGACTCTCCAGCCAACAAGAGGCCAGCACCACACCAGGGACCCTGGAGGGGCCCTCGCCAGACGGCCGAACCAGGACTGGGCCACCAGCTGCAGCACACGCTGGCCCTCAAGGGCTCCCAGATCCCATTAGCCAAATAAAAGAATCGCATGCAAATGACAGAAAAAGTCTCAGTGTTACCAACAGCGCAGATGGCTTTGCTGTCCTCACCCTTTTTAGCTTTTCTTTTACAGGGAGGGGTGGGATGTGAACGCTGAGGGGTCCTTCTGCGCGTGCCAGGCACTATTTTGTTGTTCTCCCCCAAGGCAAGTGCTGCCCAGCTCCAGGCCTGCAGCTCTGCACTGGTCCCGGGGCAGATGTCTCCAGCCCGGGGGTCTCCAGGGCCAGCCCGTGCCCCATCGCTCAGCACCCCACGCCTGTCCCCCTCTTCCCGCACCCTCTGCCCCCACGTCTCGGGGCGCTGCTCCCCGACCAGCCTGCACTGCTGGGCGCAGCCTCGCGACGGTGGCACCCAAAACCCTGCTCCTGCACAGAGTCACGACGTGGTGCTGCTCTCTGCACCAGCCCAGGGTCGCACCCTGCCCCAGCAGAGCCCCAACAAGTGCAGCCAGGGGAAGCGCAGAGTCCTGGCCCTGGGGAGGTCACTACCAATAGAGCTTTGGATCCTAAAAAGATGCTTTCTGCTCTGAAAGTGAGGGTTTAAACCCTAACAAGGGAACGGTGTGCCCTAAGAAAGTCTATGGCTAATAAAAGACAGCTTTGGACCCAAAAAAATGAGGATTTCCGCCCTGCAAATAAGGCTCTGGGATCTAAAATGGATGGAGAGTGTCTACAAATGACGCTTTGGGCCCTGCAAAGGAGGGGAACCTCTTGGTTCCTCTGTTGCCCCATAAAACGAAACACTCCAGTGCAGGCCTAGAGCTGTAAGAGGGGTTTGGCCCTAGAAGTGAGACTTTGGACTCTCCAAAAAAGAGTTTGGGCCTGAAGCATGGGGCGTTGGGATGTGAAAATAAGGCTTTGGAAATGAAAATGAGATGCTGAACCCTCAAATCAGGACTTTTGCCCTCACATGATGTTTTGGTGCCAAAAGCTAGGGCTCTGTATGCTAAAAACAGGTCTTTGGAGCCTCCAAATGAGGCTTCGGTCATTAAACAAGTGAGGCTTTGTACCCAAAATGAGCAGTTTGGATGCTAAAATGAGGCTTTGGACCCTCCAGCTTGCCGACTGGATCCTCTAAATTAGGCTATGGATCCAGATAATGAGGCTTTGGTGCCATGAAAGGAGACTTTAGACCCTACAAATAAGGCTTTGGACTCTAAAAAGGAGCCCTTTGACACTCAGATCAGACTTTGGGCCTTCAAGAGAATGCTTTGGTCCCTTAAAAGGAGTCTGTGAATTGTAAAAGCGAAGCTTGCAACTTATCAATGAGGGTTTGACCCTGCAAAGGAGGGTTTGGACCCTAAAAAAAGGCTTTGTGCCCTCCAGATGGTGCTATCACAGTTGACCTCTTGTAGGACAGAAAGAGGTCTTGTGAGGCAGCAGTTGCGTCCCACTGTGCAGGCTTTGAGCCAGCCCTGGGGACTCAGCTGACCAGCAGGTTGTCACTGGAGGACACTGGGGCTGCAAGGGTACGCATTTCCCAGCCATCACTTAGCTGCAGGGAGATCTGCTTTGACGGCCCCAGGCCAGAAGGACACGCACTGCACAGGCGGGCATTCACAGAGGCGTCTCTTGGACTTGCCAGGGCAGGAATCACCGAGGGCAGAGGACAACAGCCCAAGAGCAGGGAAGTGCTGGCCTGTTTTTCAAGCCAAGGCGGCAAATTCACCTGCAGGGGCTCTCCTGAGCAGCGGCACAAGTGCCAGCTGGCTGAAAGCATGCACAGCTCGCTCAAGGGCTGGGCTGAGTGCTTCGTGCCCCACTAACGCAGGGCAAAAACAAAGCGTGCTCACCTCGCCTGAACGAGCGGCTGCAGAGCTGTCACTCCCCGGGTCCAGGCGGGATCTCCACGTGTGCCCTGGGACACCCACGGGTGCGTACGCTGGAGCCGCACACTTCCCATGCCTGGTGACGGAGGGCTCCACGCACGCCGGAGGAGCTGGAGAGCAGCAAGGCAGACGCTCAGTGCCCTCAGCACCAGGGCCGAGCCCTGCTCTCGCAGCAGGACGGGGCAGAGCCATCTCCCCGTTCCCCTGGGCAGCTGTCCCCAGCGCTCCACAGGAAAACTGCCAGGGCGGTGTGTTAGGGGTTGGAAGGGACCTCTGTGGGTCATCGCGTGGGCAGCGGTGTGCAGAGCAACGGCGGGCTGAGGGCAGCCGAGGCAGGAGAGCAGCCTTGCGCTCAGTGGGACCAGGCTGCTCTCTGCTCTGCCACCAAAGCTAAGACTTTGGAAAGTCAAAATGATGCTTTGGATGCTAGAAATATAGCTCTGGAGCCTAAAAAGAGGCTTTCTGCCTCCAAAATGAGAGTTAGGACCCTCAAAATGGAACTGTGGGCCCTAAAAGAAGGTTGTGAGTGATAAAAGACAGGTTTGGATCCCATAAACGAGGGCTTCAGCCCTGAAAATGGGGCTCTGGGCACTCCAAAGGATAGGCTAGATGCTACAAGGGACGCTTTAGACCCTGAAAAGGAGGGGAACGACTTGGTTCCTCCATGGCCTCCAGAAATGGAGATTTCGTCCCAAATAGAGGGCTCTGGGCACTCCAGTGGAGGCTTTCAGGTGTAAAAGAGGGCTTGGGACCCTTCAAAGTAGAGTTTAGACCCGCCAAAGGATGGCTTGGGGCTTAAGAATGCAACATTGGGCCCTGAAAATGGGGCTTTGGAAATTACATTGAGGCATTGAACCCTGAACTTCTGATGGTTTTAAGCCCTGAAGTGATGCTTTGGGTTTGAAAATCAGGGCTTTGTACTGTTGAAATGGGATTTTAGACCCTCAGAATGAAGCTTGGGACATCAAACAAACAAGGCTTCGAAGTCTAAAGGAGCAGTTTTGATTCTGCATGGAGGCTTTGGCTCCTGAAAAGCAGGGTTTTGAAGATAAAGATGAGGGTTGAGACCTCAAATGGAGACTTTGGACCCTATAAACAATGCTTTGGACTCTGAAAAGGAGGCTCTGCACCTTCAAAATGATGCTATGAGCCCTGGGTTTGGAACTTAGAAATGAGGGTTTGTACCCTAAAAAGGAGGCTTTGGGTCCTAAAAAGAAGGCATTAAAACCTACAATAAAAGTTTGGACACTAAAGATGAGTCCTGGAGACCAAGCGCCACCCCCACCCCGTCCCTTGGCAATGACAGACTCACAGCTGAGGATGGTGGCCCTCTTGCAGGGGCGGGCGCTGGCGGCGGCGGGGCAGAGAGCGGTGCAGAGGAGGTGCAGGCGGCCTCGCTGTCGCAGCCCTCGTGGAGGCAGCGGCAGGTCTGGCCCCGTCTCAGCAGGGCGGGCAGCGTCAGGAAGGAGATGATGTGCAGGAGCTGTGGGGATGGGGGAGAGCATCAGCCCTGGGACGCCCCTGCTCCGGGGGGCAGACCCCAGCCCCACATCCCCCCCGTCCTCGCCACCTCAGGGCAGACGCTGGACGGCAGCCACGTCCTGCCCCTCCTCACCACCCTGCAGGCTGCTGCGGGGTCGCTGGGGCTGCGCGGAGGGGATGTGGGGGAGCCGATGGCCCCAGGGCAAGCATCACCCCCACCCAGCCTTGTCCACCCCACCGCCACCCCGGCGGCCTCAGCATCATGGAGACGGGGGGTTCCAGAACACGGGGACAGCTGGGGGGTGCAGAGGAGACAGAGAGGAGCGCTGCAAGGGGGGAGGAGGGGCCCTGGGCCTGGTCCAGGGGCTGCTCGGCCTCGGGGCAGGCCCCACAGGAGCCATGGTGAAGCTGGGCCTGGCTGCAATCGGGGCCCGCCTCCTTCCCATGTAGTCTTGGCCGGCAGAGCTCGGGAGGGCTGTCAGTCTCCTCCCCTGAGGTGCTGCTGCCTCTGATTGGCCCCCTTGTGGTCAGGCTGCTGGGTTACAGTGCCTGCCCTTCACCTGAGGGAATGACCTGCCATTGGCTGCCAGGGCTGTCACTCTGCCCAGATGCAATGCCCACCCGCCCCTGAGGTGCTGCTGCCTCTGATTGGACCCCAGGTGGTCAGGCTGCTGGGCTGCAGTGCCTGCCCTTCACCTGAAGTGATGACCTGCCATTGGCTGACAGTGCTGTCACTCTGCCCAGATGCAGTGCCCACCCTCCCCTGAGGTGACGCTGCCTCTGATTGGCCCCCTTTGCGTTCAGGCTGCCCCGCTGGGTGCCTGCCCTTCATTTGAAATGTGACCTCTGATTGGCTACCTGGGCTGTCGCTCTGCCATGGTGTGGGGCCCACCCTCCCCTGAGGTGCTGCTCTCCGCTATTGGCTGCCTGAGGGGCCGCTCTCCCCTCCGCCGGTGCCTGCCCTGCTCCCAGGCGATGTGGTGATGAACTCCACAGGGTGGGCTGGGTGCTCGCGGTGACCCTGTGGGCACGGCAGAGCAGGGAGCTTCCGCTGGGGAGGGAGCGGCAGCCATCGCCCCGTCCAACCGCCCGCCCTGCAGGGCTGGCCCGGCCTGACAGCAGAGCGTGGAGGGCACTGCCCAAAGGGCTCCTGGGCACGGACAGGCCGGGGGCACCGACCGCCTCTCAGGCAGCCTGTCCCAGCGCCCGGCCGCCCTCTCGGTGCAGAAACGGATCCTTGAGCCCAGCTGAACCCGCCCTGACGCAGCTCTGGGCCGTTCCCACGCATCCTGTCCCTGGACCCCAGCAGCAGAGCTCAGCACCTCCCTCTCACGTCCCCTCCTGGGGAAGCTGTGGAGAGCGGTGAAGTGGGACAGGGAAATACGCGGCTGTGGGCAAGAACAGACAGGTTGGGGCCCCAAAAATGAGGATTTTGGCCCTGAAAATGAGGCTTTGCAGGTGAGGACTCTGGACTGAGGCACAGGGAACCTTCCCCCGGCTCAGGGCAAGGCTGCGCCAGCCCAGAGCACGCAGGAGGTGGCCACCTCTGCACCGCGGCACGAGTGGCGACTCGCCGGCTTGGCAGGGCGCGGGGCCTTTCCATGCCCGGGGGTGTCTGGGGAGGGGGCAGGCTGCCTAAAGCGTCTCCCCTCCTCCTCCCCTCCAGGTCTCTGTGCTCCAGCGGGGCAGCTGGGGCTCTGCTGTAAGGACACCCGGGGTCAGCATGCGCTCTGCTGCCTTGGGCTGCTGGGAAGGGATGGCATTGGGATGCTCCCCGGGCAACCCTGCTTCCCCCGGGGGCTGCCATTTCCCATTTTCCCACCCAGCTGCCAGGCAGCCATGCTGCTGTCGGAGGGGCAGGCTCTGCTCCAGGCCCCGGCTGAGGTGAGGCTGACACTGCCCTACCAAAGCCCTCCTGCTACACAGCTGTGGGATTCTGGGAGAAGGTGAGCACACAGGGTGTGTGCAAAGCAGTAACATTTGAGCACCTGCTTCTTGTCAGCATCCACACCTTCCCGAGCTCACACTCCTTCTGTCTCCTCCTCTGGTGATATTTCCACATTTCTTCTCTCAGTCTAGGTTTCTCCTGGAGAAGAGAGGCTGTACAATATGTTGGAAATACCTGTGGTCGCGCCACCCCTACACAAAGAAAAACTTTTTCTTCACGATTCAGGAGCTTAGCCCAGACGTATCAAGCACATTACCCAGGACTAGGAGCCAGGAGATTCCAGAAGCTGAGTTTCAGCTCTAGAGAAGAGTTGTTTTGTGATCTGGGATGACCCCACCTTCCTCCATCACTTTCTCTGTTGGCCAAATGACCAGTGAAACGCCGGCCTGCCTGAGGTGAAGCTGAAGGACTTGTTTCTCTTGGTAACGGCTTGGGCTGGCAGAAGTCACTCTGTGCCTGCCAAACAAGTCCCTTTTGGGAACTCACCTCTTGCAGTCGTGGAACCCCAGCCACTGACATAGCAGCTTCTCAGCTGCGACACTCTCAGCCAGGCGTCGGGCACACAGGCAAGCTGCACGTAGTAGCCGCACTGGACAGGCTGGTCCAATTCCAGCAAGGCAATGTCGTTCCTGTTCGTGATGTTGTCCCCAGAATGACCCCAGCTCTTCCTTCAGATATTGCTGAAGTCTGGCCACCTCTCACACCATTCCCCCTTAACTTCTGGTGACATCTGGCTCTTCCTCATGGCACTGTAACTCCTGCCAGCTTTCTTTCATCTTTCCAATTAGCAGATGCTTCAACCAGGTCCTAATCATCATCCCCAGAGTTGTCTGCACGCCACATCATTATTTTGCGTCCTCTTTCTAGCCTCAATGTGCCAGTCTTCTTCATGCCATGGTGGCTCTGAGCACGCTCCTGTCTGACCAGCCATGGTGTCAGCCCTGCTGAGCGACTCTTGCCCTTTGTGCCCTCCTTGACTGCCTGCAGCCTCATTTTGCCGGGCGTGGAAATCCTTGCCTTGCGCACGAGAGTGAATTGGACTCAGGCACGGTTAACTGTGAAACCTGGCAACTTTATTCCAAGAACTA
The DNA here is from genome assembly GCF_030867145.1 of Opisthocomus hoazin. Lineage (NCBI taxonomy): Eukaryota > Metazoa > Chordata > Aves > Opisthocomiformes > Opisthocomidae > Opisthocomus > Opisthocomus hoazin. The sequence goes on from NC_134442.1 coordinate 7,443,257, forward strand.
AGTCAGCTTCAGCATTTGTGTGCACTGGGAAGTGTTGCGGAGGAAGAACCGGACTCGACACGATGATCAATGTGATCACGTACAAGCCGTTTATTAGCCTCAGATAGCTCACTTTTATATTCCCCACTACATACGCGGCGATCCCCCATTGGTGATAATCAATTTAACTCACATAGTAACTCGATTATGATTGGTGTGCGTCACTAGCTCACGCGCACTGCTCGTGGCCTTCTTGCAGGCGGCAAGTTCCTCTTCGGCATCTGGGAGTTGTTTGTCTCTGCATTCTTACTTCCTCATTCCAACCGCAGTTTGTCCTCTGGATGCCCTTGCGGCCTTATGCTAAGGCTCTGCGGCCTTAGGCTAAGGCTTCATGGCCTTCTAGAGAAATGCTGGATTGCTCACATGTCCCCAGTGCTTTAATGCTTCATCCTCCACAGGGAGGAGAGCGGGCAGCACAGAGCAGGCCTTTGATGCCGAGGCTGCCTTTGGAGCAGCAGGCATTGCCCCAGAAGGAAATCATCATGGTCCAGTGCAGCCTGCGCTGGTTCCTGTTGATCCTGCTCCTCAAGCCTTTTTTCCCCTGAGGAACTGCAGGAGCTCCTTCAGCCGAGTAAAGAATTCCACCAGCTTCTGGCGTGGAAATGGACAGGAGCTAATGCTGCCCGACTGTGTTGGTGCTGGTGTTGGCCTTGGCCTCTGAGAGGGGCTTGAGGTGGAGAGAAAATGACTCCATGGCCGTGCTGTTGGACTATCTCTTCTTGCTGAGCGCAGTCCCATCTGTAGCAGGATCCAGTCGTAGAAGTGCTGCGTGGAGGTGTAGACTCCAGGCTGGTTTGGTCTGGCACAGCCTCTCCCCCAGCTGGTCACTCCAACAAGCCAGAAGTAGTCGTAGGTGTTATCTTTGCAGACCAGAGGACCACCGCTGTCACCCTGCAGCGGAGGAGAGAGGGTTAAGGTGGTGTTGGGTGGCCCCGGTCAGCACTCTGGCTGGCTCCTTCTCTCCCGCAGCAGCTGCCAGAGCTGTCCTGACTGCACACAAAGGCTCTGCTCAGGTGCTGGAGCCTACAGAAGCTTGTCTGGCAGGGGGTGGTGGGCCAGTCAGGCAGGGCTCTCTCTCTGTCCTCTTTGCACAGTGATCCTGGATGTGTGGAAGGGGGATGTTGCAGGACTGGGCTCTGGAGCTGTGGGCTGCCAAGAGCACTAGATGGGCTTTGTGGGCAGAGAGCCAGGCCTCTGGGACAAGGGCGGCCCTGGGCAAGGACCTGCATCTGGGCAAGGGGAGGTGAACCCCAAGAGTGGAGGGGACCCAGCAGTGGCAGGCTGACTTGCCAGGCAAAGCACGCGCTGGGGCAGGTTTGGGCGGTTGCCACAGGGCTGCCTGTGCTGTTGGGGGTGGACTTGTAGCACGCTCCTACCTGGCAGGTGTCGATGCCGCCCTGCGGATAGCCAGCACACAAGTTGTGGCTGTGGATGGCCCCTCCGTACCAGCGGCTGCTGTTGCAGAGCTTGATATCGATGAGGCGGACCTTGGCCTCCTGCAGGACATAACTTGGTCCCCCAGCTGTCAGCACAGAAAGGAGTTAACAGCCAGCAGCTCGCTGCCACTTCTCCTCTCCTCCCCTCCCCATGCCCCCGGCGTCTGGCTGAAGCCCTGCCCTAGGGCTGGGCTTTGCGTCTCCAGAGGCCCTGTGCCGCTGCTGTCTCCCTTCTGTCTTGCTTGGGGTAATGGGCCAGGCCCACCTCTCCATCGGCATGCACCCCGCAGCCCGACTCTGGCTTTCGCCTCTGCTGTCAGGAAGCCCACCCCGCCTCCCCAGTGTGCCCAGCCTGCGCTCAGGACACCCCTCCCTTTTGGGAACTCACCTCTTGCAGTCGTGGAACCCCAGCCACTGACGTAGCAGCTTCTCAGCTGCGACACTCTCAGCCAGGCGTCGGGCACACAGGCAAGCTGCACGTAGTAGCCGCACAGGACAGGCTGGTCCAATTCCAGCAAGGCAATGTCGTTCCTCTGCGTGATGTTGTAGTAGTGCTCGTGAACCAGTAGTCGCTTAATAGTGCGCACTTGGGTCTCAGGGCCCAGCTGAGTCAAGTGGCTGGCCCCGATCACCACGTGCCACATGGTGATGTGCCTGCAAGGCAGGTGGAGAGAGGGGTCAGAGGGAGCGCAGCCACGTGCTGCAAGCAGCCCAGCAGTTGCCTGCCTTCTGCTGCACAGGGCAGAGAGGAAGGCAGCGCTACGGAGGGTGCGACTGCCCTAGCACGCCTTGGGCACAAGGAGTGTCGGGCGGGAGGCTGCTAGGAAGCCGTGGCGTGAGCCCAGCCCTCTCGCGAGCAGTCTCTCAGCTGGGCTTGGCAGTGCCCAGGCACTGGGCGTGCTGCAGGGAAGCGGGATGGCGCTAGCACGTGCTGCTGTGGAGCGGGCACGTGCTAGTGCTGTGGGGCTGTTCCCTGGTCCTCCTTACCCGGGCGTGATGAAGCAGTGGGCTGCTGTCAGCACCCACTGTGGGCTGATGAGCGACCCTCCGCAGACATGCGCCATGCCTCCTGTGATGGGCTTCTGGATGCTGACGATCCAGGGCCAGGCCCCTAGCTGGGCATCGGTGCCACCCACGACGCGTGACATGCCGTAGTAAGAATCCACGGGCCGGTGCCCGCAGGTCCCTCTGTAAGCAGAAACTGATGAATGTCCTGCTCGGTGGCTTGCTGCTGTTCAGGCTGCAGGTCAGCCCCCTTCCCCCCCACCAGGCGCTGCATGGACAGCAGGGCCGCGGAACCCTGTGGGGCATGCGTCCATCTACCCCTGTTTGTGCTTGAGCCCCGTAGGCGAGTTGTGCCAGCGGCCTGGCTGCTGGCAAGGAACTGAGGCTCCCACATGGCGTTTGGGAAGCTTTGGTGTGGCACAGATGGAGCACGCTCCACGCTGGCTCTGTCATTGCCAAGGGACGGGGTGGGGGTGGCGCTTGGTCATTCTCGAGTGTTTAGTTTTCTAAGGTATTTTGTTTTATAATATGTTGCATGTAGATTACTGTATGTAGAGTATGCATTGCTCTGTACAGTACGTATTGTGTAGTTTGTATTGTTTTGCAGCCATTGTGGGTATTGTGGGTATGGTAGGTATGGGACTGCGCTATACAGTTTATTATTGTCTGTATTATATTGTACCCCGAACGGGATGGACCTTTTCCAGAACCACCCAATGCTCCTGCAGACCATGCAGCCCTGGGTCCAGCAGGAGCTGGTGCAGATCTTTGACAACAGGGGGTTGGAGTCAGCCATGGTGGAAGACACCATCATGGCCATGTTGACCAAGATGCCCCCGACCCCGCTGCCTCCTGAGGAGGGTCTCTGCCTCCCCCGGCAGCCCTGCGAGATCCGGCACGGACGAGCTCCTCGGCACCTCATGCGCCGCTGTTGGTGGGCACCTGGCAGCTGCCCCGCTGCTCCCGCTGCCATCCCCACGGAGCAAGAAGAGCCCCAGGAGGAGCCTGGGGAGGCTGTGCCCAGGCCCTCCACTACCAGCTGGGGCAGGGAACGCCCCCGGGGGGCCACGGCCACCCCCAAAGAGGAGCACCAGCAGCTCCGAGGACTCTCCAGCCAACAAGAGGCCAGCACCACACCAGGGACCCTGGAGGGGCCCTCGCCAGACGGCCGAACCAGGACTGGGCCACCAGCTGCAGCACACGCTGGCCCTCAAGGGCTCCCAGATCCCATTAGCCAAATAAAAGAATCGCATGCAAATGACAGAAAAAGTCTCAGTGTTACCAACAGTGCAGATGGCTTTGCTGTCCTCACCCTTTTTAGCTTTTCTTTTACAGGGAGGGGTGGGATGTGAACGCTGAGGGGTCCTTCTGCGCGTGCCAGGCACTATTTTGTTGTTCTCCCCCAAGGCAAGTGCTGCCCAGCTCCAGGCCTGCAGCTCTGCACTGGTCCCGGGGCAGATGTCTCCAGCCCGGGGGTCTCCAGGGCCAGCCCGTGCCCCATCGCTCAGCACCCCACGCCTGTCCCCCTCTTCCCGCACCCTCTGCCCCCACGTCTCGGGGCGCTGCTCCCCGACCAGCCTGCACTGCTGGGCGCAGCCTCGCGACGGTGGCACCCAAAACCCTGCTCCTGCACAGAGTCACGACGTGGTGCTGCTCTCTGCACCAGCCCAGGGTCGCACCCTGCCCCAGCAGAGCCCCAACAAGTGCAGCCAGGGGAAGCGCAGAGTCCTGGCCCTGGGGAGGTCACTACCAATAGAGCTTTGGATCCTAAAAAGATGCTTTCTGCTCTGAAAGTGAGGGTTTAAACCCTAACAAGGGAACGGTGTGCCCTAAGAAAGTCTATGGCTAATAAAAGACAGCTTTGGACCCCAAAAAATGAGGATTTCCGCCCTGCAAATAAGGCTCTGGGATCTAAAATGGATGGAGAGTGTCTACAAATGACGCTTTGGGCCCTGCAAAGGAGGGGAACCTCTTGGTTCCTCTGTTGCCCCATAAAACGAAACACTCCAGTGCAGGCCTAGAGCTGTGAGAGGGGTTTGGCCCTAGAAGTGAGACTTTGGACTCTCCAAAAAAGAGTTTGGGCCTGAAGCATGGGGCGTTGGGATGTGAAAATAAGGCTTTGGAAATGAAAATGAGATGCTGAACCCTCAAATCAGGACTTTTGCCCTCACATGATGTTTTGGTGCCAAAAGCTAGGGCTCTGTATGCTAAAAACAGGTCTTTGGAGCCTCCAAATGAGGCTTCGGTCATTAAACAAGTGAGGCTTTGTACCCAAAATGAGCAGTTTGGATGCTAAAATGAGGCTTTGGACCCTCCAGCTTGCCGACTGGATCCTCTAAATTAGGCTATGGATCCAGATAATGAGGCTTTGGTGCCATGAAAGGAGACTTTAGACCCTACAAATAAGGCTTTGGACTCTAAAAAGGAGCCCTTTGACACTCAGATCAGACTTTGGGCCTTCAAGAGAATGCTTTGGTCCCTTAAAAGGAGTCTGTGAATTGTAAAAGCGAAGCTTGCAACTTATCAATGAGGGTTTGACCCTGCAAAGGAGGGTTTGGACCCTAAAAAAAGGCTTGGTGCCCTCCAGATGGTGCTATCACCATCGACCTCTTGTAGGACAGAAAGGGGTCTTGTGAGGCAGCAGTTGCGTCCCACTGTGCAGGCTTTGAGCCAGCCCTGGGGACTCAGCTGACCAGCAGGTTGTCACTGGAGGACACTGGGGCTGCAAGGGTACGCATTTCCCAGCCATCACTTAGCTGCAGGGAGATCTGCTTTGACGGCCCCAGGCCAGAAGGACACGCACTGCACAGGCGGGCATTCCCAGAGGCGTCTCTTGGACTTGCCAGGGCAGGAATCACCGAGGGCAGAGGACAACAGCCCAAGAGCAGGGAAGTGCTGGCCTGTTTTTCAAGCCAAGGCGGCAAATTCACCTGCAGGGGCTCTCCTGAGCAGCGGCACAAGTGCCAGCTGGCTGAAAGCATGCACAGCTCGCTCAAGGGCTGGGCTGAGTGCTTCGTGCCCCACTAACGCAGGGCAAAAACAAAGCGTGCTCACCTCGCCTGAACGAGCGGCTGCAGAGCTGTCACTCCCCGGGTCCAGGCGGGATCTCCACGTGTGCCCTGGGACACCCACGGGTGCGTACGCTGGAGCCGCACACTTCCCATGCCTGGTGACGGAGGGCTCCACGCACGCCGGAGGAGCTGGAGAGCAGCAAGGCAGACGCTCAGTGCCCTCAGCACCAGGGCCGAGCCCTGCTCTCGCAGCAGGACGGGGCAGAGCCATCTCCCCGTTCCCCTGGGCAGCTGTCCCCAGCGCTCCACAGGCAAACTGCCAGGGCGGTGTGTTAGGGGTTGGAAGGGACCTCTGTGGGTCATCGCGTGGGCAGCGGCGTGCAGAGCAACGGCGGGCTGAGGGCAGCCGAGGCAGGAGAGCAGCCTTGCGCTCAGTGGGACCAGGCTGCTCTCTGCTCTGCCACCAAAGCTAAGACTTTGGAAAGTCAAAATGATGCTTTGGATGCTAGAAATATAGCTCTGGAGCCTAAAAAGAGGCTTTCTGCCTCCAAAATGAGAGTTAGGACCCTCAAAATGGAACTGTGGGCCCTAAAAGAAGGTTGTGAGTGATAAAAGACAGGTTTGGATCCCATAAACGAGGGCTTCAGCCCTGAAAATGGGGCTCTGGGCACTCCAAAGGATAGGCTAGATGCTACAAGGGACGCTTTAGACCCTGAAAAGGAGGGGAACGACTTGGTTCCTCCATGGCCTCCAGAAATGGAGATTTCGTCCCAAATAGAGGGCTCTGGGCACTTCCAGTGGAGGCTTTCAGGTGTAAAAGAGGGCTTGGGACCCTTCAAAGTAGAGTTTAGACCCGCCAAAGGATGGCTTGGGGCTTAAGAATGCAACATTGGGCCCTGAAAATGGGGCTTTGGAAATTACATTGAGGCATTGAACCCTGAACTTCTGATGGTTTTAAGCCCTGAAGTGATGCTTTGGGTTTGAAAATCAGGGCTTTGTACTGTTGAAATGGGATTTTAGACCGTCAGAATGAAGCTTGGGACATCAAACAAACAAGGCTTCTAAGTCTAAAGGAGCAGTTTTGATTCTACATGGAGGCTTTGGCTCCTGAAAAGCAGGGTTTTGAAGATAAAGATGAGGGTTGAGACCTCAAATGGAGACTTTGGACCCTATAAACAATGCTTTGGACTCTGAAAAGGAGGCTCTGCACCTTCAAAATGATGCTATGAGCCCTGGGTTTGGAACTTAGAAATGAGGGTTTGTACCCTGAAAAGGAGGCTTTGGGTCCTAAAAAGAAGGCATTAAAACCTACAATAAAAGTTTGGACACTAAAGATGAGTCCTGGAGACCAAGCGCCACCCCCACCCCGTCCCTTGGCAATGACAGACTCACAGCTGAGGATGGTGGCCCTCTTGCAGGGGCGGGCGCTGGCGGCGGCGGGGCAGAGAGCGGTGCAGAGGAGGTGCAGGCGGCCTCGCTGTCGCAGCCCTCGTGGAGGCAGCGGCAGGTCTGGCCCCGTCTCAGCAGGGCGGGCAGCGTCAGGAAGGAGATGATGTGCAGGAGCTGTGGGGATGGGGGAGAGCATCAGCCCTGGGACGCCCCTGCTTCGGGGGGCAGACCCCAGCCCCACATCCCCCCCGTCCTCGCCACCTTGTAACCACAGTGATGGAATTAGTTAATCATAAAGCACGAACAATGCTGCTATGTCTCTTGTACAGCCCTACCCATCTGAACATTAGGTCTGGGAACAGAGGGTTTAGTCCCTAGGTAATCATTAACGTTAAACAATAATGGTGAAGGGGATTTTTTTAATAGAAATAGCGTTACCAAATGATTGCAGGTGTATTTGTGGTACCTATCTATTGTGTGAATTAATTGAAGCAAAAAGTCATACATCTCTCCCCAAAGAAGGTAGTTTCAATTAAAACCAGCAGGTGCCTAGAACTGGTCAAGATGACCCGTGCCGCAGGGACAAGAGCCAGAAGAGGACTGAGTTTGCGCAGAAACTGTGATGAAGAGGATAAGCCTTCATCTTAGGACCCCCGACGACCACCACTAGGAGGCACTGCGCAAGTGCGGGTGGGAGGAGTGTATGAAAATGAACTGATTTGACTATGAAAGAAAGGGCTTATGTAATCAGATGAATATGTATATTTTGATCTATATAAACTGCACGGAAAGGGTATGGGGTATGCACGTTCGGCGGAATTATCCCCCGTGCATCCGACGTCGCAATAAAGAATGCTGCCTTTTAACACTACATTGGTGTTACGAGGTTTTATTCCCGGATTTTCGGTGACAGTTTCTGGCGACCCAGGTGGGACCCTGCTTGTGAATACCGACGGATCCGCGGGATCACGGGACCTCCAGCCGGCATCGAGGGATTCTCGAGGAGAACCTCTGATCCCCGGACCGAAGGATTCCAAGTAAGTCCCCTGGAATTTAATTAAGGCATTCTTTAGGTATAATATACGCCTGCTCGTAAATCGTGGTGAAAACCTCATAGAGTTGGGCTGAAAGGTACCTTTGTGGAAAGTCTCTGCTCGGTGAAAGCCGGTGGAGCGGGGCCCAAGGGGGAGGTCTTCAACAGGGGGTTGAAGTCTCCAGGATCTCAGCAGGGGGCTGGGATCCCAAAAGGGAGCTCCAACAAGGGTTGGGGTCCCTCTGATTAGTGTTTGTGATATAGTGCACAATCACTACCACTGGTCATTTGAAGGATGGGCACCTTTCCGAGTAAAAGACCCATGCCAAGGGACACGCCTTTGGGATGTATTTTAAAGCACTGGAAAGAACTGGGGGGGGGCCCTTTAACTCGGAAGCAGTTAATTGAGTATTGTAATCATCGGTGGCCGTTATATACTCTAGATGACGGGGAGAAGTGGCCGGAGGATGGGACACTGTGTTATAATACCATTTTGCAATTAATGTTGTTTTGTAAAAGGGAAAATAAATAGAAAAAAATGACATATGTAGATTTGTTTTTCTCGTTAAGAAATCATTCGAAATGGCAAAGGCAGTGTAGGATACATCCGCGCGGTTCTATGGTAATGGCTTTAAAGAAAGGAAACTGCGAAAAGGGTTCAAAGAAATGTTGCGTCGCTTGTAGTGTTGGCAAAGAGTGTTTGAAATATGAGCCTGAGGAGGATGATGTTGAATTAAGAGTGGCACCGCATCGGAGATGGGGGGATAATTAGGAAGAGGAATCCGAGATCGTTAGCCCTTCCACCTCCCCTCTGGGGGAGGGTGCGAGAGGATTTAGCCCGGTTTCGGGAAGGACACAGGGAAGGACGGGGCGGGGGGGGGGGTACCAGAATCGGCTTCTCCCCTCCAAGCCCCTCTCTGAAAAGACAGAGAATGAGGAAGTAAAATTTTTAATAAATACAAGAACCACTTATTTGGTATTAAACACATGTAAAGGGAAATATAGTCATAAATCTGTAGATGTTGTTGGTGCGACAGGGTAAAAAGAAAATTAACCTTTCTTAGAGCTGTTGAAATTAAGAAAACAGTGGGTAACTCACCAGTTTCTATATATGCCTGAATGTCCGTTGCCTTTGTTAAGACAAGATTTATTAAGCAAATTAGAGGCACAAATAACTTTAAAAAAAAATGAAAAAATTAAATTATTGATACCAGAATCAAAAGCCGTAGAGGCAAGGGTGTTTGTGTTACAGGATTCTTTTAAGGAGGAACAAATTCCAGAAGAGGTGGAAAACGCAGTAATCCTGCTTGGTTTAGGCAAATGAAGTTCCGGGACAGTCCAAATTGGCAGAACTGGTAAAAGTGACCTTAAAACCTGGATCCAAACCGGTAAGACAAAAATAACATCCTACTAAGTGGGAGGCACGAAAAGAATTAAAGGGGTTAATCATGAAATTTTTGGAATATAGGCTTTTGGTAGAATGCGAGTCAAAATACAACACACCTATACTACCGGTAAAGAAACCTGGAGGACGGGAATATCGACTAGTCCAGGATCTAAGAGCTATAAATCAAATAGTTCAAGATATACACCCAGTAGTGGCCAATCCCTATACTTTATTGACATCCCTGAAAGAGGAGCATAAATGGTTTACTGTACTAGATTTAAAGAATACCTTCTTTTGCATACCTCTGGATGCACAAAGTCAAAGCATATTTGCTTTTGAATGGAAGAGCCCTGCAACAGAACGAAAGATACAACTGACATGGACTATACTTCCACAAGGATTTAAAAATAGCCCCACAATATTTGGAAAACTGTTTGTCCATAAAAGACAACATCTGGTCCTTAGAGTGCTGGCACAACGTCTGGGATCCTGGAAGCAGCCAGTAGGATACCTCTCTAAACAACTTGACAACGTGAGTAAAGGATGGCCGGGATGTTTGCGCGCCGTGGCAGCGACGGTATTGCTGATTCAGGAAGCTTGAAAATTGACTATGGGCCAAAAGATGGTGGTGTATGTACCACACATGGTGGTAACTGTTCTAGAACAAAAGGGGGGTCATTGGCTGTCCCCCAGCAGAATGCTAAAATATCAGGTTGTCTTGCCAGAGCAGGATGATGTGGAACTAAAAACCACAACCATCGTAAATCCAGCAATGTTCCTGTCAACGAAAAATCCAACAGAAAATCTAGAACATGACTGCCTGCTAACTGTTGAACAAGTCTATTCCAGCAGACCGGACCTGAGGGATGAGCCTCTGGAAAATCCTGATTTCGAATTGTTCACGGATGGAAGCAGCTTTGTGAAAGAAGAAAGACGAACGGCCGGATACGCTGTTGTCACCACCACCGAGGTACTGGAGTCAGGAACGCTACCTGCAAATACCTCGGCACAGAAAGCAGAACTGGTGGCGTTGAGGCAAGCCTTGCGAATGGCAGAAGAAAAAAGGGTAAATATATGGACTGACTCTAAATATGCATTTGGTGTAATTCATGCTCATGAAGCCATCTGGAAAGAAAGAGGACTGCTCTCAGCCCAAGGTTCATCGATAAAACATAAAGAAAAAATCCTTCAGCTCCTCGAAGAGGCGCAGAAACCAAAGAAAGTGGCAGTGATGCACTGCAAGGCTCATCAATTTGGTCGGACAACTATAAACATAAGTAATCGATTGGCAGACAAAACAACAAAAGAGACTGCTAAACAAAGTATCTTTGCACTAATACCAGTAAAACAAATAAAAATCCCAAATCTGAAACAAAATACAGTAAATTGGATGAACAATTGACAGAACAATTAAAGGCATCACAAAATACAGAAGAGTGGTGGGTAACACCAAAAAAGCAGATAACAATAACCCCGCAAGTCATGATAGAACTTGCGAAAAAAAACATACACAGACACATTGGGGTGTAGATGCTATAATCTCGAGCCTAAAATCATCTGCAGTGTGTGTAGGAATGACAGAAGTAATGAAATCTATAATAACTAAGTGTCCAATTTGTCTCAAAAATAATCCTTTAAATCGGAAAAGAGCACCCCTAGGAATAACAAAACAGGATAACACCCCAGAAAATTATTGACAAGTTGATTTTTCTGAACTGCCCAGGCAGAATGGATTCAAGTATCTATTAGTATTAATTAATACTTTTTCTGGATGGCCGGAAGCCTTTCCTTGTCACACCAACAAAGCGAAAAAAGTAGTTAAAATATTGTTAAAAAAAATAATACCAAGGTTTAGGGTACCAATTGGCATGTCTTCCGATAGGGGACCACATTTTGTAACAAAAATAGTTCAGCAAGTAAATAAAATTTTAAGAATAAATTAAGATTTACATACCCCCTGGAGGCCACAATCAAGTGGGAAAATTGAAAGAATAAACCAAACATTAAAAAGACAAATAAATAAAATTTGTCAAAAAGTGTCTTTAAAATGGCCACAAGCTTTACCATTAGCACTTCTGAGAATCAGAATCCAACCAAGATCTAAAGATGGTGTAAGTCCATACGAAATTTTGTATGGCAAACCTTATCAGACTCCTTTAATCCCAGGGGATATAAAAATAACAAGGGAAACAGATTTAAAAATGTATTTGGTTTCTTTAGGAAAAACACTTGAAGCACTCCGAAAATACATTGTGCTGACCAAATCGCTTGCTTTGGATACCCCTGTGCATCAGTATCAACCAGGTGATTTCATGTACATAAGAACTTGGAACTCTGAACCACTGCAAAAAAAGTGGAAAGAACCTTTTCAGGTACTGTTAACAACTTACACTGCAATCAAAGTAGAAGGGGTGGAACCGTAGATACACTACACTCGAGTGAAGAAGGCCCCTTCGTGGAGAGTCATCAATAGAGATCCAGAGACTGCAAAACTGACTTTGAAATATATCTAAAAAGAGTAGTTATTACTGTAAAATGCGAGGAGACTGTATCTCGATCTGAAAACTGATGATACTAAGAACACTGTTCAGTGTATTAGAAGTAAGAACAAAAAACGTTAATTCACTGCCAATAAAAGCAAAACAATTAATATACCTCCTAAGGAGGACTCCAGAAAAAATTTGATGATCGGGCTTATAGAAGAATTTGCAAATTTACAAAATGTGACCCAAATAACTACATGTCTTCCAATCCCAAGGGCGGTAGGAAAATCAGTCCCATGAAGAAATTCAACAAGACATGCAAGAAAATTGGCTTGATAAAATTTTTAATGGATTCAGGTGGAATATTAGTTCTTGGGTCAAATCTTTAGTCGGTACCGGACTGCTTTTACTGGTAGTAGTTTTAATAATAATACTGCTCATTTATTATTGTCTAAAAAAGGAACTCACCAACAGAACAGCTTTTAATCAAATGATTATTCAGGCTATTGCAAGAAGACAAAACCTTAGTGAGTCGGTTGTAACACTTCCACCACCCTATAGCGAAACAAGTGGACTATAAGTGTAGTGTTGTAATTTTGAAAAGTATATTTTAATAGTATTTAATCATTATATGATCAAAAAAAAATTTAATTCTGGAAGTATTGAAAAGATAATTATTTCAAAACTTCCAAAGGGGGGAAATGTAACCACAGTGATGGAATTAGTTAATCATAAAGCACGAACAATGCTGCTATGTCTCTTGTACAGCCCTACCCATCTGAACATTAGGTCTGGGAACAGAGGGTTTAGTCCCTAGGTAATCATTAACGTTAAACAATAATGGTGAAGGGGATTTTTTTAATAGAAATAGCGTTACCAAATGATTGCAGGTGTATTTGTGGTACCTATCTATTGTGTGAATTAATTGAAGCAAAAAGTCATACATCTCTCCCCAAAGAAGGTAGTTTCAATTAAAACCAGCAGGTGCCTAGAACTGGTCAAGATGACCCGTGCCGCAGGGACAAGAGCCAGAAGAGGACTGAGTTTGCGCAGAAACTGTGACGAAGAGGATAAGCCTTCATCTTAGGACCCCCGACGACCACCACTAGGAGGCACTGCGCAAGTGCGGGTGGGAGGAGTGTATGAAAATGAACTGATTTGACTATGAAAGAAAGGGCTTATGTAATCAGATGAATATGTATATTTTGATCTATATAAACTGCACGGAAAGGGTATGGGGTATGCACGTTCGGAGGAATTATCCCCCATGCATCCGACGTCGCAATAAAGAATGCCTGCCTTTTAACACTACATTGGTGTGACGAGGTTTTATTCCCGGATTTTCGGTGACAACCTCAGGGCAGACACTGGACGGCAGCCACGTCCTGCCCCTCCTCACCACCCTGCAGGCTGCTGCGGGGTCGCTGGGGCTGCGCGGAGGGGATGTGGGGGAGCCGATGGCCCCAGGGCAAGCATCACCCCCACCCAGCCTTGTCCACCCCACCGCCACCCCGGCGGCCTCAGCATCATGGAGACGGGGGGTTCCAGAACACGGGGACAGCTGGGGGGTGCAGAGGAGACACAGAGGAGCGCTGCAAGGGGGGAGGAGGGGCCCTGGGCCTGGTCCAGGGGCTGCTCGGCCTCGGGGCAGGCCCCACAGGAGCCATGGTGAAGCTGGGCCTGGCTGCAATCGGGGCCCGCCTCCTTCCCATGTAGTCTTGGCCGGCAGAGGTCGGGAGGGCTGTCAGTCTCCTCCCCTGAGGTGCTGCTGCCTCTGATTGGCCCCCTTGTGGTCAGGCTGCTGGGTTACAGTGCCTGCCCTTCACCTGAGGGAATGACCTGCCATTGGCTGCCAGGGCTGTCACTCTGCCCAGATGCAATGCCCACCCGCCCCTGAGGTGCTGCTGCCTCTGATTGGACCCCAGGTGGTCAGGCTGCTGGGCTGCAGTGCCTGCCCTTCACCTGAAGTGATGACCTGCCATTGGCTGACAGTGCTGTCACTCTGCCCAGATGCAGTGCCCACCCTCCCCTGAGGTGACGCTGCCTCTGATTGGCCCCCTTGTGGTCAGGCTGCTGGGTTACAGTGCCTGCCCTTCACCTGAGGGAATGACCTGCCATTGGCTGACAGTGCTGTCACTCTGCCCAGATGCAATGCCCACCCGCCCCTGAGGTGCTGCTGCCTCTGATTGGACCCCAGGTGGTCAGGCTGCTGGGCTGCAGTGCCTGCCCTTCACCTGAAGTGATGACCTGCCATTGGCTGACAGTGCTGTCACTCTGCCCAGATGCAGTGCCCACCCTCCCCTGAGGTGCTGCTCTCCGCTATTGGCTGCCTGAGGGGCCGCTCTCCCCTCCGCCGGTGCCTGCCCTGCTCCCAGGCGATGTGGTGATGAACTCCACAGGGTGGGCTGGGTGCTCGCGGTGACCCTGTGGGCACGGCAGAGCAGGGAGCTTCGGCTGGGGAGGCATTGGCAGCCATCGCCCCGTCCAACCGCCCGCCCCGCAGGGCTGGCCCGGCCTGACAGCAGAGCATGGAGGGCACTGCCCAAAGGGCTCCTGGGCACGGACAGGCCGGGGGCACCGACCGCCTCTCAGGCAGCCTGTCCCAGCGCCCGGCCGCCCTCTCGGTGCAGAAACGGATCCTTGAGCCCAGCTGAACCTGCCCTGACGCAGCTCTGAGCCGTTCCCACGCATCCTGTCCCTGGACCCCAGCAGCAGAGCTCAGCACCTCCCTCTCACGTCCCCTCCTGGGGAAGCTGTGGAGAGCGGTGAAGTGGGACAGGGAAATACGCGGCTGTGGGCAAGAACAGACAGGTTGGGGCCCCAAAAATGAGGATTTTGGCCCTGAAAATGAGGCTTTGCAGGTGAGGACTCTGGACTGAGGCACAGGGAACCTTCCCCCGGCTCAGGGCAAGGCTGCGCCAGCCCAGAGCACGCAGGAGGTGGCCGCCTCTGCACCGCGGCACGAGTGGCGACTCGCCGGCTTGGCAGGGCGCGGGGCCTTTCCATGCCCGGGGGTGTCTGGGGAGGGGGCAGGCTGCCTAAAGCGTCTCCCCTCCTCCTCCCCTCCAGGTCTCTGTGCTCCAGCGGGGCAGCTGGGGCTCTGCTGTAAGGACACCCGGGGTCAGCATGCGCTGTGCTGCCTTGGGCTGCTGGGAAGGGATGGCATTGGGATGCTCCCCGGGCAACCCTGCTTCCCCCGGGGGCTGCCATTTCCCTTTTTCCCACCCAGCTGCCAGGCAGCCATGCTGCTGTCGGAGGGGCAGGCTCTGCTCCAGGCCCCGGCTGGGGTGAGGCTGACACTGCCCTACCAAAGCCCTCCTGCTACACAGCTGTGGGATTCTGGGAGAAGGTGAGCACACAGGGTGTGTGCAAAGCAGTAACATTTGAGCACCTGCTTCTTGTCAGCATCCACACCTTCCCGAGCTCACACTCCTTCTGTCTCCTCCTCTGGTGATATTTCCACATTTCTTCTCTCAGTCTAGGTTTCTCCTGGAGAAGAGAGGTTGTACAATATGTTGGAAATACCTGTGGTCGCGCCACCCCTACACAAAGAAAAACTTTTTCTTCACGATTCAGGAGCTTAGCCCAGACGTATCAAGCACATTACCCAGGACTAGGAGCCAGGAGATTCCAGAAGCTGAGTTTCAGCTCTAGAGAAGAGTTGTTTTGTGATCTGGGATGACCCCACCTTCCTCCATCACTTTCTCTGTTGGCCAAATGACCAGTGAAACGCCGGCCTGCCTGAGGTGAAGCTGAAGGACTTGTTTCTCTTGGTAAGGGCTTGGGCTGGCAGAAGTCACTCTGTGCCTGCCAAACAAGTCCCTTTTGGGAACTCACCTCTTGCAGTCGTGGAACCCCAGCCACTGACGTAGCAGCTTCTCAGCTGCGACACTCTCAGCCAGGCGTCGGGCACACAGGCAAGCTGCACGTAGTAGCCGCACAGGACAGGCTGGTCCAATTCCAGCAAGGCAATGTCGTTCCTCTGCGTGATGTTGTAGTAGTGCTCGTGAACCAGTAGCCGCTTAATAGTGCGCACTTGGGTCTCAGGGCCCAGCTGAGTCAAGTGGCTGGCCCCGATCACCACGTGCCACATGGTGATGTGCCTGCAAGGCAGGTGGAGAGAGGGGTCAGAGGGAGCGCAGCCCCGTGCTGCAAGCAGCCCAGCAGTTGCCTGCCTTCTGCTGCACAGGGCAGATAGGAAGGCAGGGCTACGGAGGGTGCGACTGCCCTAGCACGCCTTGGGCACAAGGAGTGTCGGGCGGGAGGCTGCTAGGAAGCCGTGGCGTGAGCCCAGCCCTCTCGCGAGCAGTCTCTCAGCTGGGCTTGGCAGTGCCCAGGCACTGGGCGTGCTGCAGGGAAGCGGGATGGCGCTAGCACGTGCTGCTGTGGAGCGGGCACGTGCTAGTGCTGTGGGGCTGTTCCCTGGTCCTCCTTACCCGGGCGTGATGAAGCAGTGGGCTGCTGTCAGCACCCACTGTGGGCTGATGAGCGACCCTCCGCAGACATGCGCCATGCCTCCTATGATGGGCTTCTGGATGCTGACGATCCAGGGCCAGGCCCCTAGCTGGGCATCGGTGCCACCCACGACGCGTGACATGCCGTAGTAAGAATCCATGGGCCGGTGCCTGCAGGTCCCTCTGTAAGCAGAAACTCATGAATGTCCTGCTCGGTGGCTTGCTGCTGTTCAGGCTGCAGGTCAGCCCCCTTCCCCCCCACCAGGCGCTGCCCAGCTCCAGGCCTGCAGCTCTGCACTGGTCCCGGGGCAGATGTCTCCAGCCCGGGGGTCTCCAGGGCCAGCCCGTGCCCCATCGCTCAGCACCCCACGCCTGTCCCCCTCTTCCCGCACCCTCTGCCCCCATGTCTCGGGGCGCTGCTCCCCGACCAGCCTGCACTGCTGGGCGCAGCCTCGCGACGGTGGCACCCAAAACCCTGCTCCTGCACAGAGTCACGACGTGGTGCTGCTCTCTGCACCAGCCCAGGGTCGCACCCTGCCCCAGCAGAGCCCCAACAAGTGCAGCCAGGGGAAGCGCAGAGTCCTGGCCCTGGGGAGGTCACTACCAATAGAGCTTTGGATCCTAAAAAGATGCTTTCTGCTCTGAAAGTGAGGGTTTAAACCCTAACAAGGGAACGGTGTGCCCTAAGAAAGTCTATGGCTAATAAAAGACAGCTTTGGACCCAAAAAAATGAGGATTTCCGCCCTGCAAATAAGGCTCTGGGATCTAAAATGGATGGAGAGTGTCTACAAATGACGCTTTGGGCCCTGCAAAGGAGGGGAACCTCTTGGTTCCTCTGTTGCCCCATAAAACGAAACACTCCAGTGCAGGCCTAGAGCTGTAAGAGGGGTTTGGCCCTAGAAGTGAGACTTTGGACTCTCCAAAAAAGAGTTTGGGCCTGAAGCATGGGGCGTTGGGATGTGAAAATAAGGCTTTGGAAATGAAAATGAGATGCTGAACCCTCAAATCAGGACTTTTGCCCTCACATGATGTTTTGGTGCCAAAAGCTAGGGCTCTGTATGCTAAAAACAGGTCTTTGGAGCCTCCAAATGAGGCTTCGGTCATTAAACAAGTGAGGCTTTGTACCCAAAATGAGCAGTTTGGATGCTAAAATGAGGCTTTGGACCCTCCAGCTTGCCGACTGGATCCTCTAAGTCAGGCTATGGATCCAGATAATGAGGCTTTGGTGCCATGAAAGGAGACTTTAGACCCTACAAATAAGGCTTTGGACTCTAAAAAGGAGCCCTTTGACACTCAAATCAGACTTTGGGCCTTCAAGAGAATGCTTTGGTCCCTTAAAAGGAGTCTGTGAATTGTAAAAGCGAAGCTTGCAACTTATCAATGAGGGTTTGACCCTGCAAAGGAGGGTTTGGACCCTAAAAAAAGGCTTTGTGCCCTCCAGATGGTGCTATCACCATCGACCTCTTGTAGGACAGAAAGAGGTCTTGTGAGGCAGCAGTTGCGTCCCACTGTGCAGGCTTTGAGCCAGCCCTGGGGACTCAGCTGACCAGCAGGTTGTCACTGGAGGACACTGGGGCTGCAAGGGTACGCATTTCCCAGCCATCACTTAGCTGCAGGGAGATCTGCTTTGACGGCCCCAGGCCAGAAGGACACGCACTGCACAGGCGGGCATTCACAGAGGCGTCTCTTGGACTTGCCAGGGCAGGAATCACCGAGGGCAGAGGACAACAGCCCAAGAGCAGGGAAGTGCTGGCCTGTTTTTCAAGCCAAGGCGGCAAATTCACCTGCAGGGGCTCTCCTGAGCAGCGGCACAAGTGCCAGCTGGCTGAAAGCATGCACAGCTCGCTCAAGGGCTGGGCTGAGTGCTTCGTGCCCCACTAACGCAGGGCAAAAACAAAGCGTGCTCACCTCGCCTGAACGAGCGGCTGCAGAGCTGTCACTCCCCGGGTCCAGGCGGGATCTCCACGTGTGCCCTGGGACACCCACGGGTGCGTACGCTGGAGCCGCACACTTCCCATGCCTGGTGACGGAGGGCTCCACGCACGCCGGAGGAGCTGGAGAGCAGCAAGGCAGACGCTCAGTGCCCTCAGCACCAGGGCCGAGCCCTGCTCTCGCAGCAGGACGGGGCAGAGCCATCTCCCCGTTCCCCTGGGCAGCTGTCCCCAGCGCTCCACAGGAAAACTGCCAGGGCGGTGTGTTAGGGGTTGGAAGGGACCTCTGTGGGTCATCGCGTGGGCAGCGGTGTGCAGAGCAACGGCGGGCTGAGGGCAGCCGAGGCGGGAGAGCAGCCTTGCGCTCAGTGGGACCAGGCTGCTCTCTGCTCTGCCACCAAAGCTAAGACTTTGGAAAGTCAAAATGATGCTTTGGATGCTAGAAATATAGCTCTGGAGCCTAAAAAGAGGCTTTCTGCCTCCAAAATGAGAGTTAGGACCCTCAAAATGGAACTGTGGGCCCTAAAAGAAGGTTGTGAGTGATAAAAGACAGGTTTGGATCCCATAAACGAGGGCTTCAGCCCTGAAAATGGGGCTCTGGGCACTCCAAAGGATAGGCTAGATGCTACAAGGGACGCTTTAGACCCTGAAAAGGAGGGGAACGACTTGGTTCCTCCATGGCCTCCAGAAATGGAGATTTCGTCCCAAATAGAGGGCTCTGGGCACTCCAGTGGAGGCTTTCAGGTGTAAAAGAGGGCTTGGGACCCTTCAAAGTAGAGTTTAGACCCGCCAAAGGATGGCTTGGGGCTTAAGAATGCAACATTGGGCCCTGAAAATGGGGCTTTGGAAATTACATTGAGGCATTGAACCCTGAACTTCTGATGGTTTTAAGCCCTGAAGTGATGCTTTGGGTTTGAAAATCAGGGCTTTGTACTGTTGAAATGGGATTTTAGACCCTCAGAATGAAGCTTGGGACATCAAACAAACAAGGCTTCTAAGTCTAAAGGAGCAGTTTTGATTCTACATGGAGGCTTTGGCTCCTGAAAAGCAGGGTTTTGAAGATAAAGATGAGGGTTGAGACCTCAAATGGAGACTTTGGACCCTATAAACAATGCTTTGGACTCTGAAAAGGAGGCTCTGCACCTTCAAAATGATGCTATGAGCCCTGGGTTTGGAACTTAGAAATGAGGGTTTGTACCCTGAAAAGGAGGCTTTGGGTCCTAAAAAGAAGGCATTAAAACCTACAATAAAAGTTTGGACACTAAAGATGAGTCCTGGAGACCAAGCGCCACCCCCACCCCGTCCCTTGGCAATGACAGACTCACAGCTGAGGATGGTGGCCCTCTTGCAGGGGCGGGCGCTGGCGGCGGCGGGGCAGAGAGCGGTGCAGAGGAGGTGCAGGCGGCCTCGCTGTCGCAGCCCTCGTGGAGGCAGCGGCAGGTCTGGCCCCGTCTCAGCAGGGCGGGCAGCGTCAGGAAGGAGATGATGTGCAGGAGCTGTGGGGATGGGGGAGAGCATCAGCCCTGGGACGCCCCTGCTTCGGGGGGCAGACCCCAGCCCCACATCCCCCCCGTCCTCGCCACCTTGTAACCACAGTGATGGAATTAGTTAATCATAAAGCACGAACAATGCTGCTATGTCTCTTGTACAGCCCTACCCATCTGAACATTAGGTCTGGGAACAGAGGGTTTAGTCCCTAGGTAATCATTAACGTTAAACAATAATGGTGAAGGGGATTTTTTTAATAGAAATAGCGTTACCAAATGATTGCAGGTGTATTTGTGGTACCTATCTATTGTGTGAATTAATTGAAGCAAAAAGTCATACATCTCTCCCCAAAGAAGGTAGTTTCAATTAAAACCAGCAGGTGCCTAGAACTGGTCAAGATGACCCGTGCCGCAGGGACAAGAGCCAGAAGAGGACTGAGTTTGCGCAGAAACTGTGATGAAGAGGATAAGCCTTCATCTTAGGACCCCCGACGACCACCACTAGGAGGCACTGCGCAAGTGCGGGTGGGAGGAGTGTATGAAAATGAACTGATTTGACTATGAAAGAAAGGGCTTATGTAATCAGATGAATATGTATATTTTGATCTATATAAACTGCACGGAAAGGGTATGGGGTATGCACGTTCGGCGGAATTATCCCCCGTGCATCCGACGTCGCAATAAAGAATGCTGCCTTTTAACACTACATTGGTGTGACGAGGTTTTATTCCCGGATTTTCGGTGACAGTTTCTGGCGACCCAGATGGGACCCTGCTTGTGAATACCGACGGATCCGCGGGATCACGGGACCTCCAGCCGGCATCGAGGGATTCTCGAGGAGAACCTCTGATCCCCGGACCGAAGGATTCCAAGTAAGTCCCCTGGAATTTAATTAAGGCATTCTTTAGGTATAATATACGCCTGCTCGTAAATCGTGGTGAAAACCTCGTAGAGTTGGGCTGAAAGGTACCTTTGTGGAAAGTCTCTGCTCGGTGAAAGCCGGTGGAGCGGGGCCCAAGGGGGAGGTCTTCAACAGGGGGTTGAAGTCTCCAGGATCTCAGCAGGGGGCTGGGATCCCAAAAGGGAGCTCCAACAAGGGTTGGGGTCCCTCTGATTAGTGTTTGTGATATAGTGCACAATCACTACCACTGGTCATTTGAAGGATGGGCACCTTTCCGAGTAAAAGACCCATGCCAAGGGACACGCCTTTGGGATGTATTTTAAAGCACTGGAAAGAACTGGGGGGGGGGCCCTTTAACTCGGAAGCAGTTAATTGAGTATTGTAATCATCGGTGGCCGTTATATACTCTAGATGACGGGGAGAAGTGGCCGGAGGATGGGACACTGTGTTATAATACCATTTTGCAATTAATGTTGTTTTGTAAAAGGGAAAATAAATAGAAAAAAATGACATATGTAGATTTGTTTTTCTCGTTAAGAAATCATTCGAAATGGCAAAGGCAGTGTAGGATACATCCGCGCGGTTCTATGGTAATGGCTTTAAAGAAAGGAAACTGCGAAAAGGGTTCAAAGAAATGTTGCGTCGCTTGTAGTGTTGGCAAAGAGTGTTTGAAATATGAGCCTGAGGAGGATGATGTTGAATTAATAGTGGCACCGCATCGGAGATGGGGGGATAATTAGGAAGAGGAATCCGAGATCGTTAGCCCTTCCACCTCCCCTCTGGGGGAGGGTGCGAGAGGATTTAGCCCGGTTTCGGGAAGGACACAGGGAAGGACGGGGCGGGGGGGGGGGTACCAGAATCGGCTTCTCCCCTCCAAGCCCCTCTCTGAAAAGACAGAGAATGAGGAAGTAAAATTTTTAATAAATACAAGAACCACTTATTTGGTATTAAACACATGTAAAGGGAAATACAGTCATAAATCTGTAGATGTTGTTGGTGCGACAGGGTAAAAAGAAAATTAACCTTTCTTAGAGCTGTTGAAATTAAGAAAACAGTGGGTAACTCACCAGTTTCTATATATGCCTGAATGTCCGTTGCCTTTGTTAAGACAAGATTTATTAAGCAAATTAGAGGCACAAATAACTTTAAAAAAAAATGAAAAAATTAAATTATTGATACCAGAATCAAAAGCCGTAGAGGCAAGGGTGTTTGTGTTACAGGATTCTTTTAAGGAGGAACAAATTCCAGAAGAGGTGGAAAACGCAGTAATCCTGCTTGGTTTAGGCAAATGAAGTTCCGGGACAGTCCAAATTGGCAGAACTGGTAAAAGTGACCTTAAAACCTGGATCCAAACCGGTAAGACAAAAATAATATCCTATTAAGTGGGAGGCACGAAAAGAATTAAAGGGGTTAATCATGAAATTTTTGGAATATAGGCTTTTGGTAGAATGCGAGTCAAAATACAACACACCTATACTACCGGTAAAGAAACCTGGAGGACGAGAATATCGACTAGTCCAGGATCTAAGAGCTATAAATCAAATAGTTCAAGATATACACCCAGTAGTGGCCAATCCCTATACTTTATTGACATCCCTGAAAGAGGAGCATAAATGGTTTACTGTACTAGATTTAAAGAATACCTTCTTTTGCATACCTCTGGATGCACAAAGTCAAAGCATATTTGCTTTTGAATGGAAGAGCCCTGCAACAGAACGAAAGATACAACTGACATGGACTATACTTCCACAAGGATTTAAAAATAGCCCCACAATATTTGGAAAACTGTTTGTCCATAAAAGACAACATCTGGTCCTTAGAGTGCTGGCACAACGTCTGGGATCCTGGAAGCAGCCAGTAGGATACCTCTCTAAACAACTTGACAACGTGAGTAAAGGATGGCCGGGATGTTTGCGCGCCGTGGCAGCGACGGTATTGCTAATTCAGGAAGCTTGAAAATTGACTATGGGCCAAAAGATGGTGGTGTATGTACCACACATGGTGGTAACTGTTCTAGAACAAAAGGGGGGTCATTGGCTGTCCCCCAGCAGAATGCTAAAATATCAGGTTGTCTTGCCAGAGCAGGATGATGTGGAACTAAAAACCACAACCATCGTAAATCCAGCAATGTTCCTGTCAACGAAAAATCCAACAGAAAATCTAGAACATGACTGCCTGCTAACTGTTGAACAAGTCTATTCCAGCAGACCGGACCTGAGGGATGAGCCTCTGGAAAATCCTGATTTCGAATTGTTCACGGATGGAAGCAGCTTTGTGAAAGAAGAAAGACGAACGGCCGGATACGCTGTTGTCACCACCACCGAGGTACTGGAGTCAGGAACGCTACCTGCAAATACCTCGGCACAGAAAGCAGAACTGGTGGCATTGAGGCAAGCCTTGCGAATGGCAGAAGAAAAAAGGGTAAATATATGGACTGACTCTAAATATGCATTTGGTGTAATTCATGCTCATGAAGCCATCTGGAAAGAAAGAGGACTGCTCTCAGCCCAAGGTTCATCGATAAAACATAAAGAAAAAATCCTTCAGCTCCTCGAAGAGGCGCAGAAACCAAAGAAAGTGGCAGTGATGCACTGCAAGGCTCATCAATTTGGTCGGACAACTATAAACATAAGTAATCGATTGGCAGACAAAACAACAAAAGAGACTGCTAAACAAAGTATCTTTGCACTAATACCAGTAAAACAAATAAAAATCCCAAATCTGAAACAAAATACAGTAAATTGGATGAACAATTGACAGAACAATTAAAGGCATCACAAAATACAGAAGAGTGGTGGGTAACACCAAAAAAGCAGATAACAATAACCCCGCAAGTCATGATAGAACTTGCGAAAAAAAACATACACAGACACATTGGGGTGTAGATGCTATAATCTCGAGCCTAAAATCATCTGCAGTGTGTGTAGGAATGACAGAAGTAATGAAATCTATAATAACTAAGTGTCCAATTTGTCTCAAAAATAATCCTTTAAATCGGAAAAGAGCACCCCTAGGAATAACAAAACAGGATAACACCCCAGAAAATTATTGACAAGTTGATTTTTCTGAACTGCCCAGGCAGAATGGATTCAAGTATCTATTAGTATTAATTAATACTTTTTCTGGATGGCCGGAAGCCTTTCCTTGTCACACCAACAAAGCGAAAAAAGTAGTTAAAATATTGTTAAAAAAAATAATACCAAGGTTTAGGGTACCAATTGGCATGTCTTCCGATAGGGGACCACATTTTGTAACAAAAATAGTTCAGCAAGTAAATAAAATTTTAAGAATAAATTAAGATTTACATACCCCCTGGAGGCCACAATCAAGTGGGAAAATTGAAAGAATAAACCAAACATTAAAAAGACAAATAAATAAAATTTGTCAAAAAGTGTCTTTAAAATGGCCACAAGCTTTACCATTAGCACTTCTGAGAATCAGAATCCAACCAAGATCTAAAGATGGTGTAAGTCCATACGAAATTTTGTATGGCAAACCTTATCAGACTCCTTTAATCCCAGGGGATATAAAAATAACAAGGGAAACAGATTTAAAAATGTATTTGGTTTCTTTAGGAAAAACACTTGAAGCACTCCGAAAATACATTGTGCTGACCAAATCGCTTGCTTTGGATACCCCTGTGCATCAGTATCAACCAGGTGATTTCATGTACATAAGAACTTGGAACTCTGAACCACTGCAAAAAAAGTGGAAAGAACCTTTTCAGGTACTGTTAACAACTTACACTGCAATCAAAGTAGAAGGGGTGGAACCGTAGATACACTACACTCGAGTGAAGAAGGCCCCTTCGTGGAGAGTCATCAATAGAGATCCAGAGACTGCAAAACTGACTTTGAAATATATCTAAAAAGAGTAGTTATTACTGTAAAATGCGAGGAGACTGTATCTCGATCTGAAAACTGATGATACTAAGAACACTGTTCAGTGTATTAGAAGTAAGAACAAAAAACGTTAATTCACTGCCAATAAAAGCAAAACAATTAATATACCTCCTAAGGAGGACTCCAGAAAAAATTTGATGATCGGGCTTATAGAAGAATTTGCAAATTTACAAAATGTGACCCAAATAACTACATGTCTTCCAATCCCAAGGGCGGTAGGAAAATCAGTCCCATGAAGAAATTCAACAAGACATGCAAGAAAATTGGCTTGATAAAATTTTTAATGGATTCAGGTGGAATATTAGTTCTTGGGTCAAATCTTTAGTCGGTACCGGACTGCTTTTACTGGTAGTAGTTTTAATAATAATACTGCTCATTTATTATTGTCTAAAAAAGGAACTCACCAACAGAACAGCTTTTAATCAAATGATTATTCAGGCTATTGCAAGAAGACAAAACCTTAGTGAGTCGGTTGTAACACTTCCACCACCCTATAGCGAAACAAGTGGACTATAAGTGTAGTGTTGTAATTTTGAAAAGTATATTTTAATAGTATTTAATCATTATATGATCAAAAAAAATTTAATTATGGAAGTATTGAAAAGATAATTATTTCAAAACTTCCAAAGGGGGGAAATGTAACCACAGTGATGGAATTAGTTAATCATAAAGCACGAACAATGCTGCTATGTCTCTTGTACAGCCCTGCCCATCTGAACATTAGGTCTGGGAACAGAGGGTTTAGTCCCTAGGTAATCATTAACGTTAAACAATAATGGTGAAGGGGATTTTTTTAATAGAAATAGCGTTACCAAATGATTGCAGGTGTATTTGTGGTACCTATCTATTGTGTGAATTAATTGAAGCAAAAAGTCATACATCTCTCCCCAAAGAAGTTAGTTTCAATTAAAACCAGCAGGTGCCTAGAACTGGTCAAGATGACCCGTGCCGCAGGGACAAGAGCCAGAAGAGGACTGAGTTTGCGCAGAAACTGTGATGAAGAGGATAAGCCTTCATCTTAGGACCCCCGACGACCACCACTAGGAGGCACTGCGCAAGTGCGGGTGGGAGGAGTGTATGAAAATGAACTGATTTGACTATGAAAGAAAGGGCTTATGTAATCAGATGAATATGTATATTTTGATCTATATAAACTGCACGGAAAGGGTATGGGGTATGCACGTTCAGCGGAATTATCCCCCATGCATCCGACGTCGCAATAAAGAATGCCTGCCTTTTAACACTACATTGGTGTTACGAGGTTTTATTCCCGGATTTTCGGTGACAACCTCAGGGCAGACACTGGACGGCAGCCACGTCCTGCCCCTCCTCACCACCCTGCAGGCTGCTGCGGGGTCGCTGGGGCTGCGCGGAGGGGATGTGGGGGAGCCGATGGCCCCAGGGCAAGCATCACCCCCACCCAGCCTTGTCCACCCCACCGCCACCCCGGCGGCCTCAGCATCATGGAGACGGGGGGTTCCAGAACACGGGGACAGCTGGGGGGTGCAGAGGAGACAGAGAGGAGCGCTGCAAGGGGGGAGGAGGGGCCCTGGGCCTGGTCCAGGGGCTGCTCGGCCTCGGGGAAGGCCCCACAGGAGCCATGGTGAAGCTGGGCCTGGCTGCAATCGGGGCCCGCCTCCTTCCCATGTAGTCTTGGCCGGCAGAGGTCGGGAGGGCTGTCAGTCTCCTCCCCTGAGGTGCTGCTGCCTCTGATTGGCCCCCTTGTGGTCAGGCTGCTGGGTTACAGTGCCTGCCCTTCACCTGAGGGAATGACCTGCCATTGGCTGCCAGGGCTGTCACTCTGCCCAGATGCAATGCCCACCCGCCCCTGAGGTGCTGCTGCCTCTGATTGGACCCCAGGTGGTCAGGCTGCTGGGCTGCAGTGCCTGCCCTTCACCTGAGGGAATGACCTGCCATTGGCTGACAGTGCTGTCACTCTGCCCAGATGCAGTGCCCACCCTCCCCTGAGGTGACGCTGCCTCTGATTGGCCCCCTTGTGGTCAGGCTGCTGGGTTACAGTGCCTGCCCTTCACCTGAGGGAATGACCTGCCATTGGCTGCCAGGGCTGTCACTCTGCCCAGATGCAATGCCCACCCGCCCCTGAGGTGCTGCTGCCTCTGATTGGACCCCAGGTGGTCAGGCTGCTGGGCTGCAGTGCCTGCCCTTCACCTGAAGTGATGACCTGCCATTGGCTGACAGTGCTGTCACTCTGCCCAGATGCAGTGCCCACCCTCCCCTGAGGTGCTGCTCTCCGCTATTGGCTGCCTGAGGGGCCGCTCTCCCCTCCGCCGGTGCCTGCCCTGCTCCCAGGCGATGTGGTGATGAACTCCACAGGGTGGGCTGGGTGCTCGCGGTGACCCTGTGGGCACGGCAGAGCAGGGAGCTTCCGCTGGGGAGGCAGTGGCAGCCATCGCCCCGTCCAACCGCCCGCCCTGCAGGGCTGGCCCGGCCTGACAGCAGAGCATGGAGGGCACTGCCCAAAGGGCTCCTGGGCACGGACAGGCCGGGGGCACCGACCGCCTCTCAGGCAGCCTGTCCCAGCGCCCGGCCGCCCTCTCGGTGCAGAAACGGATCCTTGAGCCCAGCTGAACCCGCCCTGACGCAGCTCTGGGCCGTTCCCACGCATCCTGTCCCTGGACCCCAGCAGCAGAGCTCAGCACCTCCCTCTCACGTCCCCTCCTGGGGAAGCTGTGGAGAGCGGTGAAGTGGGACAGGGAAATACGCGGCTGTGGGCAAGAACAGACAGGTTGGGGCCCCAAAAATGAGGATTTTGGCCCTGAAAATGAGGCTTTGCAGGTGAGGACTCTGGACTGAGGCACAGGGAACCTTCCCCCGGCTCAGGGCAAGGCTGCGCCAGCCCAGAGCACGCAGGAGGTGGCCACCTCTGCACCGCGGCACGAGTGGCGACTCGCCGGCTTGGCAGGGCGCGGGGCCTTTCCATGCCCGGGGGTGTCTGGGGAGGGGGCAGGCTGCCTAAAGCGTCTCCCCTCCTCCTCCCCTCCAGGTCTCTGTGCTCCAGCGGGGCAGCTGGGGCTCTGCTGTAAGGACACCCGGGGTCAGCATGCGCTGTGCTGCCTTGGGCTGCTGGGAAGGGATGGCATTGGGATGCTCCCCGGGCAACCCTGCTTCCCCCGGGGGCTGCCATTTCCCTTTTTCCCACCCAGCTGCCAGGCAGCCATGCTGCTGTCGGAGGGGCAGGCTCTGCTCCAGGCCCCGGCTGGGGTGAGGCTGACACTGCCCTACCAAAGCCCTCCTGCTACACAGCTGTGGGATTCTGGGAGAAGGTGAGCACACAGGGTGTGTGCAAAGCAGTAACATTTGAGCACCTGCTTCTTGTCAGCATCCACACCTTCCCGAGCTCACACTCCTTCTGTCTCCTCCTCTGGTGATATTTCCACATTTCTTCTCTCAGTCTAGGTTTCTCCTGGAGAAGAGAGGTTGTACAATATGTTGGAAATACCTGTGGTCGCGCCACCCCTACACAAAGAAAAACTTTTTCTTCACGATTCAGGAGCTTAGCCCAGACGTATCAAGCACATTACCCAGGACTAGGAGCCAGGAGATTCCAGAAGCTGAGTTTCAGCTCTAGAGAAGAGTTGTTTTGTGATCTGGGATGACCCCACCTTCCTCCATCACTTTCTCTGTTGGCCAAATGACCAGTGAAACGCCGGCCTGCCTGAGGTGAAGCTGAAGGACTTGTTTCTCTTGGTAAGGGCTTGGGCTGGCAGAAGTCACTCTGTGCCTGCCAAACAAGTCCCTTTTGGGAACTCACCTCTTGCAGTCGTGGAACCCCAGCCACTGACGTAGCAGCTTCTCAGCTGCGACACTCTCAGCCAGGCGTCGGGCACACAGGCAAGCTGCACGTAGTAGCCGCACAGGACAGGCTGGTCCAATTCCAGCAAGGCAATGTCGTTCCTCTGCGTGATGTTGTAGTAGTGCTCGTGAACCAGTAGCCGCTTAATAGTGCGCACTTGGGTCTCAGGGCCCAGCTGAGTCAAGTGGCTGGCCCCGATCACCACGTGCCACATGGTGATGTGCCTGCAAGGCAGGTGGAGAGAGGGGTCAGAGGGAGCGCAGCCCCGTGCTGCAAGCAGCCCAGCAGTTGCCTGCCTTCTGCTGCACAGGGCAGATAGGAAGGCAGGGCTACGGAGGGTGCGACTGCCCTAGCACGCCTTGGGCACAAGGAGTCTCGGGCGGGAGGCTGCTAGGAAGCCGTGGCGTGAGCCCAGCCCTCTCGCGAGCAGTCTCTCAGCTGGGCTTGGCAGTGCCCAGGCACTGGGCGTGCTGCAGGGAAGCGGGATGGCGCTAGCACGTGCTGCTGTGGAGCGGGCACGTGCTAGTGCTGTGGGGCTGTTCCCTGGTCCTCCTTACCCGGGCGTGATGAAGCAGTGGGCTGCTGTCAGCACCCACTGTGGGCTGATGAGAGACCCTCCGCAGACATGCGCCATGCCTCCTATGATGGGCTTCTGGATGCTGACGATCCAGGGCCAGGCCCCTAGCTGGGCATCGGTGCCACCCACGACGCGTGACATGCCGTAGTAAGAATCCATGGGCCGGTGCCTGCAGGTCCCTCTGTAAGCAGAAACTCATGAATGTCCTGCTCGGTGGCTTGCTGCTGTTCAGGCTGCAGGTCAGCCCCCTTCCCCCCCACCAGGCGCTGCCCAGCTCCAGGCCTGCAGCTCTGCACTGGTCCCGGGGCAGTTGTCTCCAGCCCGGGGGTCTCCAGGGCCAGCCCGTGCCCCATCGCTCAGCACCCCACGCCTGTCCCCCTCTTCCCGCACCCTCTGCCCCCATGTCTCGGGGCGCTGCTCCCCGACCAGCCTGCACTGCTGGGCGCAGCCTCGCGACGGTGGCACCCAAAACCCTGCTCCTGCACAGAGTCACGACGTGGTGCTGCTCTCTGCACCAGCCCAGGGTCGCACCCTGCCCCAGCAGAGCCCCAACAAGTGCAGCCAGGGGAAGCGCAGAGTCCTGGCCCTGGGGAGGTCACTACCAATAGAGCTTTGGATCCTAAAAAGATGCTTTCTGCTCTGAAAGTGAGGGTTTAAACCCTAACAAGGGAACGGTGTGCCCTAAGAAAGTCTATGGCTAATAAAAGACAGCTTTGGACCCAAAAAAATGAGGATTTCCGCCCTGCAAATAAGGCTCTGGGATCTAAAATGGATGGAGAGTGTCTACAAATGACGCTTTGGGCCCTGCAAAGGAGGGGAACCTCTTGGTTCCTCTGTTGCCCCATAAAACGAAACACTCCAGTGCAGGCCTAGAGCTGTAAGAGGGGTTTGGCCCTAGAAGTGAGACTTTGGACTCTCCAAAAAAGAGTTTGGGCCTGAAGCATGGGGCGTTGGGATGTGAAAATAAGGCTTTGGAAATGAAAATGAGATGCTGAACCCTCAAATCAGGACTTTTGCCCTCACATGATGTTTTGGTGCCAAAAGCTAGGGCTCTGTATGCTAAAAACAGGTCTTTGGAGCCTCCAAATGAGGCTTCGGTCATTAAACAAGTGAGGCTTTGTACCCAAAATGAGCAGTTTGGATGCTAAAATGAGGCTTTGGACCCTCCAGCTTGCCGACTGGATCCTCTAAGTCAGGCTATGGATCCAGATAATGAGGCTTTGGTGCCATGAAAGGAGACTTTAGACCCTACAAATAAGGCTTTGGACTCTAAAAAGGAGCCCTTTGACACTCAAATCAGACTTTGGGCCTTCAAGAGAATGCTTTGGTCCCTTAAAAGGAGTCTGTGAATTGTAAAAGCGAAGCTTGCAACTTATCAATGAGGGTTTGACCCTGCAAAGGAGGGTTTGGACCCTAAAAAAAGGCTTTGTGCCCTCCAGATGGTGCTATCACCATCGACCTCTTGTAGGACAGAAAGAGGTCTTGTGAGGCAGCAGTTGCGTCCCACTGTGCAGGCTTTGAGCCAGCCCTGGGGACTCAGCTGACCAGCAGGTTGTCACTGGAGGACACTGGGACTGCAAGGGTACGCATTTCCCAGCCATCACTTAGCTGCAGGGAGATCTGCTTTGACGGCCCCAGGCCAGAAGGACACGCACTGCACAGGCGGGCATTCACAGAGGCGTCTCTTGGACTTGCCAGGGCAGGAATCACCGAGGGCAGAGGACAACAGCCCAAGAGCAGGGAAGTGCTGGCCTGTTTTTCAAGCCAAGGCGGCAAATTCACCTGCAGGGGCTCTCCTGAGCAGCGGCACAAGTGCCAGCTGGCTGAAAGCATGCACAGCTCGCTCAAGGGCTGGGCTGAGTGCTTCGTGCCCCACTAACGCAGGGCAAAAACAAAGCGTGCTCACCTCGCCTGAACGAGCGGCTGCAGAGCTGTCACTCCCCGGGTCCAGGCGGGATCTCCACGTGTGCCCTGGGACACCCACGGGTGCGTACGCTGGAGCCGCACACTTCCCATGCCTGGTGACGGAGGGCTCCACGCACGCCGGAGGAGCTGGAGAGCAGCAAGGCAGACGCTCAGTGCCCTCAGCACCAGGGCCGAGCCCTGCTCTCGCAGCAGGACGGGGCAGAGCCATCTCCCCGTTCCCCTGGGCAGCTGTCCCCAGCGCTCCACAGGAAAACTGCCAGGGCGGTGTGTTAGGGGTTGGAAGGGACCTCTGTGGGTCATCGCGTGGGCAGCGGCGTGCAGAGCAACGGCGGGCTGAGGGCAGCCGAGGCAGGAGAGCAGCCTTGCGCTCAGTGGGACCAGGCTGCTCTCTGCTCTGCCACCAAAGCTAAGACTTTGGAAAGTCAAAATGATGCTTTGGATGCTAGAAATATAGCTCTGGAGCCTAAAAAGAGGCTTTCTGCCTCCAAAATGAGAGTTAGGACCCTCAAAATGGAACTGTGGGCCCTAAAAGAAGGTTGTGAGTGATAAAAGACAGGTTTGGATCCCATAAACGAGGGCTTCAGCCCTGAAAATGGGGCTCTGGGCACTCCAAAGGATAGGCTAGATGCTACAAGGGACGCTTTAGACCCTGAAAAGGAGGGGAACGACTTGGTTCCTCCATGGCCTCCAGAAATGGAGATTTCGTCCCAAATAGAGGGCTCTGGGCACTCCAGTGGAGGCTTTCAGGTGTAAAAGAGGGCTTGGGACCCTTCAAAGTAGAGTTTAGACCCGCCAAAGGATAGCTTGGGGCTTAAGAATGCAACATTGGGCCCTGAAAATGGGGCTTTGGAAATTACATTGAGGCATTGAACCCTGAACTTCTGATGGTTTTAAGCCCTGAAGTGATGCTTTGGGTTTGAAAATCAGGGCTTTGTACTGTTGAAATGGGATTTTAGACCCTCAGAATGAAGCTTGGGACATCAAACAAACAAGGCTTCTAAGTCTAAAGGAGCAGTTTTGATTCTACATGGAGGCTTTGGCTCCTGAAAAGCAGGGTTTTGAAGATAAAGATGAGGGTTGAAACCTCAAATGGAGACTTTGGACCCTATAAACAATGCTTTGGACTCTGAAAAGGAGGCTCTGCACCTTCAAAATGATGCTATGAGCCCTGGGTTTGGAACTTAGAAATGAGGGTTTGTACCCTGAAAAGGAGGCTTTGGGTCCTAAAAAGAAGGCATTAAAACCTACAATAAAAGTTTGGACACTAAAGATGAGTCCTGGAGACCAAGCGCCACCCCCACCCCGTCCCTTGGCAATGACAGACTCACAGCTGAGGATGGTGGCCCTCTTGCAGGGGCGGGCGCTGGCGGCGGCGGGGCAGAGAGCGGTGCAGAGGAGGTGCAGGCGGCCTCGCTGTCGCAGCCCTCGTGGAGGCAGCGGCAGGTCTGGCCCCGTCTCAGCAGGGCGGGCAGCGTCAGGAAGGAGATGATGTGCAGGAGCTGTGGGGATGGGGGAGAGCATCAGCCCTGGGACGCCCCTGCTTCGGGGGGCAGACCCCAGCCCCACATCCCCCCCGTCCTCGCCACCTTGTAACCACAGTGATGGAATTAGTTAATCATAAAGCACGAACAATGCTGCTATGTCTCTTGTACAGCCCTACCCATCTGAACATTAGGTCTGGGAACAGAGGGTTTAGTCCCTAGGTAATCATTAACGTTAAACAATAATGGTGAAGGGGATTTTTTTAATAGAAATAGCGTTACCAAATGATTGCAGGTGTATTTGTGGTACCTATCTATTGTGTGAATTAATTGAAGCAAAAAGTCATACATCTCTCCCCAAAGAAGTTAGTTTCAATTAAAACCAGCAGGTGCCTAGAACTGGTCAAGATGACCCGTGCCGCAGGGACAAGAGCCAGAAGAGGACTGAGTTTGCGCAGAAACTGTGATGAAGAGGATAAGCCTTCATCTTAGGACCCCCGACGACCACCACTAGGAGGCACTGCGCAAGTGCGGGTGGGAGGAGTGTATGAAAATGAACTGATTTGACTATGAAAGAAAGGGCTTATGTAATCAGATGAATATGTATATTTTGATCTATATAAACTGCACGGAAAGGGTATGGGGTATGCACGTTCGGCGGAATTATCCCCCGTGCATCCGACGTCGCAATAAAGAATGCTGCCTTTTAACACTACATTGGTGTGACGAGGTTTTATTCCCGGATTTTCGGTGACAGTTTCTGGCGACCCAGATGGGACCCTGCTTGTGAATACCGACGGATCCGCGGGATCACGGGACCTCCAGCCGGCATCGAGGGATTCTCGAGGAGAACCTCTGATCCCCGGACCAAAGGATTCCAAGTAAGTCCCCTGGAATTTAATTAAGGCATTCTTTAGGTATAATATACGCCTGCTCGTAAATCGTGGTGAAAACCTCGTAGAGTTGGGCTGAAAGGTACCTTTGTGGAAAGTCTCTGCTCGGTGAAAGCCGGTGGAGCGGGGCCCAAGGGGGAGGTCTTCAACAGGGGGTTGAAGTCTCCAGGATCTCAGCAGGGGGCTGGGATCCCAAAAGGGAGCTCCAACAAGGGTTGGGGTCCCTCTGATTAGTGTTTGTGATATAGTGCACAATCACTACCACTGGTCATTTGAAGGATGGGCACCTTTCCGAGTAAAAGACCCATGCCAAGGGACACGCCTTTGGGATGTATTTTAAAGCACTGGAAAGAGCTGGGGGGGGGCCCTTTAACTCGGAAGCAGTTAATTGAGTATTGTAATCATCGGTGGCCGTTATATACTCTAGATGACGGGGAGAAGTGGCCGGAGGATGGGACACTGTGTTATAATACCATTTTGCAATTAATGTTGTTTTGTAAAAGGGAAAATAAATAGAAAAAAATGACATATGTAGATTTGTTTTTCTCGTTAAGAAATCATTCGAAATGGCAAAGGCAGTGTAGGATACATCCGCGCGGTTCTATGGTAATGGCTTTAAAGAAAGGAAACTGCGAAAAGGGTTCAAAGAAATGTTGCGTCGCTTGTAGTGTTGGCAAAGAGTGTTTGAAATATGAGCCTGAGGAGGATGATGTTGAATTAAGAGTGGCACCGCATCGGAGATGGGGGGATAATTAGGAAGAGGAATCCGAGATCGTTAGCCCTTCCACCTCCCCTCTGGGGGAGGGTGCGAGAGGATTTAGCCCGGTTTCGGGAAGGACACAGGGAAGGACGGGGCGGGGGGGGGGGTACCAGAATCGGCTTCTCCCCTCCAAGCCCCTCTCTGAAAAGACAGAGAATGAGGAAGTAAAATTTTTAATAAATACAAGAACCACTTATTTGGTATTAAACACATGTAAAGGGAAATATAGTCATAAATCTGTAGATGTTGTTGGTGCGACAGGGTAAAAAGAAAATTAACCTTTCTTAGAGCTGTTGAAATTAAGAAAACAGTGGGTAACTCACCAGTTTCTATATATGCCTGAATGTCCGTTGCCTTTGTTAAGACAAGATTTATTAAGCAAATTAGAGGCACAAATAACTTTAAAAAAAAATGAAAAAATTAAATTATTGATACCAGAATCAAAAGCCGTAGAGGCAAGGGTGTTTGTGTTACAGGATTCTTTTAAGGAGGAACAAATTCCAGAAGAGGTGGAAAACGCAGTAATCCTGCTTGGTTTAGGCAAATGAAGTTCCGGGACAGTCCAAATTGGCAGAACTGGTAAAAGTGACCTTAAAACCTGGATCCAAACCGGTAAGACAAAAATAATATCCTATTAAGTGGGAGGCACGAAAAGAATTAAAGGGGTTAATCATGAAATTTTTGGAATATAGGCTTTTGGTAGAATGCGAGTCAAAATACAACACACCTATACTACCGGTAAAGAAACCTGGAGGACGAGAATATCGACTAGTCCAGGATCTAAGAGCTATAAATCAAATAGTTCAAGATATACACCCAGTAGTGGCCAATCCCTATACTTTATTGACATCCCTGAAAGAGGAGCATAAATGGTTTACTGTACTAGATTTAAAGAATACCTTCTTTTGCATACCTCTGGATGCACAAAGTCAAAGCATATTTGCTTTTGAATGGAAGAGCCCTGCAACAGAACGAAAGATACAACTGACATGGACTATACTTCCACAAGGATTTAAAAATAGCCCCACAATATTTGGAAAACTGTTTGTCCATAAAAGACAACATCTGGTCCTTAGAGTGCTGGCAAAACGTCTGGGATCCTGGAAGCAGCCAGTAGGATACCTCTCTAAACAACTTGACAACGTGAGTAAAGGATGGCCGGGATGTTTGCGCGCCGTGGCAGCGACGGTATTGCTAATTCAGGAAGCTTGAAAATTGACTATGGGCCAAAAGATGGTGGTGTATGTACCACACATGGTGGTAACTGTTCTAGAACAAAAGGGGGGTCATTGGCTGTCCCCCAGCAGAATGCTAAAATATCAGGTTGTCTTGCCAGAGCAGGATGATATGGAACTAAAAACCACAACCATCGTAAATCCAGCAATGTTTCTGTCAACGAAAAATCCAACAGAAAATCTAGAACATGACTGCCTGCTAACTGTTGAACAAGTCTATTCCAGCAGACCGGACCTGAGGGATGAGCCTCTGGAAAATCCTGATTTCGAATTGTTCACGGATGGAAGCAGCTTTGTGAAAGAAGAAAGACGAACGGCCGGATACGCTGTTGTCACCACCACCGAGGTACTGGAGTCAGGAACGCTACCTGCAAATACCTCGGCACAGAAAGCAGAACTGGTGGCATTGAGGCAAGCCTTGCGAATGGCAGAAGAAAAAAGGGTAAATATATGGACTGACTCTAAATATGCATTTGGTGTAATTCATGCTCATGAAGCCATCTGGAAAGAAAGAGGACTGCTCTCAGCCCAAGGTTCATCGATAAAACATAAAGAAAAAATCCTTCAGCTCCTCGAAGAGGCGCAGAAACCAAAGAAAGTGGCAGTGATGCACTGCAAGGCTCATCAATTTGGTCGGACAACTATAAACATAAGTAATCGATTGGCAGACAAAACAACAAAAGAGACTGCTAAACAAAGTATCTTTGCACTAATACCAGTAAAACAAATAAAAATCCCAAATCTGAAACAAAATACAGTAAATTGGATGAACAATTGACAGAACAATTAAAGGCATCACAAAATACAGAAGAGTGGTGGGTAACACCAAAAAAGCAGATAACAATAACCCCGCAAGTCATGATAGAACTTGCGAAAAAAAACATACACAGACACATTGGGGTGTAGATGCTATAATCTCGAGCCTAAAATCATCTGCAGTGTGTGTAGGAATGACAGAAGTAATGAAATCTATAATAACTAAGTGTCCAATTTGTCTCAAAAATAATCCTTTAAATCGGAAAAGAGCACCCCTAGGAATAACAAAACAGGATAACACCCCAGAAAATTATTGACAAGTTGATTTTTCTGAACTGCCCAGGCAGAATGGATTCAAGTATCTATTAGTATTAATTAATACTTTTTCTGGATGGCCGGAAGCCTTTCCTTGTCACACCAACAAAGCGAAAAAAGTAGTTAAAATATTGTTAAAAAAAATAATACCAAGGTTTAGGGTACCAATTGGCATGTCTTCCGATAGGGGACCACATTTTGTAACAAAAATAGTTCAGCAAGTAAATAAAATTTTAAGAATAAATTAAGATTTACATACCCCCTGGAGGCCACAATCAAGTGGGAAAATTGAAAGAATAAACCAAACATTAAAAAGACAAATAAATAAAATTTGTCAAAAAGTGTCTTTAAAATGGCCACAAGCTTTACCATTAGCACTTCTGAGAATCAGAATCCAACCAAGATCTAAAGATGGTGTAAGTCCATACGAAATTTTGTATGGCAAACCTTATCAGACTCCTTTAATCCCAGGGGATATAAAAATAACAAGGGAAACAGATTTAAAAATGTATTTGGTTTCTTTAGGAAAAACACTTGAAGCACTCCGAAAATACATTGTGCTGACCAAATCGCTTGCTTTGGATACCCCTGTGCATCAGTATCAACCAGGTGATTTCATGTACATAAGAACTTGGAACTCTGAACCACTGCAAAAAAAGTGGAAAGAACCTTTTCAGGTACTGTTAACAACTTACACTGCAATCAAAGTAGAAGGGGTGGAACCGTAGATACACTACACTCGAGTGAAGAAGGCCCCTTCGTGGAGAGTCATCAATAGAGATCCAGAGACTGCAAAACTGACTTTGAAATATATCTAAAAAGAGTAGTTATTACTGTAAAATGCGAGGAGACTGTATCTCGATCTGAAAACTGATGATACTAAGAACACTGTTCAGTGTATTAGAAGTAAGAACAAAAAACGTTAATTCACTGCCAATAAAAGCAAAACAATTAATATACCTCCTAAGGAGGACTCCAGAAAAAATTTGATGATCGGGCTTATAGAAGAATTTGCAAATTTACAAAATGTGACCCAAATAACTACATGTCTTCCAATCCCAAGGGCGGTAGGAAAATCAGTCCCATGAAGAAATTCAACAAGACATGCAAGAAAATTGGCTTGATAAAATTTTTAATGGATTCAGGTGGAATATTAGTTCTTGGGTCAAATCTTTAGTCGGTACCGGACTGCTTTTACTGGTAGTAGTTTTAATAATAATACTGCTCATTTATTATTGTCTAAAAAAGGAACTCACCAACAGAACAGCTTTTAATCAAACGATTATTCAGGCTATTGCAAGAAGACAAAACCTTAGTGAGTCGGTTGTAACACTTCCACCACCCTATAGCGAAACAAGTGGACTATAAGTGTAGTGTTGTAATTTTGAAAAGTATATTTTAATAGTATTTAATCATTATATGATAAAAAAAAAATTTAATTCTGGAAGTATTGAAAAGATAATTATTTCAAAACTTCCAAAGGGGGGAAATGTAACCACAGTGATGGAATTAGTTAATCATAAAGCACGAACAATGCTGCTATGTCTCTTGTACAGCCCTACCCATCTGAACATTAGGTCTGGGAACAGAGGGTTTAGTCCCTAGGTAATCATTAACGTTAAACAATAATGGTGAAGGGGATTTTTTTAATAGAAATAGCGTTACCAAATGATTGCAGGTGTATTTGTGGTACCTATCTATTGTGTGAATTAATTGAAGCAAAAAGTCATACATCTCTCCCCAAAGAAGGTAGTTTCAATTAAAACCAGCAGGTGCCTAGAACTGGTCAAGATGACCCGTGCCGCAGGGACAAGAGCCAGAAGAGGACTGAGTTTGCGCAGAAACTGTGATGAAGAGGATAAGCCTTCATCTTAGGACCCCCGACGACCACCACTAGGAGGCACTGCGCAAGTGCGGGTGGGAGGAGTGTATGAAAATGAACTGATTTGACTATGAAAGAAAGGGCTTATGTAATCAGATGAATATGTATATTTTGATCTATATAAACTGCACGGAAAGGGTATGGGGTATGCACGTTCGGCGGAATTATCCCCCATGCATCCGACGTCGCAATAAAGAATGCCTGCCTTTTAAAACTACATTGGTGTGACGAGGTTTTATTCCCGGATTTTCGGTGACAACCTCAGGGCAGACACTGGACGGCAGCCACGTCCTGCCCCTCCTCACCACCCTGCAGGCTGCTGCGGGGTCGCTGGGGCTGCGCGGAGGGGATGTGGGGGAGCCGATGGCCCCAGGGCAAGCATCACCCCCACCCAGCCTTGTCCACCCCACCGCCACCCCGGCGGCCTCAGCATCATGGAGACGGGGGGTTCCAGAACACGGGGACAGCTGGGGGGTGCAGAGGAGACAGAGAGGAGCGCTGCAAGGGGGGAGGAGGGGCCCTGGGCCTGGTCCAGGGGCTGCTCGGCCTCGGGGAAGGCCCCACAGGAGCCATGGTGAAGCTGGGCCTGGCTGCAATCGGGGCCCGCCTCCTTCCCATGTAGTCTTGGCCGGCAGAGGTCGGGAGGGCTGTCAGTCTCCTCCCCTGAGGTGCTGCTGCCTCTGATTGGCCCCCTTGTGGTCAGGCTGCTGGGTTACAGTGCCTGCCCTTCACCTGAGGGAATGACCTGCCATTGGCTGCCAGGGCTGTCACTCTGCCCAGATGCAATGCCCACCCGCCCCTGAGGTGCTGCTGCCTCTGATTGGACCCCAGGTGGTCAGGCTGCTGGGCTGCAGTGCCTGCCCTTCACCTGAAGTGATGACCTGCCATTGGCTGACAGTGCTGTCACTCTGCCCAGATGCAGTGCCCACCCTCCCCTGAGGTGACGCTGCCTCTGATTGGCCCCCTTGTGGTCAGGCTGCTGGGTTACAGTGCCTGCCCTTCACCTGAGGGAATGACCTGCCATTGGCTGCCAGGGCTGTCACTCTGCCCAGATGCAATGCCCACCCGCCCCTGAGGTGCTGCTGCCTCTGATTGGACCCCAGGTGGTCAGGCTGCTGGGCTGCAGTGCCTGCCCTTCACCTGAAGTGATGACCTGCCATTGGCTGACAGTGCTGTCACTCTGCCCAGATGCAGTGCCCACCCTCCCCTGAGGTGCTGCTCTCCGCTATTGGCTGCCTGAGGGGCCGCTCTCCCCTCCGCCGGTGCCTGCCCTGCTCCCAGGCGATGTGGTGATGAACGCCACAGGGTGGGCTGGGTGCTCGCGGTGACCCTGTGGGCACGGCAGAGCAGGGAGCTTCCGCTGGGGAGGCAGTGGCAGCCATCGCCCCGTCCAACCGCCCGCCCTGCAGGGCTGGCCCGGCCTGACAGCAGAGCATGGAGGGCACTGCCCAAAGGGCTCCTGGGCACGGACAGGCCGGGGGCACCGACCGCCTCTCAGGCAGCCTGTCCCAGCGCCCGGCCGCCCTCTCGGTGCAGAAACGGATCCTTGAGCCCAGCTGAACCTGCCCTGACGCAGCTCTGAGCCGTTCCCACGCATCCTGTCCCTGGACCCCAGCAGCAGAGCTCAGCACCTCCCTCTCACGTCCCCTC
Organism: Opisthocomus hoazin; assembly: GCF_030867145.1. Classification (NCBI taxonomy): domain Eukaryota; kingdom Metazoa; phylum Chordata; class Aves; order Opisthocomiformes; family Opisthocomidae; genus Opisthocomus; species Opisthocomus hoazin. Next base: position 7,483,004 of record NC_134442.1, read on the forward strand.
CTGGGGAAGCTGTGGAGAGCGGTGAAGTGGGACAGGGAAATACGCGGCTGTGGGCAAGAACAGACAGGTTGGGGCCCCAAAAATGAGGATTTTGGCCCGGAAAATGAGGCTTTGCAGGTGAGGACTCTGGACTGAGGCACAGGGAACCTTCCCCCGGCTCAGGGCAAGGCTGCGCCAGCCCAGAGCACGCAGGAGGTGGCCACCTCTGCACCGCGGCACGAGTGGCGACTCGCCGGCTTGGCAGGGCGCGGGGCCTTTCCATGCCCGGGGGTGTCTGGGGAGGGGGCAGGCTGCCTAAAGCGTCTCCCCTCCTCCTCCCCTCCAGGTCTCTGTGCTCCAGCGGGGCAGCTGGGGCTCTGCTGTAAGGACACCCGGGGTCAGCATGCGCTGTGCTGCCTTGGGCTGCTGGGAAGGGATGGCATTGGGATGCTCCCCGGGCAACCCTGCTTCCCCCGGGGGCTGCCATTTCCCTTTTTCCCACCCAGCTGCCAGGCAGCCATGCTGCTGTCGGAGGGGCAGGCTCTGCTCCAGGCCCCGGCTGGGGTGAGGCTGACACTGCCCTACCAAAGCCCTCCTGCTACACAGCTGTGGGATTCTGGGAGAAGGTGAGCACACAGGGTGTGTGCAAAGCAGTAACATTTGAGCACCTGCTTCTTGTCAGCATCCACACCTTCCCGAGCTCACACTCCTTCTGTCTCCTCCTCTGGTGATATTTCCACATTTCTTCTCTCAGTCTAGGTTTCTCCTGGAGAAGAGAGGTTGTACAATATGTTGGAAATACCTGTGGTCGCGCCACCCCTACACAAAGAAAAACTTTTTCTTCACGATTCAGGAGCTTAGCCCAGACATATCAAGCACATTACCCAGGACTAGGAGCCAGGAGATTCCAGAAGCTGAGTTTCAGCTCTAGAGAAGAGTTGTTTTGTGATCTGGGATGACCCCACCTTCCTCCATCACTTTCTCTGTTGGCCAAATGACCAGTGAAACGCCGGCCTGCCTGAGGTGAAGCTGAAGGACTTGTTTCTCTTGGTAAGGGCTTGGGCTGGCAGAAGTCACTCTGTGCCTGCCAAACAAGTCCCTTTTGGGAACTCACCTCTTGCAGTCGTGGAACCCCAGCCACTGACGTAGCAGCTTCTCAGCTGCGACACTCTCAGCCAGGCGTCGGGCACACAGGCAAGCTGCACGTAGTAGCCGCACAGGACAGGCTGGTCCAATTCCAGCAAGGCAATGTCGTTCCTCTGCGTGATGTTGTAGTAGTGCTCGTGAACCAGTAGCCGCTTAATAGTGCGCACTTGGGTCTCAGGGCCCAGCTGAGTCAAGTGGCTGGCCCCGATCACCACGTGCCACATGGTGATGTGCCTGCAAGGCAGGTGGAGAGAGGGGTCAGAGGGAGCGCAGCCCCGTGCTGCAAGCAGCCCAGCAGTTGCCTGCCTTCTGCTGCACAGGGCAGAGAGGAAGGCAGCGCTACGGAGGGTGCGACTGCCCTAGCACGCCTTGGGCACAAGGAGTGTCGGGCGGGAGGCTGCTAGGAAGCCGTGGCGTGAGCCCAGCCCTCTCGCGAGCAGTCTCTCAGCTGGGCTTGGCAGTGCCCAGGCACTGGGCGTGCTGCAGGGAAGCGGGATGGCGCTAGCACGTGCTGCTGTGGAGCGGGCACGTGCTAGTGCTGTGGGGCTGTTCCCTGGTCCTCCTTACCCGGGCGTGATGAAGCAGTGGGCTGCTGTCAGCACCCACTGTGGGCTGATGAGCGACCCTCCGCAGACATGCGCCATGCCTCCTATGATGGGCTTCTGGATGCTGACGATCCAGGGCCAGGCCCCTAGCTGGGCATCGGTGCCACCCACGACGCGTGACATGCCGTAGTAAGAATCCACGGGCCGGTGCCCGCAGGTCCCTCTGTAAGCAGAAACTGATGAATGTCCTGCTCGGTGGCTTGCTGCTGTTCAGGCTGCAGGTCAGCCCCCTTCCCCCCCACCAGGCGCTGCATGGACAGCAGGGCCGCGGAACCCTGTGGGGCATGCGTCCATCTACCCCTGTTTGTGCTTGAGCCCCGTAGGCGAGTTGTGCCAGCGGCCTGGCTGCTGGCAAGGAACTGAGGCTCCCACATGGCGTTTGGGAAGCTTTGGTGTGGCCAGGGGGAAAAGCGAGCACCCGCCAGTGAAGCCCACAAGGGCTGCCCCAGCTCCCTCCCAGAGCCTCGGGCCACTTACCCACAGTTGTCCCACATGCCGTACGCCGGCCAGCACACGGCCAGCAGGACCAGGACGGGGAGAAAATTCATGGCTGCCAGCGGCACGTGGCAGCTGCAAGAAGCGAGAGCTGGTGGCCAGCAGTGCAGCAGCCGACGTAGTGCCTGCAGCAGTCCCGCTGCCCAGGGAACCCTTGGCCCCGTGGCTGATGTCACAGAGTGGCTGGTTCCGGGTGCTGGGCACGGTGGATTCTAGGGGGGGGGCGGGCAACATGGAGGGTTCCGAGCAGGAGGGGAGGCAGAAGCTGGGCTCGGACACCCCCAGCAGACCCCCGCTGAATGCTCCGCTTGCGGGACGAGGCTCTGCAGACCTCGTGGCAGGCAGCAGCGCCTGCCTCCCAGTGCTGCCTGCTAACAGCTAGCCGGCAAAACCAAGTGTGGCACCATAGCCTCTTTGGGAAGTTCACTGCCACCCCGCTCTGCGCAGCCGCTTGCCACCAGGTCCTTCCCAAAGAAACTGACACCGCAGAACGGAACTACTACAGGCAGTAGGCACCTGGTTGGGGGCTGAAGAGCCAATCTGCTTACAGCCGCGGCAGGCAAGCAGGGATGGGCAAGCCAAATCAACCAAGCATAGCCAAGCACTGCCATCCTGTCCTGCACAAAGCACAGCGAAACACAGATGGAGCACGCTCCACACTGGCTCTGTCTGCCACCGCAACGCCCTCTGACAGGCTCCGTGTCCTTGCTGTCTACCAGCTACATTGCTCTTCTGGGCCAACATTGGTGCGGGCAGTCACACTGCCTGCTATGCGTGGCCACAGACGTGCAATTGGAAGCAGCATGGCTTCATAGGCACTAGAAGACGTCCCCAAACAAACCGCACTCCACGCTGCTTTGGTTTTCAAAAATTGACCTGAAGGTGATGCCCGATATCTGCTTAGAGCAGGCAGAAGATGGCCTTGGAGAATGTAACTTGTCTTCTGTGGATACTCTGTGATGCCAGCAGCAGATTTTTGCAGGTGGTTAAGAGGGAATGGTGTGAGAGGTGGGCACACTTCAGCAATATGTGAAGGAAGAGCTGGGGTCATTCTGGGGAGAGCACTCTGGCAGAGACAGCTTTGCTTGTTTGGCTGAGCCCTGTCCCTAATCACCACAGCCCCCAAACAGGTAGTGCAGAGGGGACGTGCCTAGGTGGGAAGCAGCTCGGGGTATGCGTGGTCAAGCACCTCCAAGTCCTTCCTGACTCCAGCAGGTGGAGATGTGGCCGGTGGTTGGCAGGCCTGGTCCTCTTGTAAGGTCTGTGAATGCTGGGGCTGATCAGTCAGGTAGGCTGCAGCCACATGCCACCCACGGGACTGAAAAGGTCTCTGTCCTCTTGCTCGAGAGCTAGGCCAGCTTCAGGTTCGCTAGTGCACTGCGCACGCACACAGCGCTCCCACCAGGAGCTGGCCCGAGACACTCGGTCTTTCCAACTGCGGGGTCCCTATGACCTGTGTTCCCTTCTGCCATCGCCAGCAGCCAGGCCGCTAGACCCACCCCTCTAGCAGGTACAGAGCGGGGCCACACAGAAAAGGATGTGGAATGGCTCTCAAGAAGAAGGTCGGACAGGCTGTGGGGAGTAGGGACAGGGTTCAGCCAAACAAGCAAAGCAACCGGCACTTTGCTTATGCTCAAGCACGAGCTTCTTGAGCCCCCCTGCTCTCCATTTTCCACACTTATTCATCCCCCTCGACTTCCTTGGCTCCTCACTTTCTCTGCCCTTGTCTCCTCCCAATCAAGGGACCTAGCCCCGCCTACTAGTCCCCCTTGCTCCCAGGTCTGTCACATCTGGGAACAGATTGGATCTTTCAGGGGCTGTTAGCTAGGTCATCTTGACCTTGCGTGGCATTACTGCAGTGGTTTCCTGGCTACAGCTGTCCCTGCCAGAGTCCTCTCCCCAGAATGACCCCGGCTCTTCCTTCAGATATTGCTGAAGTCTGGCCACCTCTCACACCATTCCCCCTTAACTTCTGGTGACATCTGGCTCTTCCTCATGGCACTGTAACTCCTGCCAGCTTTCTTTCATCTTTCCATTTAGTGCAGCCTGCTGTAGGTGACCCTGCTTCGGCAGGGGGGTTGGACTAGATGACCCACAGAGGTCCCTTCCAACCCCTACTATTCTGTGATTCTGTGATTCTGTGAAAGGCTTCAACCAGGTCCTAATCATCATCCCCAGAGTTGTCTGCATGTCACATCATTATTTTGCATCCTCTTTCTAGCCTCAATGTGCCAGTCTTCTTCATGCCACGGTGGCTCTGAGCACGCTCCTGTCTGACCAGGCATGGTGTCAGCCCTGCTGAGCGACTCTTGCCCTTTGTGCCCTCCTTGACTGCCTGCAGCCTCATTTTGCCGGGCGTGGAAATCCTTGCCTTGCGCACGAGAGTGAATTGGACTCAGGCACGGTTAACTGTGAAACCTGGCAACTTTATTCCAAGAACTAAGTCAGCTTCAGCATTTGTGTGCACTGGGAAGTGTTGCGGAGGAAGAACCGGACTCGACACGATGATCAATGTGATCACGTACAAGCCGTTTATTAGCCTCAGATAGCTCACTTTTATATTCCCCACTACATACGCGGCGATCCCCCATTGGTGATAATCAATTTAACTCACATAGCAACTCAATTATGATTGGTGTGCGTCACTAGCTCACGCGCACTGCTCGTGGCCTTCTTGCAGGCGGCAAGTTCCTCTTCGGCATCTGGGAGTTGTTTGTCTCTGCATTCTTACTTCCTCATTCCAACCGCAGTTTGTCCTCTGGATGCCCTTGCGGCCTTATGCTAAGGCTCTGCGGCCTTAGGCTAAGGCTTCATGGCCTTCTAGAGAAATGCTGGATTGCTCACATGTCCCCAGTGCTTTAATGCTTCATCCTCCACAGGGAGGAGAGCGGGCAGCACAGAGCAGGCCTTTGATGCTGAGGCTGCCTTTGGAGCAGCAGGCATTGCCCCAGAAGGAAATGATCACGGTCCAGTGCAGCCTGCGCTGGTTCCTGTTGATCCTGCTCCTCAAGCCTTTTTTCCCCTGAGAAACTGCAGGAGCTCCTTCAGCCGAGTAAAGAATTCCACCAGCTTCTGGCGTGGAAATGGACAGGAGCTAATGCTGCCCGACTGTGTTGGTGCTGGTGTTGGCCTTGGCCTCTGAGAGGCGCTTGAGGTGGAGAGAAAATGACTCCATGGCCGTGCTGTTGGACTATCTCTTCTTGCTGAGCGCAGTCCCATCTGTAGCAGGATCCAGTCGTAGAAGTGCTGCGTGGAGGTGTAGACTCCAGGCTGGTTTGGTCTGGCACAGCCTCTCCCCCAGCTGGTCACTCCAACAAGCCAGAAGTAGTCGTAGGTGTTATCTTTGCAGACCAGAGGACCACCGCTGTCACCCTGCAGCGGAGGAGAGAGGGTTAAGGTGGTGTTGGGTGGCCCCGGTCAGCACTCTGGCTGGCTCCTTCTCTCCCGCAGCAGCTGCCAGAGCTGTCCTGACTGCACACAAAGGCTCTGCTCAGGTGCTGGAGCCTACAGAAGCTTGTCTGGCAGGGGGTGGTGGGCCAGTCAGGCAGGGCTCTCTCTCTGTCCTCTTTGCACAGTGATCCTGGATGTGTGGAAGGGGGATGTTGCAGGACTGGGCTCTGGAGCTGTGGGCTGCCAAGAGCACTAGATGGGCTTTGTGGGCAGAGAGCCAGGCCTCTGGGACAAGGGCGGCCCTGGGCAAGGACCTGCATCTGGGCAAGGGGAGGTGAACCCCAAGAGTGGAGGGGACCCAGCAGTGGCAGGCTGACTTGCCAGGCAAAGCACGCGCTGGGGCAGGTTTGGGCGGTTGCCACAGGGCTGCCTGTGCTGTTGGGGGTGGACTTGTAGCACGCTCCTACCTGGCAGGTGTCGATGCCGCCCTGCGGATAGCCAGCACACAAGTTGTGGCTGTGGATGGCCCCTCCGTACCAGCGGCTGCTGTTGCAGAGCTTGATATCGATGAGGCGGACCTTGGCCTCCTGCAGGACATAACTTGGTCCCCCAGCTGTCAGCACAGAAAGGAGTTAACAGCCAGCAGCTCGCTGCCAGTTCTCCTCTCCTCCCCTCCCCATGCCCCCGGCGTCTGGCTGAAGCCCTGCCCTAGGGCTGGGCTTTGCGTCTCCAGAGGCACTGTGCCGCTGCTGTCTCCCTTCTGTCTTGCTTGGGGTAATGGGCCAGGCCCACCTCTCCATCGGCATGCACCCCGCAGCCCGACTCTGGCTTTCGCCTCTGCTGTCAGGAAGCCCACCCCGCCTCCCCAGTGTGCCCAGCCTGCGCTCAGGACACCACTCCCTTTTGGGAACTCACCTCTTGCAGTCGTGGAACCCCAGCCACTGACGTAGCAGCTTCTCAGCTGCGACACTCTCAGCCAGGCGTCGGGCACACAGGCAAGCTGCACGTAGTAGCCGCACAGGACAGGCTGGTCCAATTCCAGCAAGGCAATGTCGTTCCTCTGCGTGATGTTGTAGTAGTGCTCGTGAACCAGTAGCCGCTTAATAGTGCGCACTTGGGTCTCAGGGCCCAGCTGAGTCAAGTGGCTGGCCCCGATCACCACGTGCCACATGGTGATGTGCCTGCAAGGCAGGTGGAGAGAGGGGTCAGAGGGAGCGCAGCCACGTGCTGCAAGCAGCCCAGCAGTTGCCTGCCTTCTGCTGCACAGGGCAGAGAGGAAGGCAGCGCTACGGAGCGTGCGACTGCCCTAGCACGCCTTGGGCACAAGGAGTGTCGGGCGGGAGGCTGCTAGGAAGCCGTGGCGTGAGCCCAGCCCTCTCGCGAGCAGTCTCTCAGCTGGGCTTGGCAGTGCCCAGGCACTGGGCGTGCTGCAGGGAAGCGGGATGGCGCTAGCACGTGCTGCTGTGGAGCGGGCACGTGCTAGTGCTGTGGGGCTGTTCCCTGGTCCTCCTTACCCGGGCGTGATGAAGCAGTGGGCTGCTGTCAGCACCCACTGTGGGCTGATGAGCGACCCTCCGCAGACATGCGCCATGCCTCCTATGATGGGCTTCTGGATGCTGACGATCCAGGGCCAGGCCCCTAGCTGGGCATCGGTGCCACCCACGACGCGTGACATGCCGTAGTAAGAATCCACGGGCCGGTGCCCGCAGGTCCCTCTGTAAGCAGAAACTGATGAATGTCCTGCTCGGTGGCTTGCTGCTGTTCAGGCTGCAGGTCAGCCCCCTTCCCCCCCACCAGGCGCTGCATGGACAGCAGGGCCGCGGAACCCTGTGGGGCATGCGTCCATCTACCCCTGTTTGTGCTTGAGCCCCGTAGGCGAGTTGTGCCAGCGGCCTGGCTGCTGGCAAGGAACTGAGGCTCCCACATGGCGTTTGGGAAGCTTTGGTGTGGCACAGATGGAGCACGCTCCACGCTGGCTCTGTCATTGCCAAGGGACGGGGTGGGGGTGGCGCTTGGTCATTCTCGAGTGTTTAGTTTTCTAAGGTATTTTGTTTTATAATATGTTGCATGTAGATTACTGTATGTAGAGTATGCACTGCTCTGTACAGTACGTATTGTGTAGTTTTTATTGTTTTGCAGCCATTGTGGGTATTGTGGGTATGGTAGGTATGGGACTGCGCTATACAGTTTATTATTGTCTGTATTATATTGTACCCCGAACGGGATGGACCTTTTCCAGAACCACCCAATGCTCCTGCAGACCATGCAGCCCTGGGTCCAGCAGGAGCTGGAGCAGATCTTTGACAACAGGGGGTTGGAGTCAGCCATGGTGGAAGACACCATCATGGCCATGTTGACCAAGATGCCCCCGACCCCGCTGCCTCCTGAGGAGGGTCTCTGCCTCCCCCGGCAGCCCTGCGAGATCCGGCACGGACGAGCTCCTCGGCACCTCATGCGCCGCTGTTGGTGGGCACCTGGCAGCTGCCCCGCTGCTCCCGCTGCCATCCCCACGGAGCAAGAAGAGCCCCAGGAGGAGCCTGGGGAGGCTGTGCCCAGGCCCTCCACTACCAGCTGGGGCAGGGAACGCCCCCGGGGGGCCACGGCCACCCCCAAAGAGGAGCACCAGCAGCTCTGAGGACTCTCCAGCCAACAAGAGGCCAGCACCACACCAGGGACCCTGGAGGGGCCCTCGCCAGACGGCCGAACCAGGACTGGGCCACCAGCTGCAGCACACGCTGGCCCTCAAGGGCTCCCAGATCCCATTAGCCAAATAAAAGAATCGCATGCAAATGACAGAAAAAGTCTCAGTGTTACCAACAGCGCAGATGGCTTTGCTGTCCTCACCCTTTTTAGCTTTTCTTTTACAGGGAGGGGTGGGATGTGAACGCTGAGGGGTCCTTCTGCGCGTGCCAGGCACTATTTTGTTGTTCTCCCCCAAGGCAAGTGCTGCCCAGCTCCAGGCCTGCAGCTCTGCACTGGTCCCGGGGCAGATGTCTCCAGCCCGGGGGTCTCCAGGGCCAGCCCGTGCCCCATCGCTCAGCACCCCACGCCTGTCCCCCTCTTCCCGCACCCTCTGCCCCCACGTCTCGGGGCGCTGCTCCCCGACCAGCCTGCACTGCTGGGCGCAGCCTCGCGACGGTGGCACCCAAAACCCTGCTCCTGCACAGAGTCACGACGTGGTGCTGCTCTCTGCACCAGCCCAGGGTCGCACCCTGCCCCAGCAGAGCCCCAACAAGTGCAGCCAGGGGAAGCGCAGAGTCCTGGCCCTGGGGAGGTCACTACCAATAGAGCTTTGGATCCTAAAAAGATGCTTTCTGCTCTGAAAGTGAGGGTTTAAACCCAAACAAGGGAACGGTGTGCCCTAAGAAAGTCTATGGCTAATAAAAGACAGCTTTGGACCCAAAAAAATGAGGATTTTCGCCCTGCAAATAAGGCTCTGGGATCTAAAATGGATGGAGAGTGTCTAGAAATGACGCTTTGGGCCCTGCAAAGGAGGGGAACCTCTTGGTTCCTCTGTTGCCCCATAAAACGAAACACTCCAGTGCAGGCCTAGAGCTGTGAGAGGGGTTTGGCCCTAGAAGTGAGACTTTGGACTCTCCAAAAAAGAGTTTGGGCCTGAAGCATGGGGCGTTGGGATGTGAAAATAAGGCTTTGGAAATGAAAATGAGATGCTGAACCCTCAAATCAGGACTTTTGCCCTCACATGATGTTTTGGTGCCAAAAGCTAGGGCTCTGTATGCTAAAAACAGGTCTTTGGAGCCTCCAAATGAGGCTTCGGTCATTAAACAAGTGAGGCTTTGTACCCAAAATGAGCAGTTTGGATGCTAAAATGAGGCTTTGGACCCTCCAGCTTGCCGACTGGATCCTCTAAATTAGGCTATGGATCCAGATAATGAGGCTTTGGTGCCATGAAAGGAGACTTTAGACCCTACAAATAAGGCTTTGGACTCTAAAAAGGAGCCCTTTGACACTCAGATCAGACTTTGGGCCTTCAAGAGAATGCTTTGGTCCCTTAAAAGGAGTCTGTGAATTGTAAAAGCGAAGCTTGCAACTTATCAATGAGGGTTTGACCCTGCAAAGGAGGGTTTGGACCCTAAAAAAAGGCTTGGTGCCCTCCAGATGGTGCTATCACCATCGACCTCTTGTAGGACAGAAAGAGGTCTTGTGAGGCAGCAGTTGCGTCCCACTGTGCAGGCTTTGAGCCAGCCCTGGGGACTCAGCTGACCAGCAGGTTGTCACTGGAGGACACTGGGGCTGCAAGGGTACGCATTTCCCAGCCATCACTTAGCTGCAGGGAGATCTGCTTTGACGGCCCCAGGCCAGAAGGACACGCACTGCACAGGCGGGCATTCCCAGAGGCGTCTCTTGGACTTGCCAGGGCAGGAATCACCGAGGGCAGAGGACAACAGCCCAAGAGCAGGGAAGTGCTGGCCTGTTTTTCAAGCCAAGGCGGCAAATTCACCTGCAGGGGCTCTCCTGAGCAGCGGCACAAGTGCCAGCTGGCTGAAAGCATGCACAGCTCGCTCAAGGGCTGGGCTGAGTGCTTCGTGCCCCACTAACGCAGGGCAAAAACAAAGCGTGCTCACCTCGCCTGAACGAGCGGCTGCAGAGCTGTCACTCCCCGGGTCCAGGCGGGATCTCCACGTGTGCCCTGGGACACCCACGGGTGCGTACGCTGGAGCCGCACACTTCCCATGCCTGGTGACGGAGGGCTCCACGCACGCCGGAGGAGCTGGAGAGCAGCAAGGCAGACGCTCAGTGCCCTCAGCACCAGGGCCGAGCCCTGCTCTCGCAGCAGGACGGGGCAGAGCCATCTCCCCGTTCCCCTGGGCAGCTGTCCCCAGCGCTCCACAGGCAAACTGCCAGGGCGGTGTGTTAGGGGTTGGAAGGGACCTCTGTGGGTCATCGCGTGGGCAGCGGTGTGCAGAGCAACGGCGGGCTGAGGGCAGCCGAGGCAGGAGAGCAGCCTTGCGCTCAGTGGGACCAGGCTGCTCTCTGCTCTGCCACCAAAGCTAAGACTTTGGAAAGTCAAAATGATGCTTTGGATGCTAGAAATATAGCTCTGGAGCCTAAAAAGAGGCTTTTTGCCTCCAAAATGAGAGTTAGGACCCTCAAAATGGAACTGTGGGCCCTAAAAGAAGGTTGTGAGTGATAAAAGACAGGTTTGGATCCCATAAACGAGGGCTTCAGCCCTGAAAATGGGGCTCTGGGCACTCCAAAGGATAGGCTAGATGCTACAAGGGACGCTTTAGACCCTGAAAAGGAGGGGAACGACTTGGTTCCTCCATGGCCTCCAGAAATGGAGATTTCGTCCCAAATAGAGGGCTCTGGGCACTCCAGTGGAGGCTTTCAGGTGTAAAAGAGGGCTTGGGACCCTTCAAAGTAGAGTTTAGACCCGCCAAAGGATGGCTTGGGGCTTAAGAATGCAACATTGGGCCCTGAAAATGGGGCTTTGGAAATTACATTGAGGCATTGAACCCTGAACTTCTGATGGTTTTAAGCCCTGAAGTGATGCTTTGGGTTTGAAAATCAGGGCTTTGTACTGTTGAAATGGGATTTTAGACCCTCAGAATGAAGCTTGGGACATCAAACAAACAAGGCTTCGAAGTCTAAAGGAGCAGTTTTGATTCTGCATGGAGGCTTTGGCTCCTGAAAAGCAGGGTTTTGAAGATAAAGATGAGGGTTGAGACCTCAAATGGAGACTTTGGACCCTATAAACAATGCTTTGGACTCTGAAAAGGAGGCTCTGCACCTTCAAAATGATGCTATGAGCCCTGGGTTTGGAACTTAGAAATGAGGGTTTGTACCCTAAAAAGGAGGCTTTGGGTCCTAAAAAGAAGGCATTAAAACCTACAATAAAAGTTTGGACACTAAAGATGAGTCCTGGAGACCAAGCGCCACCCCCACCCCGTCCCTTGGCAATGACAGACTCACAGCTGAGGATGGTGGCCCTCTTGCAGGGGCGGGCGCTGGCGGCGGCGGGGCAGAGAGCGGTGCAGAGGAGGTGCAGGCGGCCTCGCTGTCGCAGCCCTCGTGGAGGCAGCGGCAGGTCTGGCCCCGTCTCAGCAGGGCGGGCAGCGTCAGGAAGGAGATGATGTGCAGGAGCTGTGGGGATGGGGGAGAGCATCAGCCCTGGGACGCCCCTGCTTCGGGGGGCAGACCCCAGCCCCACATCCCCCCCGTCCTCGCCACCTTGTAACCACAGTGATGGAATTAGTTAATCATAAAGCACGAACAATGCTGCTATGTCTCTTGTACAGCCCTACCCATCTGAACATCAGGTCTGGGAACAGAGGGTTTAGTCCCTAGGTAATCATTAACGTTAAACAATAATGGTGAAGGGGATTTTTTTAATAGAAATAGCGTTACCAAATGATTGCAGGTGTATTTGTGGTACCTATCTATTGTGTGAATTAATTGAAGCAAAAAGTCATACATCTCTCCCCAAAGAAGGTAGTTTCAATTAAAACCAGCAGGTGCCTAGAACTGGTCAAGATGACCCGTGCCGCAGGGACAAGAGCCAGAAGAGGACTGAGTTTGCGCAGAAACTGTGATGAAGAGGATAAGCCTTCATCTTAGGACCCCCGACGACCACCACTAGGAGGCACTGCGCAAGTGCGGGTGGGAGGAGTGTATGAAAATGAACTGATTTGACTATGAAAGAAAGGGCTTATGTAATCAGATGAATATGTATATTTTGATCTATATAAACTGCACGGAAAGGGTATGGGGTATGCACGTTCGGCGGAATTATCCCCCGTGCATCCGACGTCGCAATAAAGAATGCTGCCTTTTAACACTACATTGGTGTGACGAGGTTTTATTCCCGGATTTTCGGTGACAGTTTCTGGCGACCCAGGTGGGACCCTGCTTGTGAATACCGACGGATCCGCGGGATCACGGGACCTCCAGCCGGCATCGAGGGATTCTCGAGGAGAACCTCTGATCCCCGGACCGAAGGATTCCAAGTAAGTCCCCTGGAATTTAATTAAGGCATTCTTTAGGTATAATATACGCCTGCTCGTAAATCGTGGTGAAAACCTCGTAGAGTTGGGCTGAAAGGTACCTTTGTGGAAAGTCTCTGCTCGGTGAAAGCCGGTGGAGCGGGGCCCAAGGGGGAGGTCTTCAACAGGGGGTTGAAGTCTCCAAGATCTCAGCAGGGGGCTGGGATCCCAAAAGGGAGCTCCAACAAGGGTTGGGGTCCCTCTGATTAGTGTTTGTGATATAGTGCACAATCACTACCACTGGTCATTTGAAGGATGGGCACCTTTCCGAGTAAAAGACCCATGCCAAGGGACACGCCTTTGGGATGTATTTTAAAGCACTGGAAAGAACTGGGGGGGGGCCCTTTAACTCGGAAACAGTTAATTGAGTATTGTAATCATCGGTGGCCGTTATATACTCTAGATGACGGGGAGAAGTGGCCGGAGGATGGGACACTGTGTTATAATACCATTTTGCAATTAATGTTGTTTTGTAAAAGGGAAAATAAATAGAAAAAAATGACATATGTAGATTTGTTTTTCTCGTTAAGAAATCATTCGAAATGGCAAAGGCAGTGTAGGATACATCCGCGCGGTTCTATGGTAATGGCTTTAAAGAAAGGAAACTGCGAAAAGGGTTCAAAGAAATGTTGCGTCGCTTGTAGTGTTGGCAAAGAGTGTTTGAAATATGAGCCTGAGGAGGATGATGTTGAATTAATAGTGGCACCGCATCGGAGATGGGGGGATAATTAGGAAGAGGAATCCGAGATCGTTAGCCCTTCCACCTCCCCTCTGGGGGAGGGTGCGAGAGGATTTAGCCCGGTTTCGGGAAGGACACAGGGAAGGACGGGGCGGGGGAGGGGGGGTACCAGAATCGGCTTCTCCCCTCCAAGCCCCTCTCTGAAAAGACAGAGAATGAGGAAGTAAAATTTTTAATAAATACAAGAACCACTTATTTGGTATTAAACACATGTAAAGGGAAATATAGTCATAAATCTGTAGATGTTGTTGGTGCGACAGGGTAAAAAGAAAATTAACCTTTCTTAGAGCTGTTGAAATTAAGAAAACAGTGGGTAACTCACCAGTTTCTATATATGCCTGAATGTCCGTTGCCTTTGTTAAGACAAGATTTATTAAGCAAATTAGAGGCACAAATAACTTTAAAAAAAAATGAAAAAATTAAATTATTGATACCAGAATCAAAAGCCGTAGAGGCAAGGGTGTTTGTGTTACAGGATTCTTTTAAGGAGGAACAAATTCCAGAAGAGGTGGAAAACGCAGTAATCCTGCTTGGTTTAGGCAAATGAAGTTCCGGGACAGTCCAAATTGGCAGAACTGGTAAAAGTGACCTTAAAACCTGGATCCAAACCGGTAAGACAAAAATAATATCCTATTAAGTGGGAGGCACGAAAAGAATTAAAGGGGTTAATCATGAAATTTTTGGAATATAGGCTTTTGGTAGAATGCGAGTCAAAATACAACACACCTATACTACCGGTAAAGAAACCTGGAGGACGGGAATATCGACTAGTCCAGGATCTAAGAGCTATAAATCAAATAGTTCAAGATATACACCCAGTAGTGGCCAATCCCTATACTTTATTGACATCCCTGAAAGAGGAGCATAAATGGTTTACTGTACTAGATTTAAAGAATACCTTCTTTTGCATACCTCTGGATGCACAAAGTCAAAGCATATTTGCTTTTGAATGGAAGAGCCCTGCAACAGAACGAAAGATACAACTGACATGGACTATACTTCCACAAGGATTTAAAAATAGCCCCACAATATTTGGAAAACTGTTTGTCCATAAAAGACAACATCTGGTCCTTAGAGTGCTGGCACAACGTCTGGGATCCTGGAAGCAGCCAGTAGGATACTTCTCTAAACAACTTGACAACGTGAGTAAAGGATGGCCGGGATGTTTGCGCGCCATGGCAGCGACGGTATTGCTGATTCAGGAAGCTTGAAAATTGACTATGGGCCAAAAGATGGTGGTGTATGTACCACACATGGTGGTAACTGTTCTAGAACAAAAGGGGGGTCATTGGCTGTCCCCCAGCAGAATGCTAAAATATCAGGTTGTCTTGCCAGAGCAGGATGATGTGGAACTAAAAACCACAACCATCGTAAATCCAGCAATGTTCCTGTCAACGAAAAATCCAACAGAAAATCTAGAACATGACTGCCTGCTAACTGTTGAACAAGTCTATTCCAGCAGACCGGACCTGAGGGATGAGCCTCTGGAAAATCCTGATTTCGAATTGTTCACGGATGGAAGCAGCTTTGTGAAAGAAGAAAGACGAACGGCCGGATATGCTGTTGTCACCACCACCGAGGCACTGGAGTCAGGAACGCTACCTGCAAATACCTCGGCACAGAAAGCAGAACTGGTGGCGTTGAGGCAAGCCTTGCGAATGGCAGAAGAAAAAAGGGTAAATATATGGACTGACTCTAAATATGCATTTGGTGTAATTCATGCTCATGAAGCCATCTGGAAAGAAAGAGGACTGCTCTCAGCCCAAGGTTCATCGATAAAACATAAAGAAAAAATCCTTCAGCTCCTCGAAGAGGCGCAGAAACCAAAGAAAGTGGCAGTGATGCACTGCAAGGCTCATCAATTTGGTCGGACAACTATAAACATAAGTAATCGATTGGCAGACAAAACAACAAAAGAGACTGCTAAACAAAGTATCTTTGCACTAATACCAGTAAAACAAATAAAAATCCCAAATCTGAAACAAAATACAGTAAATTGGATGAACAATTGACAGAACAATTAAAGGCATCACAAAATACAGAAGAGTGGTGGGTAACACCAAAAAAGCAGATAACAATAACCCCGCAAGTCATGATAGAACTTGCGAAAAAAAACATACACAGACACATTGGGGTGTAGATGCTATAATCTCGAGCCTAAAATCATCTGCAGTGTGTGTAGGAATGACAGAAGTAATGAAATCTATAATAACTAAGTGTCCAATTTGTCTCAAAAATAATCCTTTAAATCGGAAAAGAGCACCCCTAGGAATAACAAAACAGGATAACACCCCAGAAAATTATTGACAAGTTGATTTTTCTGAACTGCCCAGGCAGAATGGATTCAAGTATCTATTAGTATTAATTAATACTTTTTCTGGATGGCCGGAAGCCTTTCCTTGTCACACCAACAAAGCGAAAAAAGTAGTTAAAATATTGTTAAAAAAAATAATACCAAGGTTTAGGGTACCAATTGGCATGTCTTCCGATAGGGGACCACATTTTGTAACAAAAATAGTTCAGCAAGTAAATAAAATTTTAAGAATAAATTAAGATTTACATACCCCCTGGAGGCCACAATCAAGTGGGAAAATTGAAAGAATAAACCAAACATTAAAAAGACAAATAAATAAAATTTGTCAAAAAGTGTCTTTAAAATGGCCACAAGCTTTACCATTAGCACTTCTGAGAATCAGAATCCAACCAAGATCTAAAGATGGTGTAAGTCCATACGAAATTTTGTATGGCAAACCTTATCAGACTCCTTTAATCCCAGGGGATATAAAAATAACAAGGGAAACAGATTTAAAAATGTATTTGGTTTCTTTAGGAAAAACACTTGAAGCACTCCGAAAATACATTGTGCTGACCAAATCGCTTGCTTTGGATACCCCTGTGCATCAGTATCAACCAGGTGATTTCATGTACATAAGAACTTGGAACTCTGAACCACTGCAAAAAAAGTGGAAAGAACCTTTTCAGGTACTGTTAACAACTTACACTGCAATCAAAGTAGAAGGGGTGGAACCGTAGATACACTACACTCGAGTGAAGAAGGCCCCTTCGTGGAGAGTCATCAATAGAGATCCAGAGACTGCAAAACTGACTTTGAAATATATCTAAAAAGAGTAGTTATTACTGTAAAATGCGAGGAGACTGTATCTCGATCTGAAAACTGATGATACTAAGAACACTGTTCAGTGTATTAGAAGTAAGAACAAAAAACGTTAATTCACTGCCAATAAAAGCAAAACAATTAATATACCTCCTAAGGAGGACTCCAGAAAAAATTTGATGATCGGGCTTATAGAAGAATTTGCAAATTTACAAAATGTGACCCAAATAACTACATGTCTTCCAATCCCAAGGGCGGTAGGAAAATCAGTCCCATGAAGAAATTCAACAAGACATGCAAGAAAATTGGCTTGATAAAATTTTTAATGGATTCAGGTGGAATATTAGTTCTTGGGTCAAATCTTTAGTCGGTACCGGACTGCTTTTACTGGTAGTAGTTTTAATAATAATACTGCTCATTTATTATTGTCTAAAAAAGGAACTCACCAACAGAACAGCTTTTAATCAAATGATTATTCAGGCTATTGCAAGAAGACAAAACCTTAGTGAGTCGGTTGTAACACTTCCACCACCCTATAGCGAAACAAGTGGACTATAAGTGTAGTGTTGTAATTTTGAAAAGTATATTTTAATAGTATTTAATCATTATATGATCAAAAAAAAATTTAATTATGGAAGTATTGAAAAGATAATTATTTCAAAACTTCCAAAGGGGGGAAATGTAACCACAGTGATGGAATTAGTTAATCATAAAGCACGAACAATGCTGCTATGTCTCTTGTACAGCCCTACCCATCTGAACATTAGGTCTGGGAACAGAGGGTTTAGTCCCTAGGTAATCATTAACGTTAAACAATAATGGTGAAGGGGATTTTTTTAATAGAAATAGCGTTACCAAATGATTGCAGGTGTATTTGTGGTACCTATCTATTGTGTGAATTAATTGAAGCAAAAAGTCATACATCTCTCCCCAAAGAAGGTAGTTTCAATTAAAACCAGCAGGTGCCTAGAACTGGTCAAGATGACCCGTGCCGCAGGGACAAGAGCCAGAAGAGGACTGAGTTTGCGCAGAAACTGTGATGAAGAGGATAAGCCTTCATCTTAGGACCCCCGACGACCACCACTAGGAGGCACTGCGCAAGTGCGGGTGGGAGGAGTGTATGAAAATGAACTGATTTGACTATGAAAGAAAGGGCTTATGTAATCAAATGAATACGTATATTTTGATCTATATAAACTGCACGGAAAGGGTATGGGGTATGCACGTTCGGCGGAATTATCCCCCATGCATCCGACGTCGCAATAAAGAATGCCTGCCTTTTAACACTACATTGGTGTTACGAGGTTTTATTCCCGGATTTTCAGTGACAACCTCAGGGCAGACACTGGACGGCAGCCACGTCCTGCCCCTCCTCACCACCCTGCAGGCTGCTGCGGGGTCGCTGGGGCTGCGCGGAGGGGATGTGGGGGAGCCGATGGCCCCAGGGCAAGCATCACCCCCACCCAGCCTTGTCCACCCCACCGCCACCCCGGCGGCCTCAGCATCATGGAGACGGGGGGTTCCAGAACACGGGGACAGCTGGGGGGTGCAGAGGAGACAGAGAGGAGCGCTGCAAGGGGGGAGGAGGGGCCCTGGGCCTGGTCCAGGGGCTGCTCGGCCTCGGGGAAGGCCCCACAGGAGCCATGGTGAAGCTGGGCCTGGCTGCAATCGGGGCCCGCCTCCTTCCCATGTAGTCTTGGCCGGCAGAGGTCGGGAGGGCTGTCAGTCTCCTCCCCTGAGGTGCTGCTGCCTCTGATTGGCCCCCTTGTGGTCAGGCTGCTGGGTTACAGTGCCTGCCCTTCACCTGAGGGAATGACCTGCCATTGGCTGCCAGGGCTGTCACTCTGCCCAGATGCAATGCCCACCCGCCCCTGAGGTGCTGCTGCCTCTGATTGGACCCCAGGTGGTCAGGCTGCTGGGCTGCAGTGCCTGCCCTTCACCTGAAGTGATGACCTGCCATTGGCTGACAGTGCTGTCACTCTGCCCAGATGCAGTGCCCACCCTCCCCTGAGGTGACGCTGCCTCTGATTGGCCCCCTTTGCGTTCAGGCTGCCCCGCTGGGTGCCTGCCCTTCATTTGAAATGTGACCTCTGATTGGCTACCTGGGCTGTCGCTCTGCCATGGTGTGGGGCCCACCCTCCCCTGAGGTGCTGCTCTCCGCTATTGGCTGCCTGAGGGGCCGCTCTCCCCTCCGCCGGTGCCTGCCCTGCTCCCAGGCGATGTGGTGATGAACTCCACAGGGTGGGCTGGGTGCTCGCGGTGACCCTGTGGGCACGGCAGAGCAGGGAGCTTCCGCTGGGGAGGGAGCGGCAGCCATCGCCCCGTCCAACCGCCCGCCCTGCAGGGCTGGCCCGGCCTGACAGCAGAGCATGGAGGGCACTGCCCAAAGGGCTCCTGGGCACGGACAGGCCGGGGGCACCGACCGCCTCTCAGGCAGCCTGTCCCAGCGCCCGGCCGCCCTCTCGGTGCAGAAACGGATCCTTGAGCCCAGCTGAACCCGCCCTGACGCAGCTCTGGGCCGTTCCCACGCATCCTGTCCCTGGACCCCAGCAGCAGAGCTCAGCACCTCCCTCTCACGTCCCCTCCTGGGGAAGCTGTGGAGAGCGGTGAAGTGGGACAGGGAAATACGCGGCTGTGGGCAAGAACAGACAGGTTGGGGCCCCAAAAATGAGGATTTTGGCCCGGAAAATGAGGCTTTGCAGGTGAGGACTCTGGACTGAGGCACAGGGAACCTTCCCCCGGCTCAGGGCAAGGCTGCGCCAGCCCAGAGCACGCAGGAGGTGGCCGCCTCTGCACCGCGGCACGAGTGGCGACTCGCCGGCTTGGCAGGGCGCGGGGCCTTTCCATGCCCGGGGGTGCCTGGGGAGGGGGCAGGCTGCCTAAAGTGTCTCCCCTCCTCCTCCCCTCCAGGTCTCTGTGCTCCAGCGGGGCAGCTGGGGCTCTGCTGTAAGGACACCCGGGGTCAGCATGCGCTGTGCTGCCTTGGGCTGCTGGGAAGGGATGGCATTGGGATGCTCCCCGGGCAACCCTGCTTCCCCCGGGGGCTGCCATTTCCCATTTTCCCACCCAGCTGCCAGGCAGCCATGCTGCTGTCGGAGGGGCAGGCTCTGCTCCAGGCCCCGGCTGGGGTGAGGCTGACACTGCCCTACCAAAGCCCTCCTGCTACACAGCTGTGGGATTCTGGGAGAAGGTGAGCACACAGGGTGTGTGCAAAGCAGTAACATTTGAGCACCTGCTTCTTGTCAGCATCCACACCTTCCCGAGCTCACACTCCTTCTGTCTCCTCCTCTGGTGATATTTCCACATTTCTTCTCTCAGTCTAGGTTTCTCCTGGAGAAGAGAGGTTGTACAATATGTTGGAAATACCTGTGGTCGCGCCACCCCTACACAAAGAAAAACTTTTTCTTCACGATTCAGGAGCTTAGCCCAGACGTATCAAGCACATTACCCAGGACTAGGAGCCAGGAGATTCCAGAAGCTGAGTTTCAGCTCTAGAGAAGAGTTGTTTTGTGATCTGGGATGACCCCACCTTCCTCCATCACTTTCTCTGTTGGCCAAATGACCAGTGAAACGCCGGCCTGCCTGAGGTGAAGCTGAAGGACTTGTTTCTCTTGGTAAGGGCTTGGGCTGGCAGAAGTCACTCTGTGCCTGCCAAACAAGTCCCTTTTGGGAACTCACCTCTTGCAGTCGTGGAACCCCAGCCACTGACGTAGCAGCTTCTCAGCTGCGACACTCTCAGCCAGGCGTCGGGCACACAGGCAAGCTGCACGTAGTAGCCGCACAGGACAGGCTGGTCCAATTCCAGCAAGGCAATGTCGTTCCTCTGCGTGATGTTGTAGTAGTGCTCGTGAACCAGTAGCCGCTTAATAGTGCGCACTTGGGTCTCAGGGCCCAGCTGAGTCAAGTGGCTGGCCCCGATCACCACGTGCCACATGGTGATGTGCCTGCAAGGCAGGTGGAGAGAGGGGTCAGAGGGAGCGCAGCCACGTGCTGCAAGCAGCCCAGCAGTTGCCTGCCTTCTGCTGCACAGGGCAGAGAGGAAGGCAGCGCTACGGAGGGTGCGACTGCCCTAGCACGCCTTGGGCACAAGGAGTGTCGGGCGGGAGGCTGCTAGGAAGCCGTGGCGTGAGCCCAGCCCTCTCGCGAGCAGTCTCTCAGCTGGGCTTGGCAGTGCCCAGGCACTGGGCGTGCTGCAGGGAAGCGGGATGGCGCTAGCACGTGCTGCTGTGGAGCGGGCACGTGCTAGTGCTGTGGGGCTGTTCCCTGGTCCTCCTTACCCGGGCGTGATGAAGCAGTGGGCTGCTGTCAGCACCCACTGTGGGCTGATGAGAGACCCTCCGCAGACATGCGCCATGCCTCCTATGATGGGCTTCTGGATGCTGACGATCCAGGGCCAGGCCCCTAGCTGGGCATCGGTGCCACCCACGACGCGTGACATGCCGTAGTAAGAATCCATGGGCCGGTGCCTGCAGGTCCCTCTGTAAGCAGAAACTCATGAATGTCCTGCTCGGTGGCTTGCTGCTGTTCAGGCTGCAGGTCAGCCCCCTTCCCCCCCACCAGGCGCTGCCCAGCTCCAGGCCTGCAGCTCTGCACTGGTCCCGGGGCAGATGTCTCCAGCCCGGGGGTCTCCAGGGCCAGCCCGTGCCCCATCGCTCAGCACCCCACGCCTGTCCCCCTCTTCCCGCACCCTCTGCCCCCACGTCTCGGGGCGCTGCTCCCCGACCAGCCTGCACTGCTGGGCGCAGCCTCGCGACGGTGGCACCCAAAACCCTGCTCCTGCACAGAGTCACGACGTGGTGCTGCTCTCTGCACCAGCCCAGGGTCGCACCCTGCCCCAGCAGAGCCCCAACAAGTGCAGCCAGGGGAAGCGCAGAGTCCTGGCCCTGGGGAGGTCACTACCAATAGAGCTTTGGATCCTAAAAAGATGCTTTCTGCTCTGAAAGTGAGGGTTTAAACCCTAACAAGGGAACGGTGTGCCCTAAGAAAGTCTATGGCTAATAAAAGACAGCTTTGGACCCAAAAAAATGAGGATTTCCGCCCTGCAAATAAGGCTCTGGGATCTAAAATGGATGGAGAGTGTCTACAAATGACGCTTTGGGCCCTGCAAAGGAGGGGAACCTCTTGGTTCCTCTGTTGCCCCATAAAACGAAACACTCCAGTGCAGGCCTAGAGCTGTAAGAGGGGTTTGGCCCTAGAAGTGAGACTTTGGACTCTCCAAAAAAGAGTTTGGGCCTGAAGCATGGGGCGTTGGGATGTGAAAATAAGGCTTTGGAAATGAAAATGAGATGCTGAACCCTCAAATCAGGACTTTTGCCCTCACATGATGTTTTGGTGCCAAAAGCTAGGGCTCTGTATGCTAAAAACAGGTCTTTGGAGCCTCCAAATGAGGCTTCGGTCATTAAACAAGTGAGGCTTTGTACCCAAAATGAGCAGTTTGGATGCTAAAATGAGGCTTTGGACCCTCCAGCTTGCCGACTGGATCCTCTAAATTAGGCTATGGATCCAGATAATGAGGCTTTGGTGCCATGAAAGGAGACTTTAGACCCTACAAATAAGGCTTTGGACTCTAAAAAGGAGCCCTTTGACACTCAGATCAGACTTTGGGCCTTCAAGAGAATGCTTTGGTCCCTTAAAAGGAGTCTGTGAATTGTAAAAGCGAAGCTTGCAACTTATCAATGAGGGTTTGACCCTGCAAAGGAGGGTTTGGACCCTAAAAAAAGGCTTTGTGCCCTCCAGATGGTGCTATCACCATCGACCTCTTGTAGGACAGAAAGAGGTCTTGTGAGGCAGCAGTTGCGTCCCACTGTGCAGGCTTTGAGCCAGCCCTGGGGACTCAGCTGACCAGCAGGTTGTCACTGGAGGACACTGGGGCTGCAAGGGTACGCATTTCCCAGCCATCACTTAGCTGCAGGGAGATCTGCTTTGACGGCCCCTGGCCAGAAGGACACGCACTGCACAGGCGGGCATTCACAGAGGCGTCTCTTGGACTTGCCAGGGCAGGAATCACCGAGGGCAGAGGACAACAGCCCAAGAGCAGGGAAGTGCTGGCCTGTTTTTCAAGCCAAGGCGGCAAATTCACCTGCAGGGGCTCTCCTGAGCAGCGGCACAAGTGCCAGCTGGCTGAAAGCATGCACAGCTCGCTCAAGGGCTGGGCTGAGTGCTTCGTGCCCCACTAACGCAGGGCAAAAACAAAGCGTGCTCACCTCGCCTGAACGAGCGGCTGCAGAGCTGTCACTCCCCGGGTCCAGGCGGGATCTCCACGTGTGCCCTGGGACACCCACGGGTGCGTACGCTGGAGCCGCACACTTCCCATGCCTGGTGACGGAGGGCTCCACGCACGCCGGAGGAGCTGGAGAGCAGCAAGGCAGACGCTCAGTGCCCTCAGCACCAGGGCCGAGCCCTGCTCTCGCAGCAGCACGGGGCAGAGCCATCTCCCCGTTCCCCTGGGCAGCTGTCCCCAGCGCTCCACAGGAAAACTGCCAGGGCGGTGTGTTAGGGGTTGGAAGGGACCTCTGTGGGTCATCGCGTGGGCAGCGGTGTGCAGAGCAACGGCGGGCTGAGGGCAGCCGAGGCGGGAGAGCAGCCTTGCGCTCAGTGGGACCAGGCTGCTCTCTGCTCTGCCACCAAAGCTGAGACTTTGGAAAGTCAAAATGATGCTTTGGATGCTAGAAATATAGCTCTGGAGCCTAAAAAGAGGCTTTCTGCCTCCAAAATGAGAGTTAGGACCCTCAAAATGGAACTGTGGGCCCTAAAAGAAGGTTGTGAGTGATAAAAGACAGGTTTGGATCCCATAAACGAGGGCTTCAGCCCTGAAAATGGGGCTCTGGGCACTCCAAAGGATAGGCTAGATGCTACAAGGGACGCTTTAGACCCTGAAAAGGAGGGGAACGACTTGGTTCCTCCATGGCCTCCAGAAATGGAGATTTCGTCCCAAATAGAGGGCTCTGGGCACTCCAGTGGAGGCTTTCAGGTGTAAAAGAGGGCTTGGGACCCTTCAAAGTAGAGTTTAGACCCGCCAAAGGATGGCTTGGGGCTTAAGAATGCAACATTGGGCCCTGAAAATGGGGCTTTGGAAATTACATTGAGGCATTGAACCCTGAACTTCTGATGGTTTTAAGCCCTGAAGTGATGCTTTGGGTTTGAAAATCAGGGCTTTGTACTGTTGAAATGGGATTTTAGACCCTCAGAATGAAGCTTGGGACATCAAACAAACAAGGCTTCTAAGTCTAAAGGAGCAGTTTTGATTCTACATGGAGGCTTTGGCTCCTGAAAAGCAGGGTTTTGAAGATAAAGATGAGGGTTGAGACCTCAAATGGAGACTTTGGACCCTATAAACAATGCTTTGGACTCTGAAAAGGAGGCTCTGCACCTTCAAAATGATGCTATGAGCCCTGGGTTTGGAACTTAGAAATGAGGGTTTGTACCCTAAAAAGGAGGCTTTGGGTCCTAAAAAGAAGGCATTAAAACCTACAATAAAAGTTTGGACACTAAAGATGAGTCCTGGAGACCAAGCGCCACCCCCACCCCGTCCCTTGGCAATGACAGACTCACAGCTGAGGATGGTGGCCCTCTTGCAGGGGCGGGCGCTGGCGGCGGCGGGGCAGAGAGCGGTGCAGAGGAGGTGCAGGCGGCCTCGCTGTCGCAGCCCTCGTGGAGGCAGCGGCAGGTCTGGCCCCGTCTCAGCAGGGCGGGCAGCGTCAGGAAGGAGATGATGTGCAGGAGCTGTGGGGATGGGGGAGAGCATCAGCCCTGGGACGCCCCTGCTTCGGGGGGCAGACCCCAGCCCCACATCCCCCCCGTCCTCGCCACCTTGTAACCACAGTGATGGAATTAGTTAATCATAAAGCACGAACAATGCTGCTATGTCTCTTGTACAGCCCTACCCATCTGAACATTAGGTCTGGGAACAGAGGGTTTAGTCCCTAGGTAATCATTAACGTTAAACAATAATGGTGAAGGGGATTTTTTTAATAGAAATAGCGTTACCAAATGATTGCAGGTGTATTTGTGGTACCTATCTATTGTGTGAATTAATTGAAGCAAAAAGTCATACATCTCTCCCCAAAGAAGGTAGTTTCAATTAAAACCAGCAGGTGCCTAGAACTGGTCAAGATGACCCGTGCCGCAGGGACAAGAGCCAGAAGAGGACTGAGTTTGCGCAGAAACTGTGATGAAGAGGATAAGCCTTCATCTTAGGACCCCCGACGACCACCACTAGGAGGCACTGCGCAAGTGCGGGTGGGAGGAGTGTATGAAAATGAACTGATTTGACTATGAAAGAAAGGGCTTATGTAATCAGATGAATATGTATATTTTGATCTATATAAACTGCACGGAAAGGGTATGGGGTATGCACGTTCGGCGGAATTATCCCCCGTGCATCCGACGTCGCAATAAAGAATGCCTGCCTTTTAACACTACATTGGTGTGACGAGGTTTTATTCCCGGATTTTTGGTGACAGTTTCTGGCGACCCAGGTGGGACCCTGCTTGTGAATACCGACGGATCCGCGGGATCACGGGACCTCCAGCCGGCATCGAGGGATTCTCGAGGAGAACCTCTGATCCCCGGACCGAAGGATTCCAAGTAAGTCCCCTGGAATTTAATTAAGGCATTCTTTAGGTATAATATACGCCTGCTCGTAAATCGTGGTGAAAACCTCGTAGAGTTGGGCTGAAAGGTACCTTTGTGGAAAGTCTCTGCTCGGTGAAAGCCGGTGGAGCGGGGCCCAAGGGGGAGGTCTTCAACAGGGGGTTGAAGTCTCCAGGATCTCAGCAGGGGGCTGGGATCCCAAAAGGGAGCTCCAACAAGGGTTGGGGTCCCTCTGATTAGTGTTTGTGATATAGTGCACAATCACTACCACTGGTCATTTGAAGGATGGGCACCTTTCCGAGTAAAAGACCCATGCCAAGGGACACGCCTTTGGGATGTATTTTAAAGCACTGGAAAGAACTGGGGGGGGGCCCTTTAACTCGGAAGCAGTTAATTGAGTATTGTAATCATCGGTGGCCGTTATATACTCTAGATGACGGGGAGAAGTGGCCGGAGGATGGGACACTGTGTTATAATACCATTTTGCAATTAATGTTGTTTTGTAAAAGGGAAAATAAATAGAAAAAAATGACATATGTAGATTTGTTTTTCTCGTTAAGAAATCATTCGAAATGGCAAAGGCAGTGTAGGATACATCCGCGCGGTTCTATGGTAATGGCTTTAAAGAAAGGAAACTGCGAAAAGGGTTCAAAGAAATGTTGCGTCGCTTGTAGTGTTGGCAAAGAGTGTTTGAAATATGAGCCTGAGGAGGATGATGTTGAATTAAGAGTGGCACCGCATCGGAGATGGGGGGATAATTAGGAAGAGGAATCCGAGATCGTTAGCCCTTCCACCTCCCCTCTGGGGGAGGGTGCGAGAGGATTTAGCCCGGTTTCGGGAAGGACACAGGGAAGGACGGGGCGGGGGGGGGGGGTACCAGAATCGGCTTCTCCCCTCCAAGCCCCTCTCTGAAAAGACAGAGAATGAGGAAGTAAAATTTTTAATAAATACAAGAACCACTTATTTGGTATTAAACACATGTAAAGGGAAATATAGTCATAAATCTGTAGATGTTGTTGGTGCGACAGGGTAAAAAGAAAATTAACCTTTCTTAGAGCTGTTGAAATTAAGAAAACAGTGGGTAACTCACCAGTTTCTATATATGCCTGAATGTCCGTTGCCTTTGTTAAGACAAGATTTATTAAGCAAATTAGAGGCACAAATAACTTTAAAAAAAAATGAAAAAATTAAATTATTGATACCAGAATCAAAAGCCGTAGAGGCAAGGGTGTTTGTGTTACAGGATTCTTTTAAGGAGGAACAAATTCCAGAAGAGGTGGAAAACGCAGTAATCCTGCTTGGTTTAGGCAAATGAAGTTCCGGGACAGTCCAAATTGGCAGAACTGGTAAAAGTGACCTTAAAACCTGGATCCAAACCGGTAAGACAAAAATAATATCCTATTAAGTGGGAGGCACGAAAAGAATTAAAGGGGTTAATCATGAAATTTTTGGAATATAGGCTTTTGGTAGAATGCGAGTCAAAATACAACACACCTATACTACCGGTAAAGAAACCTGGAGGACGAGAATATCGACTAGTCCAGGATCTAAGAGCTATAAATCAAATAGTTCAAGATATACACCCAGTAGTGGCCAATCCCTATACTTTATTGACATCCCTGAAAGAGGAGCATAAATGGTTTACTGTACTAGATTTAAAGAATACCTTCTTTTGCATACCTCTGGATGCACAAAGTCAAAGCATATTTGCTTTTGAATGGAAGAGCCCTGCAACAGAACGAAAGATACAACTGACATGGACTATACTTCCACAAGGATTTAAAAATAGCCCCACAATATTTGGAAAACTGTTTGTCCATAAAAGACAACATCTGGTCCTTAGAGTGCTGGCACAACGTCTGGGATCCTGGAAGCAGCCAGTAGGATACCTCTCTAAACAACTTGACAACGTGAGTAAAGGATGGCCGGGATGTTTGCGCGCCGTGGCAGCGACGGTATTGCTGATTCAGGAAGCTTGAAAATTGACTATGGGCCAAAAGATGGTGGTGTATGTACCACACATGGTGGTAACTGTTCTAGAACAAAAGGGGGGTCATTGGCTGTCCCCCAGCAGAATGCTAAAATATCAGGTTGTCTTGCCAGAGCAGGATGATGTGGAACTAAAAACCACAACCATCGTAAATCCAGCAATGTTCCTGTCAACGAAAAATCCAACAGAAAATCTAGAACATGACTGCCTGCTAACTGTTGAACAAGTCTATTCCAGCAGACCGGACCTGAGGGATGAGCCTCTGGAAAATCCTGATTTCGAATTGTTCACGGATGGAAGCAGCTTTGTGAAAGAAGAAAGACGAACGGCCGGATACGCTGTTGTCACCACCACCGAGGTACTGGAGTCAGGAACGCTACCTGCAAATACCTCGGCACAGAAAGCAGAACTGGTGGCATTGAGGCAAGCCTTGCGAATGGCAGAAGAAAAAAGGGTAAATATATGGACTGACTCTAAATATGCATTTGGTGTAATTCATGCTCATGAAGCCATCTGGAAAGAAAGAGGACTGCTCTCAGCCCAAGGTTCATCGATAAAACATAAAGAAAAAATCCTTCAGCTCCTCGAAGAGGCGCAGAAACCAAAGAAAGTGGCAGTGATGCACTGCAAGGCTCATCAATTTGGTCGGACAACTATAAACATAAGTAATCGATTGGCAGACAAAACAACAAAAGAGACTGCTAAACAAAGTATCTTTGCACTAATACCAGTAAAACAAATAAAAATCCCAAATCTGAAACAAAATACAGTAAATTGGATGAACAATTGACAGAACAATTAAAGGCATCACAAAATACAGAAGAGTGGTGGGTAACACCAAAAAAGCAGATAACAATAACCCCGCAAGTCATGATAGAACTTGCGAAAAAAAACATACACAGACACATTGGGGTGTAGATGCTATAATCTCGAGCCTAAAATCATCTGCAGTGTGTGTAGGAATGACAGAAGTAATGAAATCTATAATAACTAAGTGTCCAATTTGTCTCAAAAATAATCCTTTAAATCGGAAAAGAGCACCCCTAGGAATAACAAAACAGGATAACACCCCAGAAAATTATTGACAAGTTGATTTTTCTGAACTGCCCAGGCAGAATGGATTCAAGTATCTATTAGTATTAATTAATACTTTTTCTGGATGGCCGGAAGCCTTTCCTTGTCACACCAACAAAGCGAAAAAAGTAGTTAAAATATTGTTAAAAAAAATAATACCAAGGTTTAGGGTACCAATTGGCATGTCTTCCGATAGGGGACCACATTTTGTAACAAAAATAGTTCAGCAAGTAAATAAAATTTTAAGAATAAATTAAGATTTACATACCCCCTGGAGGCCACAATCAAGTGGGAAAATTGAAAGAATAAACCAAACATTAAAAAGACAAATAAATAAAATTTGTCAAAAAGTGTCTTTAAAATGGCCACAAGCTTTACCATTAGCACTTCTGAGAATCAGAATCCAACCAAGATCTAAAGATGGTGTAAGTCCATACGAAATTTTGTATGGCAAACCTTATCAGACTCCTTTAATCCCAGGGGATATAAAAATAACAAGGGAAACAGATTTAAAAATGTATTTGGTTTCTTTAGGAAAAACACTTGAAGCACTCCGAAAATACATTGTGCTGACCAAATCGCTTGCTTTGGATACCCCTGTGCATCAGTATCAACCAGGTGATTTCATGTACATAAGAACTTGGAACTCTGAACCACTGCAAAAAAAGTGGAAAGAACCTTTTCAGGTACTGTTAACAACTTACACTGCAATCAAAGTAGAAGGGGTGGAACCGTAGATACACTACACTCGAGTGAAGAAGGCCCCTTCGTGGAGAGTCATCAATAGAGATCCAGAGACTGCAAAACTGACTTTGAAATATATCTAAAAAGAGTAGTTATTACTGTAAAATGCGAGGAGACTGTATCTCGATCTGAAAACTGATGATACTAAGAACACTGTTCAGTGTATTAGAAGTAAGAACAAAAAACGTTAATTCACTGCCAATAAAAGCAAAACAATTAATATACCTCCTAAGGAGGACTCCAGAAAAAATTTGATGATTGGGCTTATAGAAGAATTTGCAAATTTACAAAATGTGACCCAAATAACTACATGTCTTCCAATCCCAAGGGCGGTAGGAAAATCAGTCCCATGAAGAAATTCAACAAGACATGCAAGAAAATTGGCT
Source organism: Opisthocomus hoazin (assembly GCF_030867145.1). Taxonomy (NCBI): domain Eukaryota; kingdom Metazoa; phylum Chordata; class Aves; order Opisthocomiformes; family Opisthocomidae; genus Opisthocomus; species Opisthocomus hoazin. The sequence continues at coordinate 7,512,263 of NC_134442.1, forward strand.
TGATAAAATTTTTAATGGATTCAGGTGGAATATTAGTTCTTGGGTCAAATCTTTAGTCGGTACCGGACTGCTTTTACTGGTAGTAGTTTTAATAATAATACTGCTCATTTATTATTGTCTAAAAAAGGAACTCACCAACAGAACAGCTTTTAATCAAATGATTATTCAGGCTATTGCAAGAAGACAAAACCTTAGTGAGTCGGTTGTAACACTTCCACCACCCTATAGCGAAACAAGTGGACTATAAGTGTAGTGTTGTAATTTTGAAAAGTATATTTTAATAGTATTTAATCATTATATGATCAAAAAAAAATTTAATTATGGAAGTATTGAAAAGATAATTATTTCAAAACTTCCAAAGGGGGGAAATGTAACCACAGTGATGGAATTAGTTAATCATAAAGCACGAACAATGCTGCTATGTCTCTTGTACAGCCCTACCCATCTGAACATTAGGTCTGGGAACAGAGGGTTTAGTCCCTAGGTAATCATTAACGTTAAACAATAATGGTGAAGGGGATTTTTTTAATAGAAATAGCGTTACCAAATGATTGCAGGTGTATTTGTGGTACCTATCTATTGTGTGAATTAATTGAAGCAAAAAGTCATACATCTCTCCCCAAAGAAGGTAGTTTCAATTAAAACCAGCAGGTGCCTAGAACTGGTCAAGATGACCCGTGCCGCAGGGACAAGAGCCAGAAGAGGACTGAGTTTGCGCAGAAACTGTGACGAAGAGGATAAGCCTTCATCTTAGGACCCCCGACGACCACCACTAGGAGGCACTGTGCAAGTGCGGGTGGGAGGAGTGTATGAAAATGAACTGATTTGACTATGAAAGAAAGGGCTTATGTAATCAGATGAATATGTATATTTTGATCTATATAAACTGCACGGAAAGGGTATGGGGTATGCACGTTCGGCGGAATTATCCCCCGTGCATCCGACGTCGCAATAAAGAATGCTGCCTTTTAACACTACATTGGTGTGACGAGGTTTTATTCCCGGATTTTCGGTGACAGTTTCTGGCGACCCAGATGGGACCCTGCTTGTGAATACCGACGGATCCGCGGGATCACGGGACCTCCAGCCGGCATCGAGGGATTCTCGAGGAGAACCTCTGATCCCCGGACCGAAGGATTCCAAGTAAGTCCCCTGGAATTTAATTAAGGCATTCTTTAGGTATAATATACGCCTGCTCGTAAATCGTGGTGAAAACCTCGTAGAGTTGGGCTGAAAGGTACCTTTGTGGAAAGTCTCTGCTCGGTGAAAGCCGGTGGAGCGGGGCCCAAGGGGGAGGTCTTCAACAGGGGGTTGAAGTCTCCAGGATCTCAGCAGGGGGCTGGGATCCCAAAAGGGAGCTCCAACAAGGGTTGGGGTCCCTCTGATTAGTGTTTGTGATATAGTGCACAATCACTACCACTGGTCATTTGAAGGATGGGCACCTTTCCGAGTAAAAGACCCATGCCAAGGGACACGCCTTTGGGATGTATTTTAAAGCACTGGAAAGAACTGGGGGGGGACCCTTTAACTCGGAAGCAGTTAATTGAGTATTGTAATCATCGGTGGCCGTTATATACTCTAGATGACGGGGAGAAGTGGCCGGAGGATGGGACACTGTGTTATAATACCATTTTGCAATTAATGTTGTTTTGTAAAAGGGAAAATAAATAGAAAAAAATGACATATGTAGATTTGTTTTTCTCGTTAAGAAATCATTCGAAATGGCAAAGGCAGTGTAGGATACATCCGCGCGGTTCTATGGTAATGGCTTTAAAGAAAGGAAACTGCGAAAAGGGTTCAAAGAAATGTTGCGTCGCTTGTAGTGTTGGCAAAGAGTGTTTGAAATATGAGCCTGAGGAGGATGATGTTGAATTAAGAGTGGCACCGCATCGGAGATGGGGGGATAATTAGGAAGAGGAATCCGAGATCGTTAGCCCTTCCACCTCCCCTCTGGGGGAGGGTGCGAGAGGATTTAGCCCGGTTTCGGGAAGGACACAGGGAAGGACGGGGCGGGGGGGGGGGTACCAGAATCGGCTTCTCCCCTCCAAGCCCCTCTCTGAAAAGACAGAGAATGAGGAAGTAAAATTTTTAATAAATACAAGAACCACTTATTTGGTATTAAACACATGTAAAGGGAAATATAGTCATAAATCTGTAGATGTTGTTGGTGCGACAGGGTAAAAAGAAAATTAACCTTTCTTAGAGCTGTTGAAATTAAGAAAACAGTGGGTAACTCACCAGTTTCTATATATGCCTGAATGTCCGTTGCCTTTGTTAAGACAAGATTTATTAAGCAAATTAGAGGCACAAATAACTTTAAAAAAAAATGAAAAAATTAAATTATTGATACCAGAATCAAAAGCCGTAGAGGCAAGGGTGTTTGTGTTACAGGATTCTTTTAAGGAGGAACAAATTCCAGAAGAGGTGGAAAACGCAGTAATCCTGCTTGGTTTAGGCAAATGAAGTTCCGGGACAGTCCAAATTGGCAGAACTGGTAAAAGTGACCTTAAAACCTGGATCCAAACCGGTAAGACAAAAATAATATCCTATTAAGTGGGAGGCACGAAAAGAATTAAAGGGGTTAATCATGAAATTTTTGGAATATAGGCTTTTGGTAGAATGCGAGTCAAAATACAACACACCTATACTACCGGTAAAGAAACCTGGAGGACGAGAATATCGACTAGTCCAGGATCTAAGAGCTATAAATCAAATAGTTCAAGATATACACCCAGTAGTGGCCAATCCCTATACTTTATTGACATCCCTGAAAGAGGAGCATAAATGGTTTACTGTACTAGATTTAAAGAATACCTTCTTTTGCATACCTCTGGATGCACAAAGTCAAAGCATATTTGCTTTTGAATGGAAGAGCCCTGCAACAGAACGAAAGATACAACTGACATGGACTATACTTCCACAAGGATTTAAAAATAGCCCCACAATATTTGGAAAACTGTTTGTCCATAAAAGACAACATCTGGTCCTTAGAGTGCTGGCACAACGTCTGGGATCCTGGAAGCAGCCAGTAGGATACCTCTCTAAACAACTTGACAACGTGAGTAAAGGATGGCCGGGATGTTTGCGCGCCGTGGCAGCGACGGTATTGCTAATTCAGGAAGCTTGAAAATTGACTATGGGCCAAAAGATGGTGGTGTATGTACCACACATGGTGGTAACTGTTCTAGAACAAAAGGGGGGTCATTGGCTGTCCCCCAGCAGAATGCTAAAATATCAGGTTGTCTTGCCAGAGCAGGATGATGTGGAACTAAAAACCACAACCATCGTAAATCCAGCAATGTTTCTGTCAACGAAAAATCCAACAGAAAATCTAGAACATGACTGCCTGCTAACTGTTGAACAAGTCTATTCCAGCAGACCGGACCTGAGGGATGAGCCTCTGGAAAATCCTGATTTCGAATTGTTCACGGATGGAAGCAGCTTTGTGAAAGAAGAAAGACGAACGGCCGGATACGCTGTTGTCACCACCACCGAGGTACTGGAGTCAGGAACGCTACCTGCAAATACCTCGGCACAGAAAGCAGAACTGGTGGCATTGAGGCAAGCCTTGCGAATGGCAGAAGAAAAAAGGGTAAATATATGGACTGACTCTAAATATGCATTTGGTGTAATTCATGCTCATGAAGCCATCTGGAAAGAAAGAGGACTGCTCTCAGCCCAAGGTTCATCGATAAAACATAAAGAAAAAATCCTTCAGCTCCTCGAAGAGGCGCAGAAACCAAAGAAAGTGGCAGTGATGCACTGCAAGGCTCATCAATTTGGTCGGACAACTATAAACATAAGTAATCGATTGGCAGACAAAACAACAAAAGAGACTGCTAAACAAAGTATCTTTGCACTAATACCAGTAAAACAAATAAAAATCCCAAATCTGAAACAAAATACAGTAAATTGGATGAACAATTGACAGAACAATTAAAGGCATCACAAAATACAGAAGAGTGGTGGGTAACACCAAAAAAGCAGATAACAATAACCCCGCAAGTCATGATAGAACTTGCGAAAAAAAACATACACAGACACATTGGGGTGTAGATGCTATAATCTCGAGCCTAAAATCATCTGCAGTGTGTGTAGGAATGACAGAAGTAATGAAATCTATAATAACTAAGTGTCCAATTTGTCTCAAAAATAATCCTTTAAATCGGAAAAGAGCACCCCTAGGAATAACAAAACAGGATAACACCCCAGAAAATTATTGACAAGTTGATTTTTCTGAACTGCCCAGGCAGAATGGATTCAAGTATCTATTAGTATTAATTAATACTTTTTCTGGATGGCCGGAAGCCTTTCCTTGTCACACCAACAAAGCGAAAAAAGTAGTTAAAATATTGTTTAAAAAAATAATACCAAGGTTTAGGGTACCAATTGGCATGTCTTCCGATAGGGGACCACATTTTGTAACAAAAATAGTTCAGCAAGTAAATAAAATTTTAAGAATAAATTAAGATTTACATACCCCCTGGAGGCCACAATCAAGTGGGAAAATTGAAAGAATAAACCAAACATTAAAAAGACAAATAAATAAAATTTGTCAAAAAGTGTCTTTAAAATGGCCACAAGCTTTACCATTAGCACTTCTGAGAATCAGAATCCAACCAAGATCTAAAGATGGTGTAAGTCCATACGAAATTTTGTATGGCAAACCTTATCAGACTCCTTTAATCCCAGGGGATATAAAAATAACAAGGGAAACAGATTTAAAAATGTATTTGGTTTCTTTAGGAAAAACACTTGAAGCACTCCGAAAATACATTGTGCTGACCAAATCGCTTGCTTTGGATACCCCTGTGCATCAGTATCAACCAGGTGATTTCATGTACATAAGAACTTGGAACTCTGAACCACTGCAAAAAAAGTGGAAAGAACCTTTTCAGGTACTGTTAACAACTTACACTGCAATCAAAGTAGAAGGGGTGGAACCGTAGATACACTACACTCGAGTGAAGAAGGCCCCTTCGTGGAGAGTCATCAATAGAGATCCAGAGACTGCAAAACTGACTTTGAAATATATCTAAAAAGAGTAGTTATTACTGTAAAATGCGAGGAGACTGTATCTCGATCTGAAAACTGATGATACTAAGAACACTGTTCAGTGTATTAGAAGTAAGAACAAAAAACGTTAATTCACTGCCAATAAAAGCAAAACAATTAATATACCTCCTAAGGAGGACTCCAGAAAAAATTTGATGATCGGGCTTATAGAAGAATTTGCAAATTTACAAAATGTGACCCAAATAACTACATGTCTTCCAATCCCAAGGGCGGTAGGAAAATCAGTCCCATGAAGAAATTCAACAAGACATGCAAGAAAATTGGCTTGATAAAATTTTTAATGGATTCAGGTGGAATATTAGTTCTTGGGTCAAATCTTTAGTCGGTACCGGACTGCTTTTACTGGTAGTAGTTTTAATAATAATACTGCTCATTTATTATTGTCTAAAAAAGGAACTCACCAACAGAACAGCTTTTAATCAAATGATTATTCAGGCTATTGCAAGAAGACAAAACCTTAGTGAGTCGGTTGTAACACTTCCACCACCCTATAGCGAAACAAGTGGACTATAAGTGTAGTGTTGTAATTTTGAAAAGTATATTTTAATAGTATTTAATCATTATATGATCAAAAAAAAATTTAATTATGGAAGTATTGAAAAGATAATTATTTCAAAACTTCCAAAGGGGGGAAATGTAACCACAGTGATGGAATTAGTTAATCATAAAGCACGAACAATGCTGCTATGTCTCTTGTACAGCCCTACCCATCTGAACATTAGGTCTGGGAACAGAGGGTTTGGTCCCTAGGTAATCATTAACGTTAAACAATAATGGTGAAGGGGATTTTTTTAATAGAAATAGCGTTACCAAATGATTGCAGGTGTATTTGTGGTACCTATCTATTGTGTGAATTAATTGAAGCAAAAAGTCATACATCTCTCCCCAAAGAAGGTAGTTTCAATTAAAACCAGCAGGTGCCTAGAACTGGTCAAGATGACCCGTGCCGCAGGGACAAGAGCCAGAAGAGGACTGAGTTTGCGCAGAAACTGTGATGAAGAGGATAAGCCTTCATCTTAGGACCCCCGACGACCACCACTAGGAGGCACTGCGCAAGTGCGGGTGGGAGGAGTGTATGAAAATGAACTGATTTGACTATGAAAGAAAGGGCTTATGTAATCAGATGAATATGTATATTTTGATCTATATAAACTGCACGGAAAGGGTATGGGGTATGCACGTTCGGCGGAATTATCCCCCATGCATCCGACGTCGCAATAAAGAATGCTGCCTTTTAACACTACATTGGTGTGACGAGGTTTTATTCCCGGATTTTCGGTGACAACCTCAGGGCAGACACTGGACGGCAGCCACGTCCTGCCCCTCCTCACCACCCTGCAGGCTGCTGCGGGGTCGCTGGGGCTGCGCGGAGGGGATGTGGGGGAGCCGATGGCCCCAGGGCAAGCATCACCCCCACCCAGCCTTGTCCACCCCACCGCCACCCCGGCGGCCTCAGCATCATGGAGACGGGGGGTTCCAGAACACGGGGACAGCTGGGGGGTGCAGAGGAGACAGAGAGGAGCGCTGCAAGGGGGGAGGAGGGGCCCTGGGCCTGGTCCAGGGGCTGCTCGGCCTCGGGGCAGGCCCCACAGGAGCCATGGTGAAGCTGGGCCTGGCTGCAATCGGGGCCCGCCTCCTTCCCATGTAGTCTTGGCCGGCAGAGGTCGGGAGGGCTGTCAGTCTCCTCCCCTGAGGTGCTGCTGCCTCTGATTGGCCCCCTTGTGGTCAGGCTGCTGGGTTACAGTGCCTGCCCTTCACCTGAGGGAATGACCTGCCATTGGCTGCCAGGGCTGTCACTCTGCCCAGATGCAATACCCACCCGCCCCTGAGGTGCTGCTGCCTCTGATTGGACCCCAGGTGGTCAGGCTGCTGGGCTGCAGTGCCTGCCCTTCACCTGAAGTGATGACCTGCCATTGGCTGACAGTGCTGTCACTCTGCCCAGATGCAGTGCCCACCCTCCCCTGAGGTGACGCTGCCTCTGATTGGCCCCCTTTGCGTTCAGGCTGCCCCGGTGGGTGCCTGCCCTTCATTTGAAATGTGACCTCTGATTGGCTACCTGGGCTGTCGCTGTGCCATGGTGTGGGGCCCACCCTCCCCTGAGGTGCTGCTCTCCGCTATTGGCTGCCTGAGGGGCCGCTCTCCCCTCCGCCGGTGCCTGCCCTGCTCCCAGGCGATGTGGTGATGAACTCCACAGGGTGGGCTGGGTGCTCGCGGTGACCCTGTGGGCACGGCAGAGCAGGGAGCTTCGGCTGGGGAGGGAGCGGCAGCCATCGCCCCGTCCAACCGCCCGCCCTGCAGGGCTGGCCCGGCCTGACAGCAGAGCATGGAGGGCACTGCCCAAAGGGCTCCTGGGCACGGACAGGCCGGGGGCACCGACCGCCTCTCAGGCAGCCTGTCCCAGCGCCCGGCCGCCCTCTCGGTGCAGAAACGGATCCTTGAGCCCAGCTGAACCCGCCCTGACGCAGCTCTGGGCCGTTCCCACGCATCCTGTCCCTGGACCCAAGTAGCAGAGCTCAGCACCTCCCTCTCACGTCCCCTCCTGGGGAAGCTGTGGAGAGCGGTGAAGTGGGACAGGGAAATACGCGGCTGTGGGCAAGAACAGACAGGTTGGGGCCCCAAAAATGAGGATTTTGGCCCTGAAAATGAGGCTTTGCAGGTGAGGACTCTGGACTGAGGCACAGGGAACCTTCCCCCGGCTCAGGGCAAGGCTGCGCCAGCCCAGAGCACGCAGGAGGTGGCCACCTCTGCACCGCGGCACGAGTGGCGACTCGCCGGCTTGGCAGGGCGCGGGGCCTTTCCATGCCCGGGGGTGTCTGGGGAGGGGGCAGGCTGCCTAAAGCGTCTCCCCTCCTCCTCCCCTCCAGGTCTCTGTGCTCCAGCGGGGCAGCTGGGGCTCTGCTGTAAGGACACCCGGGGTCAGCATGCGCTGTGCTGCCTTGGGCTGCTGGGAAGGGATGGCATTGGGATGCTCCCCGGGCAACCCTGCTTCCCCCGGGGGCTGCCATTTCCCATTTTCCCACCCAGCTGCCAGGCAGCCATGCTGCTGTCGGAGGGGCAGGCTCTGCTCCAGGCCCCGGCTGAGGTGAGGCTGACACTGCCCTACCAAAGCCCTCCTGCTACACAGCTGTGGGATTCTGGGAGAAGGTGAGCACACAGGGTGTGTGCAAAGCAGTAACATTTGAGCACCTGCTTCTTGTCAGCATCCACACCTTCCCGAGCTCACACTCCTTCTGTCTCCTCCTCTGGTGATATTTCCACATTTCTTCTCTCAGTCTAGGTTTCTCCTGGAGAAGAGAGGCTGTACAATATGTTGGAAATACCTGTGGTCGCGCCACCCCTACACAAAGAAAAACTTTTTCTTCACGATTCAGGAGCTTAGCCCAGACGTATCAAGCACATTACCCAGGACTAGGAGCCAGGAGATTCCAGAAGCTGAGTTTCAGCTCTAGAGAAGAGTTGTTTTGTGATCTGGGATGACCCCACCTTCCTCCATCACTTTCTCTGTTGGCCAAATGACCAGTGAAACGCCGGCCTGCCTGAGGTGAAGCTGAAGGACTTGTTTCTCTTGGTAAGGGCTTGGGCTGGCAGAAGTCACTCTGTGCCTGCCAAACAAGTCCCTTTTGGGAACTCACCTCTTGCAGTCGTGGAACCCCAGCCACTGACGTAGCAGCTTCTCAGCTGCGACACTCTCAGCCAGGCGTCGGGCACACAGGCAAGCTGCACGTAGTAGCCGCACAGGACAGGCTGGTCCAATTCCAGCAAGGCAATGTCGTTCCTCTGCGTGATGTTGTAGTAGTGCTCGTGAACCAGTAGCCGCTTAATAGTGCGCACTTGGGTCTCAGGGCCCAGCTGAGTCAAGTGGCTGGCCCCGATCACCACGTGCCACATGGTGATGTGCCTGCAAGGCAGGTGGAGAGAGGGGTCAGAGGGAGCGCAGCCACGTGCTGCAAGCAGCCCAGCAGTTGCCTGCCTTCTGCTGCACAGGGCAGAGAGGAAGGCAGCGCTACGGAGGGTGCGACTGCCCTAGCACGCCTTGGGCACAAGGAGTCTCGGGCGGGAGGCTGCTAGGAAGCCGTGGCGTGAGCCCAGCCCTCTCGCGAGCAGTCTCTCAGCTGGGCTTGGCAGTGCCCAGGCACTGGGCGTGCTGCAGGGAAGCGGGATGGCGCTAGCACGTGCTGCTGTGGAGCGGGCACGTGCTAGTGCTGTGGGGCTGTTCCCTGGTCCTCCTTACCCGGGCGTGATGAAGCAGTGGGCTGCTGTCAGCACCCACTGTGGGCTGATGAGAGACCCTCCGCAGACATGCGCCATGCCTCCTATGATGGGCTTCTGGATGCTGACGATCCAGGGCCAGGCCCCTAGCTGGGCATCGGTGCCACCCACGACGCGTGACATGCCGTAGTAAGAATCCACGGGCCGGTGCCCGCAGGTCCCTCTGTAAGCAGAAACTGATGAATGTCCTGCTCGGTGGCTTGCTGCTGTTCAGGCTGCAGGTCAGCCCCCTTCCCCCCCACCAGGCGCTGCATGGACAGCAGGGCCGCGGAACCCTGTGGGGCATGCGTCCATCTACCCCTGTTTGTGCTTGAGCCCCGTAGGCGAGTTGTGCCAGCGGCCTGGCTGCTGGCAAGGAACTGAGGCTCCCACATGGCGTTTGGGAAGCTTTGGTGTGGCACAGATGGAGCACGCTCCACGCTGGCTCTGTCATTGCCAAGGGACGGGGTGGGGGTGGCGCTTGGTCATTCTCGAGTGTTTAGTTTTCTAAGGTATTTTGTTTTATAATATGTTGCATGTAGATTACTGTATGTAGAGTATGCACTGCTCTGTACAGTACGTATTGTGTAGTTTTTATTGTTTTGCAGCCATTGTGGGTATTGTGGGTATGGTAGGTATGGGACTGCGCTATACAGTTTATTATTGTCTGTATTATATTGTACCCCGAACGGGATGGACCTTTTCCAGAACCACCCAATGCTCCTGCAGACCATGCAGCCCTGGGTCCAGCAGGAGCTGGTGCAGATCTTTGACAACAGGGGGTTGGAGTCAGCCATGGTGGAAGACACCATCATGGCCATGTTGACCAAGATGCCCCCGACCCCGCTGCCTCCTGAGGAGGGTCTCTGCCTCCCCCGGCAGCCCTGCGAGATCCGGCACGGACGAGCTCCTCGGCACCTCATGCGCCGCTGTTGGTGGGCACCTGGCAGCTGCCCCGCTGCTCCCGCTGCCATCCCCACGGAGCAAGAAGAGCCCCAGGAGGAGCCTGGGGAGGCTGTGCCCAGGCCCTCCACTACCAGCTGGGGCAGGGAACGCCCCCGGGGGGCCACGGCCACCCCCAAAGAGGAGCACCAGCAGCTCCGAGGACTCTCCAGCCAACAAGAGGCCAGCACCACACCAGGGACCCTGGAGGGGCCCTCGCCAGACGGCCGAACCAGGACTGGGCCACCAGCTGCAGCACACGCTGGCCCTCAAGGGCTCCCAGATCCCATTAGCCAAATAAAAGAATCGCATGCAAATGACAGAAAAAGTCTCAGTGTTACCAACAGCGCAGATGGCTTTGCTGTCCTCACCCTTTTTAGCTTTTCTTTTACAGGGAGGGGTGGGATGTGAACGCTGAGGGGTCCTTCTGCGCGTGCCAGGCACTATTTTGTTGTTCTCCCCCAAGGCAAGTGCTGCCCAGCTCCAGGCCTGCAGCTCTGCACTGGTCCCGGGGCAGATGTCTCCAGCCCGGGGGTCTCCAGGGCCAGCCCGTGCCCCATCGCTCAGCACCCCACGCCTGTCCCCCTCTTCCCGCACCCTCTGCCCCCACGTCTCGGGGCGCTGCTCCCCGACCAGCCTGCACTGCTGGGCGCAGCCTCGCGACGGTGGCACCCAAAACCCTGCTCCTGCACAGAGTCACGACGTGGTGCTGCTCTCTGCACCAGCCCAGGGTCGCACCCTGCCCCAGCAGAGCCCCAACAAGTGCAGCCAGGGGAAGCGCAGAGTCCTGGCCCTGGGGAGGTCACTACCAATAGAGCTTTGGATCCTAAAAAGATGCTTTCTGCTCTGAAAGTGAGGGTTTAAACCCTAACAAGGGAACGGTGTGCCCTAAGAAAGTCTATGGCTGATAAAAGACAGCTTTGGACCCAAAAAAATGAGGATTTCCGCCCTGCAAATAAGGCTCTGGGATCTAAAATGGATGGAGAGTGTCTACAAATGACGCTTTGGGCCCTGCAAAGGAGGGGAACCTCTTGGTTCCTCTGTTGCCCCATAAAACGAAACACTCCAGTGCAGGCCTAGAGCTGTAAGAGGGGTTTGGCCCTAGAAGTGAGACTTTGGACTCTCCAAAAAAGAGTTTGGGCCTGAAGCATGGGGGCGTTGGGATGTGAAAATAAGGCTTTGGAAATGAAAATGAGATGCTGAACCCTCAAATCAGGACTTTTGCCCTCACATGATGTTTTGGTGCCAAAAGCTAGGGCTCTGTATGCTAAAAACAGGTCTTTGGAGCCTCCAAATGAGGCTTCGGTCATTAAACAAGTGAGGCTTTGTACCCAAAATGAGCAGTTTGGATGCTAAAATGAGGCTTTGGACCCTCCAGCTTGCCGACTGGATCCTCTAAATTAGGCTATGGATCCAGATAATGAGGCTTTGGTGCCATGAAAGGAGACTTTAGACCCTACAAATAAGGCTTTGGACTCTAAAAAGGAGCCCTTTGACACTCAGATCAGACTTTGGGCCTTCAAGAGAATGCTTTGGTCCCTTAAAAGGAGTCTGTGAATTGTAAAAGCGAAGCTTGCAACTTATCAATGAGGGTTTGACCCTGCAAAGGAGGGTTTGGACCCTAAAAAAAGGCTTTGTGCCCTCCAGATGGTGCTATCACCATCGACCTCTTGTAGGACAGAAAGGGGTCTTGTGAGGCAGCAGTTGCGTCCCACTGTGCAGGCTTTGAGCCAGCCCTGGGGACTCAGCTGACCAGCAGGTTGTCACTGGAGGACACTGGGGCTGCAAGGGTACGCATTTCCCAGCCATCACTTAGCTGCAGGGAGATCTGCTTTGACGGCCCCAGGCCAGAAGGACACGCACTGCACAGGCGGGCATTCCCAGAGGCGTCTCTTGGACTTGCCAGGGCAGGAATCACCGAGGGCAGAGGACAACAGCCCAAGAGCAGGGAAGTGCTGGCCTGTTTTTCAAGCCAAGGCGGCAAATTCACCTGCAGGGGCTCTCCTGAGCAGCGGCACAAGTGCCAGCTGGCTGAAAGCATGCACAGCTCGCTCAAGGGCTGGGCTGAGTGCTTCGTGCCCCACTAACGCAGGGCAAAAACAAAGCGTGCTCACCTCGCCTGAACGAGCGGCTGCAGAGCTGTCACTCCCCGGGTCCAGGCGGGATCTCCACGTGTGCCCTGGGACACCCACGGGTGCGTACGCTGGAGCCGCACACTTCCCATGCCTGGTGACGGAGGGCTCCACGCACGCCGGAGGAGCTGGAGAGCAGCAAGGCAGACGCTCAGTGCCCTCAGCACCAGGGCCGAGCCCTGCTCTCGCAGCAGGACGGGGCAGAGCCATCTCCCCGTTCCCCTGGGCAGCTGTCCCCAGCGCTCCACAGGAAAACTGCCAGGGCGGTGTGTTAGGGGTTGGAAGGGACCTCTGTGGGTCATCGCGTGGGCAGCGGTGTGCAGAGCAACGGCGGGCTGAGGGCAGCCGAGGCGGGAGAGCAGCCTTGCGCTCAGTGGGACCAGGCTGCTCTCTGCTCTGCCACCAAAGCTAAGACTTTGGAAAGTCAAAATGATGCTTTGGATGCTAGAAATATAGCTCTGGAGCCTAAAAAGAGGCTTTCTGCCTCCAAAATGAGAGTTAGGACCCTCAAAATGGAACTGTGGGCCCTAAAAGAAGGTTGTGAGTGATAAAAGACAGGTTTGGATCCCATAAACGAGGGCTTCAGCCCTGAAAATGGGGCTCTGGGCACTCCAAAGGATAGGCTAGATGCTACAAGGGACGCTTTAGACCCTGAAAAGGAGGGGAACGACTTGGTTCCTCCATGGCCTCCAGAAATGGAGATTTCGTCCCAAATAGAGGGCTCTGGGCACTCCAGTGGAGGCTTTCAGGTGTAAAAGAGGGCTTGGGACCCTTCAAAGTAGAGTTTAGACCCGCCAAAGGATGGCTTGGGGCTTAAGAATGCAACATTGGGCCCTGAAAATGGGGCTTTGGAAATTACATTGAGGCATTGAACCCTGAACTTCTGATGGTTTTAAGCCCTGAAGTGATGCTTTGGGTTTGAAAATCAGGGCTTTGTACTGTTGAAATGGGATTTTAGACCCTCAGAATGAAGCTTGGGACATCAAACAAACAAGGCTTCGAAGTCTAAAGGAGCAGTTTTGATTCTGCATGGAGGCTTTGGCTCCTGAAAAGCAGGGTTTTGAAGATAAAGATGAGGGTTGAGACCTCAAATGGAGACTTTGGACCCTATAAACAATGCTTTGGACTCTGAAAAGGAGGCTCTGCACCTTCAAAATGATGCTATGAGCCCTGGGTTTGGAACTTAGAAATGAGGGTTTGTACCCTAAAAAGGAGGCTTTGGGTCCTAAAAAGAAGGCATTAAAACCTACAATAAAAGTTTGGACACTAAAGATGAGTCCTGGAGACCAAGCGCCACCCCCACCCCGTCCCTTGGCAATGACAGACTCACAGCTGAGGATGGTGGCCCTCTTGCAGGGGCGGGCGCTGGCGGCGGCGGGGCAGAGAGCGGTGCAGAGGAGGTGCAGGCGGCCTCGCTGTCGCAGCCCTCGTGGAGGCAGCGGCAGGTCTGGCCCCGTCTCAGCAGGGCGGGCAGCGTCAGGAAGGAGATGATGTGCAGGAGCTGTGGGGATGGGGGAGAGCATCAGCCCTGGGACGCCCCTGCTTCGGGGGGCAGACCCCAGCCCCACATCCCCCCCGTCCTCGCCACCTTGTAACCACTGTGATGGAATTAGTTAATCATAAAGCACGAACAATGCTGCTATGTCTCTTGTACAGCCCTACCCATCTGAACATTAGGTCTGGGAACAGAGGGTTTAGTCCCTAGGTAATCATTAACGTTAAACAATAATGGTGAAGGGGATTTTTTTAATAGAAATAGCGTTACCAAATGATTGCAGGTGTATTTGTGGTACCTATCTATTGTGTGAATTAATTGAAGCAAAAAGTTATACATCTCTCCCCAAAGAAGGTAGTTTCAATTAAAACCAGCAGGTGCCTAGAACTGGTCAAGATGACCCGTGCCGCAGGGACAAGAGCCAGAAGAGGACTGAGTTTGCGCAGAAACTGTGATGAAGAGGATAAGCCTTCATCTTAGGACCCCCGACGACCACCACTAGGAGGCACTGCGCAAGTGCGGGTGGGAGGAGTGTATGAAAATGAACTGATTTGACTATGAAAGAAAGGGCTTATGTAATCAGATGAATATGTATATTTTGATCTATATAAACTGCACGGAAAGGGTATGGGGTATGCACGTTCGGCGGAATTATCCCCCGTGCATCCGACGTCGCAATAAAGAATGCCTGCCTTTTAACACTACATTGGTGTGACGAGGTTTTATTCCCGGATTTTCGGTGACAGTTTCTGGTGACCCAGATGGGACCCTGCTTGTGAATACCGACGGATCCGCGGGATCACGGGACCTCCAGCCGGCATCGAGGGATTCTCGAGGAGAACCTCTGATCCCCGGACCGAAGGATTCCAAGTAAGTCCCCTGGAATTTAATTAAGGCATTCTTTAGGTATAATATACGCCTGCTCGTAAATCGTGGTGAAAACCTCATAGAGTTGGGCTGAAAGGTACCTTTGTGGAAAGTCTCTGCTCGGTGAAAGCCGGTGGAGCGGGGCCCAAGGGGGAGGTCTTCAACAGGGGGTTGAAGTCTCCAGGATCTCAGCAGGGGGCTGGGATCCCAAAAGGGAGCTCCAACAAGGGTTGGGGTCCCTCTGATTAGTGTTTGTGATATAGTGCACAATCACTACCACTGGTCATTTGAAGGATGGGCACCTTTCCGAGTAAAAGACCCATGCCAAGGGACACGCCTTTGGGATGTATTTTAAAGCACTGGAAAGAACTGGGGGGGGGCCCTTTAACTCGGAAGCAGTTAATTGAGTATTGTAATCATCGGTGGCCGTTATATACTCTAGATGACGGGGAGAAGTGGCCGGAGGATGGGACACTGTGTTATAATACCATTTTGCAATTAATGTTGTTTTGTAAAAGGGAAAATAAATAGAAAAAAATGACATATGTAGATTTGTTTTTCTCGTTAAGAAATCATTCGAAATGGCTAAGGCAGTGTAGGATACATCCGCGCGGTTCTATGGTAATGGCTTTAAAGAAAGGAAACTGCGAAAAGGGTTCAAAGAAATGTTGCGTCGCTTGTAGTGTTGGCAAAGAGTGTTTGAAATATGAGCCTGAGGAGGATGATGTTGAATTAAGAGTGGCACCGCATCGGAGATGGGGGGATAATTAGGAAGAGGAATCCGAGATCGTTAGCCCTTCCACCTCCCCTCTGGGGGAGGGTGCGAGAGGATTTAGCCCGGTTTCGGGAAGGACACAGGGAAGGACGGGGCGGGGGGGGGGTACCAGAATCGGCTTCTCCCCTCCAAGCCCCTCTCTGAAAAGACAGAGAATGAGGAAGTAAAATTTTTAATAAATACAAGAACCACTTATTTGGTATTAAACACATGTAAAGGGAAATATAGTCATAAATCTGTAGATGTTGTTGGTGCGACAGGGTAAAAAGAAAATTAACCTTTCTTAGAGCTGTTGAAATTAAGAAAACAGTGGGTAACTCACCAGTTTCTATATATGCCTGAATGTCCGTTGCCTTTGTTAAGACAAGATTTATTAAGCAAATTAGAGGCACAAATAACTTTAAAAAAAAATGAAAAAATTAAATTATTGATACCAGAATCAAAAGCCGTAGAGGCAAGGGTGTTTGTGTTACAGGATTCTTTTAAGGAGGAACAAATTCCAGAAGAGGTGGAAAACGCAGTAATCCTGCTTGGTTTAGGCAAATGAAGTTCCGGGACAGTCCAAATTGGCAGAACTGGTAAAAGTGACCTTAAAACCTGGATCCAAACCGGTAAGACAAAAATAATATCCTATTAAGTGGGAGGCACGAAAAGAATTAAAGGGGTTAATCATGAAATTTTTGGAATATAGGCTTTTGGTAGAATGCGAGTCAAAATACAACACACCTATACTACCGGTAAAGAAACCTGGAGGACGAGAATATCGACTAGTCCAGGATCTAAGAGCTATAAATCAAATAGTTCAAGATATACACCCAGTAGTGGCCAATCCCTATACTTTATTGACATCCCTGAAAGAGGAGCATAAATGGTTTACTGTACTAGATTTAAAGAATACCTTCTTTTGCATACCTCTGGATGCACAAAGTCAAAGCATATTTGCTTTTGAATGGAAGAGCCCTGCAACAGAACGAAAGATACAACTGACATGGACTATACTTCCACAAGGATTTAAAAATAGCCCCACAATATTTGGAAAACTGTTTGTCCATAAAAGACAACATCTGGTCCTTAGAGTGCTGGCACAACGTCTGGGATCCTGGAAGCAGCCAGTAGGATACCTCTCTAAACAACTTGACAACGTGAGTAAAGGATGGCCGGGATGTTTGCGCGCCGTGGCAGCGACGGTATTGCTAATTCAGGAAGCTTGAAAATTGACTATGGGCCAAAAGATGGTGGTGTATGTACCACACATGGTGGTAACTGTTCTAGAACAAAAGGGGGGTCATTGGCTGTCCCCCAGCAGAATGCTAAAATATCAGGTTGTCTTGCCAGAGCAGGATGATGTGGAACTAAAAACCACAACCATCGTAAATCCAGCAATGTTTCTGTCAACGAAAAATCCAACAGAAAATCTAGAACATGACTGCCTGCTAACTGTTGAACAAGTCTATTCCAGCAGACCGGACCTGAGGGATGAGCCTCTGGAAAATCCTGATTTCGAATTGTTCACGGATGGAAGCAGCTTTGTGAAAGAAGAAAGACGAACGGCCGGATACGCTGTTGTCACCACCACCGAGGTACTGGAGTCAGGAACGCTACCTGCAAATACCTCGGCACAGAAAGCAGAACTGGTGGCATTGAGGCAAGCCTTGCGAATGGCAGAAGAAAAAAGGGTAAATATATGGACTGACTCTAAATATGCATTTGGTGTAATTCATGCTCATGAAGCCATCTGGAAAGAAAGAGGACTGCTCTCAGCCCAAGGTTCATCGATAAAACATAAAGAAAAAATCCTTCAGCTCCTCGAAGAGGCGCAGAAACCAAAGAAAGTGGCAGTGATGCACTGCAAGGCTCATCAATTTGGTCGGACAACTATAAACATAAGTAATCGATTGGCAGACAAAACAACAAAAGAGACTGCTAAACAAAGTATCTTTGCACTAATACCAGTAAAACAAATAAAAATCCCAAATCTGAAACAAAATACAGTAAATTGGATGAACAATTGACAGAACAATTAAAGGCATCACAAAATACAGAAGAGTGGTGGGTAACACCAAAAAAGCAGATAACAATAACCCCGCAAGTCATGATAGAACTTGCGAAAAAAAACATACACAGACACATTGGGGTGTAGATGCTATAATCTCGAGCCTAAAATCATCTGCAGTGTGTGTAGGAATGACAGAAGTAATGAAATCTATAATAACTAAGTGTCCAATTTGTCTCAAAAATAATCCTTTAAATCGGAAAAGAGCACCCCTAGGAATAACAAAACAGGATAACACCCCAGAAAACTATTGACAAGTTGATTTTTCTGAACTGCCCAGGCAGAATGGATTCAAGTATCTATTAGTATTAATTAATACTTTTTCTGGATGGCCGGAAGCCTTTCCTTGTCACACCAACAAAGCGAAAAAAGTAGTTAAAATATTGTTAAAAAAAATAATACCAAGGTTTAGGGTACCAATTGGCATGTCTTCCGATAGGGGACCACATTTTGTAACAAAAATAGTTCAGCAAGTAAATAAAATTTTAAGAATAAATTAAGATTTACATACCCCCTGGAGGCCACAATCAAGTGGGAAAATTGAAAGAATAAACCAAACATTAAAAAGACAAATAAATAAAATTTGTCAAAAAGTGTCTTTAAAATGGCCACAAGCTTTACCATTAGCACTTCTGAGAATCAGAATCCAACCAAGATCTAAAGATGGTGTAAGTCCATACGAAATTTTGTATGGCAAACCTTATCAGACTCCTTTAATCCCAGGGGATATAAAAATAACAAGGGAAACAGATTTAAAAATGTATTTGGTTTCTTTAGGAAAAACACTTGAAGCACTCCGAAAATACATTGTGCTGACCAAATCGCTTGCTTTGGATACCCCTGTGCATCAGTATCAACCAGGTGATTTCATGTACATAAGAACTTGGAACTCTGAACCACTGCAAAAAAAGTGGAAAGAACCTTTTCAGGTACTGTTAACAACTTACACTGCAATCAAAGTAGAAGGGGTGGAACCGTAGATACACTACACTCGAGTGAAGAAGGCCCCTTCGTGGAGAGTCATCAATAGAGATCCAGAGACTGCAAAACTGACTTTGAAATATATCTAAAAAGAGTAGTTATTACTGTAAAATGCGAGGAGACTGTATCTCGATCTGAAAACTGATGATACTAAGAACACTGTTCAGTGTATTAGAAGTAAGAACAAAAAACGTTAATTCACTGCCAATAAAAGCAAAACAATTAATATACCTCCTAAGGAGGACTCCAGAAAAAATTTGATGATCGGGCTTATAGAAGAATTTGCAAATTTACAAAATGTGACCCAAATAACTACATGTCTTCCAATCCCAAGGGCGGTAGGAAAATCAGTCCCATGAAGAAATTCAACAAGACATGCAAGAAAATTGGCTTGATAAAATTTTTAATGGATTCAGGTGGAATATTAGTTCTTGGGTCAAATCTTTAGTCGGTACCGGACTGCTTTTACTGGTAGTAGTTTTAATAATAATACTGCTCATTTATTATTGTCTAAAAAAGGAACTCACCAACAGAACAGCTTTTAATCAAGTGATTATTCAGGCTATTGCAAGAAGACAAAACCTTAGTGAGTCGGTTGTAACACTTCCACCACCCTATAGCGAAACAAGTGGACTATAAGTGTAGTGTTGTAATTTTGAAAAGTATATTTTAATAGTATTTAATCATTATATGATCAAAAAAAATTTAATTATGGAAGTATTGAAAAGATAATTATTTCAAAACTTCCAAAGGGGGGAAATGTAACCACAGTGATGGAATTAGTTAATCATAAAGCACGAACAATGCTGCTATGTCTCTTGTACAGCCCTACCCATCTGAACATTAGGTCTGGGAACAGAGGGTTTAGTCCCTAGGTAATCATTAACGTTAAACAATAATGGTGAAGGGGATTTTTTTAATAGAA
The DNA here is from genome assembly GCF_030867145.1 of Opisthocomus hoazin. Lineage (NCBI taxonomy): Eukaryota > Metazoa > Chordata > Aves > Opisthocomiformes > Opisthocomidae > Opisthocomus > Opisthocomus hoazin. The sequence goes on from NC_134442.1 coordinate 7,531,757, forward strand.
ATAGCGTTACCAAATGATTGCAGGTGTATTTGTGGTACCTATCTATTGTGTGAATTAATTGAAGCAAAAAGTCATACATCTCTCCCCAAAGAAGGTAGTTTCAATTAAAACCAGCAGGTGCCTAGAACTGGTCAAGATGACCCGTGCCGCAGGGACAAGAGCCAGAAGAGGACTGAGTTTGCGCAGAAACTGATGAAGAGGATAAGCCTTCATCTTAGGACCCCTGACGACCACCACTAGGAGGCACTGCGCAAGTGCGGGTGGGAGGAGTGTATGAAAATGAACTGATTTGACTATGAAAGAAAGGGCTTATGTAATCAGATGAATACGTATATTTTGATCTATATAAACTGCACGGAAAGGGTATGGGGTATGCACGTTCGGCGGAATTATCCCCCATGCATCCGACGTCGCAATAAAGAATGCCTGCCTTTTAACACTACATTGGTGTTACGAGGTTTTATTCCCGGATTTTCGGTGACAACCTCAGGGCAGACACTGGACGGCAGCCACGTCCTGCCCCTCCTCACCACCCTGCAGGCTGCTGCGGGGTCGCTGGGGCTGCGCGGAGGGGATGTGGGGGAGCCGATGGCCCCAGGGCAAGCATCACCCCCACCCAGCCTTGTCCACCCCACCGCCACCCCGGCGGCCTCAGCATCATGGAGACGGGGGGTTCCAGAACACGGGGACAGCTGGGGGGTGCAGAGGAGACAGAGAGGAGCGCTGCAAGGGGGGAGGAGGGGCCCTGGGCCTGGTCCAGGGGCTGCGCGGCCTCGGGGCAGGCCCCACAGGAGCCATGGTGAAGCTGGGCCTGGCTGCAATCGGGGCCCGCCTCCTTCCCATGTAGTCTTGGCCGGCAGAGGTCGGGAGGGCTGTCAGTCTCCTCCCCTGAGGTGCTGCTGCCTCTGATTGGCCCCCTTGTGGTCAGGCTGCTGGGTTACAGTGCCTGCCCTTCACCTGAGGGAATGACCTGCTATTGGCTGCCAGGGCTGTCACTCTGCCCAGATGCAATGCCCACCCGCCCCTGAGGTGCTGCTGCCTCTGATTGGACCCCAGGTGGTCAGGCTGCTGGGCTGCAGTGCCTGCCCTTCACCTGAAGTGATGACCTGCCATTGGCTGACAGTGCTGTCACTCTGCCCAGATGCAGTGCCCACCCTCCCCTGAGGTGCTGCTCTCCGCTATTGGCTGCCTGAGGGGCCGCTCTCCCCTCCGCCGGTGCCTGCCCTGCTCCCAGGCGATGTGGTGATGAACTCCACAGGGTGGGCTGGGTGCTCGCGGTGACCCTGTGGGCACGGCAGAGCAGGGAGCTTCGGCTGGGGAGGGAGCGGCAGCCATCGCCCCGTCCAACCGCCCGCCCTGCAGGGCTGGCCCGGCCTGACAGCAGAGCATGGAGGGCACTGCCCAAAGGGCTCCTGGGCACGGACAGGCCGGGGGCACCGACCGCCTCTCAGGCAGCCTGTCCCAGCGCCCGGCCGCCCTCTCGGTGCAGAAACGGATCCTTGAGCCCAGCTGAACCCGCCCTGACGCAGCTCTGGGCCGTTCCCACGCATCCTGTCCCTGGACCCCAGCAGCAGAGCTCAGCACCTCCCTCTCACGTCCCCTCCTGGGGAAGCTGTGGAGAGCGGTGAAGTGGGACAGGGAAATACGCGGCTGTGGGCAAGAACAGACAGGTTGGGGCCCCAAAAATGAGGATTTTGGCCCTGAAAATGAGGCTTTGCAGGTGAGGACTCTGGACTGAGGCACAGGGAACCTTCCCCCGGCTCAGGGCAAGGCTGCGCCAGCCCAGAGCACGCAGGAGGTGGCCGCCTCTGCACCGCGGCACGAGTGGCGACTCGCCGGCTTGGCAGGGCGCGGGGCCTTTCCATGCCCGGGGGTGTCTGGGGAGGGGGCAGGCTGCCTAAAGCGTCTCCCCTCCTCCTCCCCTCCAGGTCTCTGTGCTCCAGCGGGGCAGCTGGGGCTCTGCTGTAAGGACACCCGGGGTCAGCATGCGCTGTGCTGCCTTGGGCTGCTGGGAAGGGATGGCATTGGGATGCTCCCCGGGCAACCCTGCTTCCCCCGGGGGCTGCCATTTCCCATTTTCCCACCCAGCTGCCAGGCAGCCATGCTGCTGTCGGAGGGGCAGGCTCTGCTCCAGGCCCCGGCTGGGGTGAGGCTGACACTGCCCTACCAAAGCCCTCCTGCTACACAGCTGTGGGATTCTGGGAGAAGGTGAGCACACAGGGTGTGTGCAAAGCAGTAACATTTGAGCACCTGCTTCTTGTCAGCATCCACACCTTCCCGAGCTCACACTCCTTCTGTCTCCTCCTCTGGTGATATTTCCACATTTCTTCTCTCAGTCTAGGTTTCTCCTGGAGAAGAGAGGTTGTACAATATGTTGGAAATACCTGTGGTCGCGCCACCCCTACACAAAGAAAAACTTTTTCTTCACGATTCAGGAGCTTAGCCCAGACGTATCAAGCACATTACCCAGGACTAGGAGCCAGGAGATTCCAGAAGCTGAGTTTCAGCTCTAGAGAAGAGTTGTTTTGTGATCTGGGATGACCCCACCTTCCTCCATCACTTTCTCTGTTGGCCAAATGACCAGTGAAACGCCGGCCTGCCTGAGGTGAAGCTGAAGGACTTGTTTCTCTTGGTAAGGGCTTGGGCTGGCAGAAGTCACTCTGTGCCTGCCAAACAAGTCCCTTTTGGGAACTCACCTCTTGCAGTCGTGGAACCCCAGCCACTGACGTAGCAGCTTCTCAGCTGCGACACTCTCAGCCAGGCGTCGGGCACACAGGCAAGCTGCACGTAGTAGCCGCACAGGACAGGCTGGTCCAATTCCAGCAAGGCAATGTCGTTCCTCTGCGTGATGTTGTCCCCAGAATGGCCCCAGCTCTTCCTTCAGATATTGCTGAAGTCTGGCCACCTCTCACACCATTCCCCCTTAACTTCTGGTGACGTCTGGCTCTTCCTCATGGCACTGTAACTCCTGCCAGCTTTCTTTCATATTTCCAATTAGCAGATGCTTCAACCAGGTCCTAATCATCATCCCCAGAGTTGTCTGCATGCCACATCATTATTTTGCGTCCTCTTTCTAGCCTCAATGTGCCAGTCTTCTTCATGCCATGGTGGCTCTGAGCACGCTCCTGTCTGACCAGGCATGGTGCCAGCCCTGCTGAGCGACTCTTGCCCTTTGTGCCCTCCTTGACTGCCTGCAGCCTCATTTTGCCGGGCATGGAAATGCTTGCCTTGCGCACGAGAGTGAATTGGACTCAGGCACGGTTAACTGTGAAACCTGGCAACTTTATTCCAAGAACTAGGTCAGCTTCAGCATTTGTGTGCACTGGGAAGTGTTGCGGAGGAAGAACCGGACTCGACACGATGATCAATGTGATCACGTACAAGCCGTTTATTAGCCTCAGATAGCTCACTTTTATATTCCCCACTACATACGCGGCGATCCCCCATTGGTGATAATCAATTTAACTCACATAGTAACTCGATTATGATTGGTGTGCGTCACTAGCTCACGCGCACTGCTCGTGGCCTTCTTGCAGGCGGCAAGTTCCTCTTCGGCATCTGGGAGTTGTTTGTCTCTGCATTCTTACTTCCTCATTCCAACCGCAGTTTGTCCTCTGGATGCCCTTGCGGCCTTATGCTAAGGCTCTGCGGCCTTAGGCTAAGGCTTCATGGCCTTCTAGAGAAATGCTGGATTGCTCACATGTCCCCAGTGCTTTAATGCTTCATCCTCCACAGGGAGGAGAGCGGGCAGCACAGAGCAGGCCTTTGATGCTGAGGCTGCCTTTGGAGCAGCAGGCATTGCCCCAGAAGGAAATGATCATGGTCCAGTGCAGCCTGCGCTGGTTCCTGTTGATCCTGCTCCTCAAGCCTTTTTTCCCCTGAGGAACTGCAGGAGCTCCTTCAGCCGAGTAAAGAATTCCACCAGCTTCTGGCGTGGAAATGGACAGGAGCTAATGCTGCCCGACTGTGTTGGTGCTGGTGTTGGCCTTGGCCTCTGAGAGGGGCTTGAGGTGGAGAGAAAATGACTCCATGGCCGTGCTGTTGGACTATCTCTTCTTGCTGAGCGCAGTCCCATCTGTAGCAGGATCCAGTCGTAGAAGTGCTGCGTGGAGGTGTAGACTCCAGGCTGGTTTGGTCTGGCACAGCCTCTCCCCCAGCTGGTCACTCCAACAAGCCAGAAGTAGTCGTAGGTGTTATCTTTGCAGACCAGAGGACCACCGCTGTCACCCTGCAGCGGAGGAGAGAGGGTTAAGGTGGTGTTGGGTGGCCCCGGTCAGCACTCTGGCTGGCTCCTTCTCTCCCGCAGCAGCTGCCAGAGCTGTCCTGACTGCACACAAAGGCTCTGCTCAGGTGCTGGAGCCTACAGAAGCTTGTCTGGCAGGGGGTGGTGGGCCAGTCAGGCAGGGCTCTCTCTCTGTCCTCTTTGCACAGTGATCCTGGATGTGTGGAAGGGGGATGTTGCAGGACTGGGCTCTGGAGCTGTGGGCTGCCAAGAGCACTAGATGGGCTTTGTGGGCAGAGAGCCAGGCCTCTGGGACAAGGGCGGCCCTGGGCAAGGACCTGCATCTGGGCAAGGGGAGGTGAACCCCAAGAGTGGAGGGGACCCAGCAGTGGCAGGCTGACTTGCCAGGCAAAGCACGCGCTGGGGCAGGTTTGGGCGGTTGCCACAGGGCTGCCTGTGCTGTTGGGGGTGGACTTGTAGCACGCTCCTACCTGGCAGGTGTCGATGCCGCCCTGCGGATAGCCAGCACACAAGTTGTGGCTGTGGATGGCCCCTCCGTACCAGCGGCTGCTGTTGCAGAGCTTGATATCGATGAGGCGGACCTTGGCCTCCTGCAGGACATAACTTGGTCCCCCAGCTGTCAGCACAGAAAGGAGTTAACAGCCAGCAGCTCGCTGCCACTTCTCCTCTCCTCCCCTCCCCATGCCCCCGGCGTCTGGCTGAAGCCCTGCCCTAGGGCTGGGCTTTGCGTCTCCAGAGGCCCTGTGCCGCTGCTGTCTCCCTTCTGTCTTGCTTGGGGTAATGGGCCAGGCCCACCTCTCCATCGGCATGCACCCCGCAGCCCGCCTCTGGCTTTCGCCTCTGCTGTCAGGAAGCCCACCCCGCCTCCCCAGTGTGCCCAGCCTGCGCTCAGGACACCACTCCCTTTTGGGAACTCACCTCTTGCAGTCGTGGAACCCCAGCCACTGACGTAGCAGCTTCTCAGCTGCGACACTCTCAGCCAGGCGTCGGGCACACAGGCAAGCTGCACGTAGTAGCCGCACAGGACAGGCTGGTCCAATTCCAGCAAGGCAATGTCGTTCCTCTGCGTGATGTTGTAGTAGTGCTCGTGAACCAGTAGCCGCTTAATAGTGCGCACTTGGGTCTCAGGGCCCAGCTGAGTCAAGTGGCTGGCCCCGATCACCACGTGCCACATGGTGATGTGCCTGCAAGGCAGGTGGAGAGAGGGGTCAGAGGGAGCGCAGCCCCGTGCTGCAAGCAGCCCAGCAGTTGCCTGCCTTCTGCTGCACAGGGCAGAGAGGAAGGCAGCGCTACGGAGGGTGCGACTGCCCTAGCACGCCTTGGGCACAAGGAGTGTCGGGCGGGAGGCTGCTAGGAAGCCGTGGCGTGAGCCCAGCCCTCTCGCGAGCAGTCTCTCAGCTGGGCTTGGCAGTGCCCAGGCACTGGGCGTGCTGCAGGGAAGCGGGATGGCGCTAGCACGTGCTGCTGTGGAGCGGGCACGTGCTAGTGCTGTGGGGCTGTTCCCTGGTCCTCCTTACCCGGGCGTGATGAAGCAGTGGGCTGCTGTCAGCACCCACTGTGGGCTGATGAGCGACCCTCCGCAGACATGCGCTATGCCTCCTATGATGGGCTTCTGGATGCTGACGATCCAGGGCCAGGCCCCTAGCTGGGCATCGGTGCCACCCACGACGCGTGACATGCCGTAGTAAGAATCCACGGGCCGGTGCCCGCAGGTCCCTCTGTAAGCAGAAACTGATGAATGTCCTGCTCGGTGGCTTGCTGCTGTTCAGGCTGCAGGTCAGCCCCCTTCCCGCCCACCAGGCGCTGCATGGACAGCAGGGCCGCGGAACCCTGTGGGGCATGCGTCCATCTACCCCTGTTTGTGCTTCAGCCCCGTAGGTGAGTTGTGCCAGCAGCCTTGGCCCCGTGGCTGGTGTCACAGAGTCACTGGTTCGGGTGCTGGGCACGGTGAATTCTCGGGGGGGATGGGCAACATGAAGGGTTCCAAGCAGAAGGGGAGTGTCCCGATCCGATATTGGGAGGTTTGAATGCCATCCCAGTAGACAAGATTAAGACGCAAATGCAGTCATATGTCGTGTAACCCTGTAAACTTTATTTTGCTGAACTGGGAATCGGAGTTTGGGCGGGGATGGCTTTGGGGGAGTGGGGAGAAAACGAGACAGAAAAAAAAATGTGTAAAGTTGGAAAAACCCCAATGGGTGAGGAAAAAATTGCGGGGAGATGGGATTAGGTACCACCACCACGATGTCCAGCGATGTCCGGTTGGCTCAGTCTCTGTGCAGGCGTGGAGGCCCCGATGAGGGTGGAGCGCAGCAGCGAGGCGGCGAGGAGGAGAGCAAGAGAGTGAGAGCTCCGAGGAGCATGTGCTGCCCTTTTATAGGGGCATTTTGCGCATGCGCAGAGCATGTCTGTGTACGTGCAGTTCGTGCCATGTGTGCTGCCTGCTTAGACAAGTCCGCTCTTGCCCATCCACGCACTACTCTGTGTGCAACTGCTTTCCTGCAGGTCGTTGTGGCGGTTTTTTCAGAGGCCAGGAAGAGACGACAATGGCAATGTCGAGACAAAACCATTTCGTAGCTGTGGATAGTTAGGGCCTGGCGGTCGGAAGATGTCGTGCTGTACGGAAAGGTAGGCCCCCCCCTCCTCTCCTGATAACCAGTAGCGTTTAGCCCATAGGTGTAAGCAGACGGAAGTGACGCTGTAAACCTAAGCTATATAATACTGTGCTACCCGTCAATAAACGCCATTTGCCGTCCACCACATTGGTGTCTGCGAGCTGATGGCCCGAGCGGCCTGGGGTTGGTCGCCGTGCCGTTCCTGAACCAGGTCGCCACGCCAACAAAGGCAACACGTAGCGGTCTTCTGCACCACCCCGTGGCTTGACGTTGCTGCCTTTGCGGTGGTGTGGGAGGTGGTGGTGGTCTAGAGATAGAGAACGAGAGTGAATGAGAAATGAGAGAGAGAGAGAGAGGGGGAGAGAGAAAGAGATAGAGAGAGAGAGATAGAGAGAGAGAGAAATAGGAGTAGAAACCAGGATGGAGGGGATGGGTGACAAGGCAGGGGAAGGAGGAACCAAAAAAGGGGTCTGGCACAGAAATGCACAGTCGTAGGCAGGTTGAAACATTACACAACGTAAACACTGTCTCTTTTAACAGTGCTAAGTTTAACAATGTCTTATTGAACAAAAGTTTGAGGAATCAGGTAAGTATGAGGTAGTCTTTTCATGATAACAAACATAGAAAATCAGGGTGGGTGCGACATGGATATAGGTATGCAGTTCTTCCCTTTGACAGTCTGTGAATTCTATAGGGTCTAAATGATGGGTACAGTGGTCGGTTTTGGTTGACGAATGACATGGATCTGTCTTACGCCGTCAGGTGACGTGATGGGTGTGAATTACATATTGGATACCACTTGTCGGATTAACTGAACAAAACAGTGAATAATACATGGTAAAAACATTAAAGCAGCAACCGTGCATAACAGAAATAGTAGTAATCGTTTTACCCATCGTGTCCCTGGCAACCAGGACCACAAATCACCAGTCCAGCCATTCCATGTTTGTACTGCAACGTGAGCGATTGTCCTAATATCTTTGGTCAACTGGAGGACCACTTCGCCCACGTCGTCGATCTCCAAGCAACAGTTAGAAATATTTAGTTTCCACACACCCCCCCCTTTATCTAACAGGTAATCCAGGACCATGCGATGTTGAAGGACTGCCGTGCTCATCTGTTGAGACTGTCGAATTAAAAGGTCTAAGGCATCTGCAGTTTTATTAGTGATGGTTTCTAGAACCGCTTGCAATTGAATTATCCGATTTAAATTATAAATTGGTTCCCTTGCCCCCGATATTGGTTCATTGGCGTTCCAGGTGGTGGGTCTGTAATGCTGAATTATTCTCTCAGGAGGCCACTCATCGCTTGCCCATTTTTGCGTTCCACCCAGGTTAACCTGAATAGATTGCGTTTTCCAGGCAATCCTTCTACCCCCCAGATCACCATACAGTCTTATCCCCAAACGAGGTCCGCCCGTCTCTGGGAGGAGGAAAAACATGGGCCTGATAATCCCTACGTAACAAGTCCCTGCCCATTCTGCCGGTAAACGTTTGTAGGCAGTGTGTCCGCAGATCCAGTAATGACCCCTTTTTGCCTTAGTGCCATAAGCAAATGGTCCAGCTGTCTCCCTTGGAAATGGAAAATGAGTTGTGTCCTTGTCACCGAAAGGGCTAGAAAACTCAGTGGGGCTGTCATTTATGCGGCCAGTGCAGCACCGGGCGCCAGAATTGTTTTTCCACTCACACACTTGACTATAGGTGTAATAATTGGGCCATTGGAGGAAGAATGTTTCATTTTTGCTTGACCAGTATCCTTTAAATCCCCGATTGCGCCCGGCTTCGTCAAGCCACATCCATATGCGGACACCTCTATCTTTATCAACTAACTTACGGATTAGTGTCTATTTGCACTTGCTTTCCCCAACATGGATCCCTCCCTCCTGAACACTGTTTAAACTATATTGCCTGACAGACAGAAATGGAATTGGCCATGTTCCACTATTGTCCGAAGTGTCATTCGTGGACTCACTGTAGATGCTCACAATCTGGGCTGGGGTGAGGGGTGTAGACGTCCATGGCCAGCTCGATAACCCCAGGGGTTCACCGCAGACCCAACAATGACTCAGATTAAAAGTCTGACTTACAGCTTTGGCTAACCACACAAACTCCTTGTCCTTAAAGGGATCATAGGGATCAGTGGGAGGTGGAGGAATTGGTTTTCCATTGCTTCCATAGATAAAACCCCAAACTAGTATGACCAAAAATAACATGTGCATTCTGATTAAGTTGCAATCTGTGCCCGTTTTATTTCCTCCAGAAGGGTGTATCCCAGTCAGTTGTTGCTTCCTGGAAAATAAGAACAGAAACAAACTCGCTCCTCAGGTCAGGAGGAAGGAATAATCCACTTAGTGTGAATTTTATGGACCTTCCCACAAGCGTCTCTCGCCTTCCAAATATATTTGTTCCCCGGGGTGTCCAATACCAACGGTCCTGCTCCCACAGTGGGGAGTTCAACCGGGACAAATTGCCCCAGGGAAATGGGATGGGTTGTTAGAGTGACCAGGGCCATGGGAGGTGAGCATAATTGTTCGGGCCTGGGGACAAAACGCTGTAATCTTTGGGAATCCATTTGTTCCCCAGCAGCTATTGACACTGGTCACTGCATCCCCCACCCACTCGGCCCATCCTGGTTTGTGTGGTTTCAGAAATCGCTTTAGTAAACCATTTGTTCTTTCCACGATTCCATTTGCTTGCAGGTAGTATGGTGTGTGGAACACCCATGAAATTCCCTCTTGGTCTGCCCATTCTTGAACAATTGTAGCTGTGAAGTGTGAACCATTGTCCAATTGAATCGATTGTGGTTTAGGGAAGGTCCCAAACCATTCTTTCAGGGCCTTCACACTATTCTCCCATGTTGCCTTGGCACATGCTTTGGCCTGTACTAGTCCAGACACTATTTCAACACCCACCAATATGTAACATTTTCCCTCTGATTCTCGAAACGGACCAATGTAATCAACCTGCCAGGCCTCCCACAAACGTTTTCCTTCTCTTAAGTGCAGGGGGTCATTTTCCAGGGGGTGTCTGTCCAAACGGACATGACACTGTTCACAAGAGGATATGCATGTTTTGCATTCCTCCCTGGTAACTGGCCACCCTCGAGCTTGCGCCTCACAAAATAAATTATTTATCCCTGAATGTTTCCGTTTTATATGCAGCCATTCTAGTAAATGTTCCAAATTTTCTGTTATTTGGGTGCTCTGCAGAGGAGCTAGTCGAGCTAGTTCGTCCACTTCAGCATTCCATCGGTTCACTGGGGTGTCACTTTGTTGGTAGGATGCAACCCATGCCACTGCAAACTTCCCACATTTAGCAACTGCAAGAATGTCTTGCCATTTTTCCTTCTGCCATGTCGGTATCCTATGAACCTCCCATTCATTTTGTTCCCAGAAAGGTATCCACTCTGTGCAGCCTTTAAGTACCGCGTAGGAGTCAGTATGAATATGTACAGGGGAAGCAGCTTGGGCCTCATGCTGCAACACACTCCACACTGTGGTTAGCTCTCCCACCTGCGCGCTGCCCTCCCCTTCAGTGCTGATCTGTTCCTTAGTCCCGACCTGAAGTGCCACAGCTTGATACTTCCAAATCTTTCCTTCTTGCTTCGACAAAGCATCTGTAAACCACATGTTCTCTAACTGTTCAGAAAACGGGGGAGCTATTTGTATCACAGGAGCAAGCTGCGGCGCATCCTTATCTAGGTCTGCCTCATCCTGTATATTCAACGCTTTAGTAGCTCCTTCAGATACAGAAAAGATCTCACAATAATGCTCTAATTGTGCATACCATTTCCGTACGGAGGCTCTTTGGGCCACCTCGTCAGGGGGTGGGGTTCCCGTTACAAATGCTTTGGTCACTTTAAATGGGTCCCGAAGGATTATGGGCTGCTGTCGGATGGTTTGTTCGGCCTCTCTCAAAGCTAGACTAACTACAAATAGGCCCTTTTACCAAGTCACTTACCTTTTCTCGGCATCTTTGAAACTACGTGAATAGAACCCGATGGGCCGAATAGGTCTCTCTGGTCCCTTCTGCCACAAATGAATCGAGAGCCCAGTTCGGGCAAACCCCCATTCCATTGGGACTGGGCCCGTCGGATGGATAGGTCCCAGGGCTTGGTAGGCATTTGCCTCAAACACCAAGAGTCGTAATGCCTCATCGTGGACCTGGGTCCACTCCCATTGGGCTTTTTTCTGCAGTAAATCATACAAAAGTCTAGCAATAATCAAAAAATCAGGGATATGTTTCCTCCAGAACACGAGTAGTCCTAATGCATGTTGTAGATCTTTCTTTGATTCTGGCATTTTAATTAGGTCGAGGGAGGACAGAATATCAGGGGGGATACAAGTCATTCCCCCCTCCATCAGATTCCCAAAAATTTCACTTCACTAGAAGGGGCTTGTATCTTTTCGGGCGGAATCGTCAACCCTATACGTTCTAAATGGGTAATAATGTCCTGCTGCGCCTCCTTAACTTTCTCTATCTGACTTCCTTCCACATGCACATCATCTATATACTGATAAATCTTCACCCCCGCTTGTATGGGGATCGCTTCTAATTCCTGCGCTAGGGCATGGTGAGCTAATGGGGGGGAGTGCTTATACCCCTGGGGAAGCCGCGTGAAAGTGTACTGCTGTCCTTCCCAGGTGAAAGCAAAACGGCTCTGATCTGCAGGTTGAAAGTGTACCATAAAGAACATATCCTTAACATCAGTAGTTGCCAGAATTGGGTACGTGTGTTCCTGAATGGTGTTAATGAGCTCCCACTGGCCAGGCAGGGGAGTTGTAAGGCGAGTGGGTGGGAACTACCACCCCTTGTTCCCGCAGCTCTGCCAGCACAGGGGCTGTGCCTTCCCCGGCTCCCAGTGGCAGTGGGTAGGGTTTCACATTCGTTAATTTAGAAGGGGGGAGGGCAGGCGCCGCTTGTGGTGGTAGCACCTCCACGCCGGGGGTTTTGGCCAACTGTCTAATTTGGGGGACACTGAAGGATCACGAATTTCCCCAGGTATCACACCACTGTTTACCCTTCAAAACATCCTAAAGGATTCATTTGGAAAGGTCCCACAGTTACCATGATGTCCACAGGTTCTCCCTGCCCCGGTAGCCATAATGTCACCGGAGTCATGGGCACTGTCTGGGTTTTACCCAAGGCATTTAAAACTATCAGGCATTTGGGTGGGACTGAAATTTCACACCATTCCACCTCGACCCAGCTTAGCGCAGTAATTTGTGCTCCAGTGTCAACCAAAAAGGTTACTGGTCTCCTCCTTGGCCCTACCACCACCATAATCAATAAATCCCCTTTGTTATTGCAGGTGAGCTGTCTTACAAACATCCACCCCCCACCTCCCCCCTCACCCTGGGGGGGTGGAGAATTTAGTTTCCCACCATCTTCTTCTCCCTCTTTCATTCCCCCTCCAGATTCACCTAGGGTGGGGCACTAGGACCTGGTCCTAAAGTGATTTCTCACCCTGACCACCTCTGCACAAGCCGTTCTAGGTTCTTCTCAGGAGTCCATCCATTAGGTCCTGGGGAATGCCCTTCTGAAGCCCTAACTGATGGAGCCCCTGCCGATTCAGGGGCTTTTCTTTCCTGGCCAGATCCTGGCTTCTCCTCGAGGAAAATGTCGATCCACTCCCTTGTTCTGCGGCTCTCACGGCTCTGGTTTCAACCCTTGGATATGGCCGGTGAACAGGTCCGTATTTCCTCCCATAGCTAATCAGCTCTTGGGCTATCTGACCCCATGTCCACACTTCCCTCCCTGGCTGCCGACGGTCGGGGTCACTCCCCCCCTCCAGGGCAGCCGTGGCTCTCTCCTCACTGGGGTGTTTTGAATTCTCCCCTGCAGCTGGATCCCTATGGGTTTCAGGGAACCGGGAAGCCCCCGTATCAAGACAGTCATTCTTTTGGGGTCTGCGAGCAGCAGCATTGGGGAGCTCAGATTAGGTTTAAGTTCCCAGTCATACACCATCTGCAAGCAAGCAGCTTTCTGCAGATTTTCCAAGAATTGATCTGTTGTGCCCGTTATGCCCAGGGGATCCTCCCTCTCCAGCGTGTTCAACCCCCCCGCCCAGCACGCGGCCCTCTGAGTTCGCAAACATGAGGCTCAGCAATGGTTAAAAACACGCCTGGCCCCCAGTACCCTTCCGCTTCCCTTTCCGACAACAAGATCCCGTCCCTCCCCCACAGGGACACCCTCCATACACATTCAGTCTCCGATTCTCTCTCTGTCCTCGCAAAATCTTTTCGTAGCTTGGGAATTAAGTTGCCATGAAAGGGATTTCTTTAGTCATAACCTGGGGGTGATTGTCACTGTCGTATTCATATCCATATTCCGCTTTAACTGATGGATACATGAGGGGGGCTTCCTACCGTCTCTTTTGCTCCCTTCAGGTTCCCGTGGGGATAGATCAATCGTATCCCTTTCTCTGCCAGTGCTGCTTCTGTTTCTGGCAAGGAGTCTGCCTCCCTCAGAAGCTGATTCCTGAACTCCTCCTTCAATATTACATTTTGACGCCTTTCCTCCGCCAGCAGCTGTTTGTCATCATAGAATCATCCCACAACTGCTGGCACAGCGTGGGGCACAAAGACCACCAATCATCTGAACCCCTTCAGACATGTACTGTTGGACTGGATATCATGCCTTCTACTGCAAATACTGATTCCATTGACATTGCCTAGAGGGGCTACCACAGATGCAGATTGCTCCCCTGCAGATGTTTGTATTTACACAGATTAATGTGGTTGCTCTTGTTGTAGATACTGATGCTCTTAGGGAAATCACACAAACACTTGAAGGATTATTGGATTACCATATTAGTGGCCCTTCAGTGAACAGATTCCTCTTTGCCATTGTCTCACTGTCATTGTGCAGGGTATGGTGCGAAAGGTACTGAGCAGAGGATGATAATCACTTCTTCTGGCTGGGCTCCTGCTCATACAACCCAGGATGCTGTCCGCTGCCTTAGCTGCTGGCTCATGTTTTGCCTAATGAAAGTCAAGGACCACCAGAGCCATTTCCACAGAGATGCTGCCCAGCCACACAGCTCCTGGCCTCTGTCATTGCAGCCTGTAATTCCTCTGCTCAGTCCTCGGGTCTCTGTAGAAGATGTCTGCAGGAGTTGCTTTCTGATTTCTCCAGTTGTGATGAAATTTCAAAATGTATCAGACTAGCCCTGTTATGACATTGGCCTGGTCTCTCAACATCCTTGGATTCATCCCATGTGGTCCAATGCACTATTAAGGGTTGACCTTATCTAAGTAAATCCCTGACTTGATCTCCGTCCGCTGCTGGGTTTCGCCTAGGGTTCTTTTAGGCACACAGAACTGTGAGACCTTGCTGGTGAAGACTGAGGCAAAGAGCACACAGACTACCTCAGACATACCTACCTCTGCTCTTCCTGAATTCAGCAGTGGCCACAGAGTGTCTTTGTTTCTTCTTTAACTGTGCTAAAAGAGTAACAGCTCATTGTTGTGGCCTTGAACTCCCTTGCAAGTGTGACATCTGGGGGAGCTCTGGCCTTTCTAAAACCAATAGCAATTCTCAATTCCTTCTTTGTTTCCATCCTTGCATCCACCTCTTCTATGCTTCTTTTTCTCCATGGAGCTTCTCCTTGAGTTTCCTGTTTCCCCAAGCTCTTCTCCTCGTACTTGTGCTTGTTTTCCTGACTATTGACATGCAGTCTCCTGCTTGAAAGACACCATCCTTGACGACCGGCTGTACTGAGCTCTGCTGCCCTTGCAGTTGCAAGACTGGGCCAGACTTTGCTACTTTGAGGCATAGCATCTGCATTCTTCTGCTCTCTTTCTCCTTGGGAGATCAGACTCCACTATTTCATGGTTATGACAGCCAATGTTGACAATGTTTTTTACATACTTGAACCAGCTTTTCCTTCTTTGTGAGCAGCAGATGAATATGAGCATCACCATTGCTGATCACTCTGACAGGTGAGCTACAAAGATTGGTGTCCCAAGCTGTGTCTTGACCAAGACCCTCCAGAAACCTCCAGGACTACTTGCATGTTGTTGTTGGGTGCTTCGGCAGGGGGGCTGAACTAGGTGACCCACAGAGGTCTCTTCCAACCCTTAACATTCTGTGATTCTGTGTGTTTCTGTGGTCCCCTTCCAGGGAGTGCCAAGTTAATGAAAGTCAGCAAAGGGACTTTAACTGGTCCTTTGTCTCCCACCGCAGTGTCACCCTTATCAGTCTCTCTTCTGACCCCTCTATAGGATGAATAAGCTGAGTGAGTCTTAAGATAGAGGATCTTAACACATCTGAGCAGCTCCATCACATTGAGGATACCTCTCTCCTGAGCTTTCCAGCCTATCTCTACTTCCCAACTTGTATCCACCCCTCACAGCACCCCACTCATGTCAGCTGTCCCAACATGCTTCAGCTGTTCTTCCCTCCAAGTGCAACAAAGAGATGGCCTGCAGGGCTGCAGCTCCTCCTCTCCGTGTCTGAGGCTGAGGCCATTGGTGCATGTCTGGGCTGCAGCCCCTCAGCTGTGGCCCATCTGGGCTGAGAGCAGACTTGCAAAGAGAAACCTGCTACCAAATGCCCAAGGCCTTGTGTGTGCAAAGGCTTTGCTTCAGAGCAGAGACGTGCTGGAGGGGATGGCAGGTGGGAATGTAAAGGAGAAATGAGGTGCCCACCAAGAGAGCAACCCTTGCTTTCCGCAAGGCCAAGTGAGGGGTTTGCTTTCTGCTGTTTCTCTGCAGCCCTGAGGGCCTGTGGGGGAGGTGAAGCTGATCTCAGAAGGCAGAGATGATGTTGAAAATGTCCTTGGGTGTGGGATTACTCCAGGCACACCATGAAAATCATAGAATCATAGGTTGGAAAAGACCTCTAAGATCAAGTCCAACCATCAACCTAACACCACCATGCCTACTAAACCATGCCCTGAAGATCAATATCTACAGGTTTTTTGTATACCTCCAGGGATATGGTGACTCAACCACTTCCCTGGGCAGCCTGTTCCAGTGCCTGACCACTCTTTCAGTGAAGAAACTTTTCCTAATATCTAATCTAAACCTCCCCTGATGCAACCTCAGGTCATTGCCTCTCGTCCTGTCGCTAGGTACTTGGGAGAAGAGACCAACACCCACCTCACTACACCCTCCTTTCAGGTAGCTGCAGAGAGCAATGAGGTCCCCCCTCAGCCTCCTCTTCTCCAGACTAAACAGCCCCAGTTCCCTCAGCTGCTCCTCGTAAGACTTATTCTCTAGACACCTCACCAGCCTCATTGCCCTTCTCTGGACACGTTCCAACAACTCAAGGTCTTTTTTGTAGTGATGGGCCCAAAACTGAACACAGTACTCGAGGTGCGGCCTCACCAGTGCCGAGTACAGGGGCACGATCACCTCCCTAGTGCTGCTGGCCACAGCATTCCTGATCCAAGCCAGGATGCCGTTGGCTGCCTTGGCCACCTGGACACACTGCTGGCTCATATTCATGCAGCTGTCAACCAGCACTCCCAGGACCTTTACTGATGGGCAGCTTTCCAGCCACTCCTCCCCAAGACTGTAGCATTGCATGGGGTTGTTGTGACCCAGGTGAAGGACCCGGCATTTGGACTTGTTGAAACTCATACAGCTGGCCTCCACCCATTGACCCAGTCTGTCCACTTCCCTTTGCAGAGCCTTCCTACCTTCAAGCAGATCAACATTCCCACCCTGTTCGGTGTCATCTGCAAATTTACTGAGAGAGCACTCCCCCTCATCCAGACCATTGATAAAGATGTTAAACAAGACCAGACCCAAAACTGAGGCCTTGGGGACGCCACTTGTGACTGACCACCAGCTGGATTTAGCACCATTCACCACCACTCTCTGCGCTCGGCCATTCAACCAGTTCTTTATCCAGCAAAGAGTACACCCATCGTAACCATGGGCAGCTAGTTTCTCCAGGAGGATGCTGTGTGGAACAGTGTCAAAGATCTTACTAAAGTCCAGGTAGACGACAGCCACAGCCTTTCCCTCGTCCACTAGGAGGTCCACCCAGTCATAGAAGGAGATCAGGTTCATCAAGCAGAACCTGCCTTTCACGAACCCATGTTGGCTGGACCTGATGCCCTGGTTGTCACTCACATGCCCAGAGAGCACACTCGGGATGAATCACTCCATTATCTTGCCCAACACGGAGGTCAGGCTGAAAGGGCTGTAGTTCCCGGGATCCTCCTTCTGGCCCTTCTTGTAGATGGAAGTTACACCGATAATCCTCCAGTCATCTGGGACCTCCCCTGTTCGCCAGGACATCATCATCACCCAGATCCATGATTGTACCTTCGAGGGGATGGTTAAACGATGGGTGAGAGAAGATCCAGCAGAGTTTGAGAGGGAATGTTCTCAAGTGGAGACCCTGCTGTGATGTGCTTGGTATTCACGCTCAAATCTGCATCCACTGGGTAGAGAAGGGACAGGCCTTACATCACTGCAGCAGTGGTGTTCAGTCACTGGCCATCAGGCACCAAATCTGTGTGAGATGCCCTGGGTGGTGCCTGTCACACAAACAGTCTGAGTGGGATGGGGTTCCTGTATAGGACCTGTGCTGTCCACGTCAGGTGCATGCAGCTGTCCTGGAGAGCTCTGGCATTTCACATAACACTACAGGCCTGTGTTTGCAAATGAAATGAAGATTCATCTGTCCTGAATGAGGTTAGGCAATGAAGGGATGCACATGAGACAAATCCCATCATACTGCTCAGGCCATGTAGAAAATACAGCTCATGGAGAACAGAGACACTTATCTCTCCCTGTGCCATAGGACTACATGTCATCATCTGATTACATCCTTAGGAAGACTTGAACATAAGGAATAGTTACAGGTTCAGTTGTCTTAAATGTGGACACCTTCTGTCTTCTATGTTGGCCAAGGCATTTCCCACCAGCCTCCAGGAAGGTGTCCTCAGATGCTGCCTTGTCTCTATGAACTGCTCCATTAGAGCTTGCAGTTACCAGAATGCATCTTGATCACCTCTGAAACTAAACCTGTCACAAGGTGTCTGTGTCTGAACATCTTCCTTCTGCCCTCCACCTCCAAGAATTACCAAGGGAACTGAGAAAAGGAGCTGCCATGTAGGAGCCGAACAGGTGCACATGTGAACTGAGACAAAAGCAATCCCACTTCCTGTGGGTTTTCTGGTGAGCAGGAGACAGATCTGAGACCTCTTCTAGAACTTCAAACCAAGGATGAGATAGCTTGAATGACTATGCTGAATCCCTTCCTTCAGCAGGGCTGAAGGAGATCCCTCCCTGTCACTTTCTGGTTGTCCTGTGTAATGATGAGACAAGGAAAGAAGATTTTTGTTTCTGACTCTTTCTCTGAGAGTAGAAATGCCACTGTTGAAACTAAGTGTCTCTCCCCAGCTGAGGGAGACAACATCAGTGATTGCTTAAGCCTGTTTCACAGCAAGTTGTCCTGGAGACCAAAGGACACCTCGAGGGAATCTAGAGAGGGTTAAGAAAGTGGTGCCTTGGGCTGGTCCTGTGCTGCTGAGCTGCGCTGGGCTCCTGGGATGGAGGGAGCTCAAGGCAAGTGGGCAGCACTGCAGAGAGACAGCTGTGCCCAGGAGCAGCTCCTCTGCAAAGCCCAGCAGGGCTGAGGGCACTGCCTGCAGGCAGCGAGGGGAGAGGAGCGAGGCAGAGAGAGGTTGAAGGCAGTGTGGGGTGGGAGGATGCTAAGGTGAGAGAAATGTTTTCAGCCTTTGACATGGTAAGTCTCTGCATGAAGGGCAATGTGTCTGCACTTTGTAGAAAGATGTCCTCAAGCTGGCACAACTCCCCGCCTATGGGATGCACCATGAGGAATATCACAGTTTCTCTTTTGTAGAAGGTGAGGACGTGCTGCAAAGCAGGGACTGCCTGCTGCACCCTCAGAGGGACAGGCCATGACAGCTGCCTTCTCCCAAGGACGGCTGCAGGGTTGGGAAGGTGGATGTGCAGCCCGGGCTGCCCCAAGCTGTCCCTCCGAGCAGGGTCTGTGCACCTCAGGGGCAGTGTGCTGGGGCAGGGACTCTGCTGCTTGACAGGGACAGCACTCTGCCTGGCCAAGGAGCTCACCACAACGTTACAGGGAGAAGATGTGGGTGGAAGGAGCAACCCTTGGCAGGACAGGGTGCTTCTGCTGCATAGCTCAGGGCAGCTCACAGGTCCAGATCACCCCCACGGCATTTCCAAGGGAATTATTCAAGATGGAGCTTTATGAAAGGGAAGCCGACTGTCTGCTGAGGTTTCTCCTCCTTGTTTGTTGCATGGGAAGTGGGAGTTTTCCAAGGGGACTTTTTATATGGAAAGTTGAGGGAGGGATGACTGGAGAGATAAAAACCTTTCCCAAGACTTTCACTTTCCAGCTGTGGGGACTACAGACAGCACCAGCATCCCCTGGCCGGTTTCATCAGAGTTTGTGTGAGCTGCACTTCAGTCCCTGCACACACGGAGAGGCAGCAGGGCAGAGCTGGGCACACAGGGGCTGGGCTGGGGTCTGTGAGCACTGGCAGGGAGGAGATGTGGGGCCAGAGCAAGAGCTCCTGGCAGGGACAGCTCCAGGCAGTCGAGATGAGCAGGCAAGGAGGGAACTGCTCATGGAAACCCTGTTGCAGGGGAGATATGGGCACCTCCTGGCCATGTCCTGCAGTGCAGATGCCTTCCCTGAGCAACCCTCTTCCCCTCTCGTGTCCTACACAGCGTAGCCTTAAGCCCATACTGCCATGATGTCTTGTGTGGGAGTCACCTCTCTGTACAGCAAACAAGGTGAAGGACATCCCTCCTGCCACATGCCCGTGTCCAGCTCAACAGTGATGGGGCTGAGGGCAGCTGTCCTGCGTTCTCACTGTCTTGGAGGTGGCGTGCTCAGCTGGGTAAGGGTAACGCTCCCCTGAGTGCCCGGCTGCCTCTGCCCTTGCCTCTTTCAGCGAGATCCTCAATGCATTTTTCCTTGTTTCTCCACTTGTTTCTTTTATATTTTGTTGCTTTCACACTCTCTGGGGATGAGAGTTTCAGCTGCAGAGTTAAATTCTGATCATGCGTTTGGACTGGATACATAAGCCACGTGTGTTCTTGACTAGAAGTGGGGTGCTGAGATGGATAGAATGAATGAGACATTTAAAGGTCTCTTTTCTCATTAGTGCCTACATCTGAGACACTTCATCTCACAGAGTCAAACACCAGGACTGGCTCCGGCCCCACCATGCCCATGAACCCACTGCTGCAGAGCAGCACTGGATCCTCGGCCACCAGCGGGAAGAGGTCTTGATTCTCCTAGCACACTTGGAAAAAAACAGTCACAGAGCTGAAGGAAGGGCTCGTAGAAAAAATCATGAAGTGTGTGTAGCAGGTGAGGGTCTAGGAGGAAGTCTTTGATTTTACTCTGAGATGTCTCCCCTAACTCTTCATTGATTCTTCCTCTAGGAACAGTACCCCATGCACAGAGGAAGCAAATAACCAACAGCAGTTCCATCACCCACTTCATCCTCCTGGCATTCGCAGACAAGAGGGAGTTGCAGCTCTTGCACTTCTGGCTCTTCCTGGGCATCTACCTGGCTGCCCTCCTCAGCAACGGCCTCATCATCACCACCATAGCCTGTGACCACCGCCTCCACACCCCCATGTACTTCTTCCTCTATAACCTCTCCCTCCTCGACTTCGGGTCCATCTCCACCACTGTCCCCAAATCCATGTCCAGTTCCCTCTCGGACTCTAGGGACATCTCCTACTCAGGATGTGCTGCCCAGCTCTTTTTCTTTGTCTTCTTCATTTCAGCAGAATTATTTCTTCTGACTGTCATGGCCTATGACCGCTACACTGCCATCTGCAGACCCCTGCACTACGGGACCCTCCTGGGCAGCAGAGTTTGCGTCCACATGGCAGCAGCTGCCTGGGGCAGTGGGTTTCTCAGTGCTCTCCTGCACACTGCCAATACATTTTCCATACCCCTCTGCAAGGGCAATGCTGTGGACCAGTTCTTCTGTGAAATCCCCCAGATCCTCAAGCTCTCCTGCTCACACTCCTATCTCAGAGAAATTGTGGTCCTTGTGCTTAGTGCATGTTTAGCTTTTGGGTGTTTTGTTTTTATTGTGCTGTCCTATGTGCAGATCTTCAGGGCCGTACTGAGGATCCCCTCTCAGCAGGGACAGCACAAAGCCTTTTCCACATGCCTTCCTCACATGGCTGTGGTCTCCCTGTTCATGAGCACTGGCACATTTGCCTACCTGAAACCACCCTCCATCTCCTCCACATTGCTTGATCTGTTTGTGGCAGTGCTGTATTCTGTGGTTCCATCAGTATTGAACCCCCTCATCTATAACATGAGGAACCAGGAGCTCAAGGATGCAGTGTGGAAACTGGTGACTGGATGTTCCTAAACAGCAATACACTTCCTGTCTTCTTCTGCACATGGCTCACATTGTAATGTACTGCAGGACCAGGCTGTCTTTGGTCATTGGTTTTGTTTCTTTTGGTTTATTTTCTTCGTAGTCTTGGTTGTGATAATGTTCTCTACAAAGAATTGCCATCATTCCTCCCAGTGCTATTTCATTATCTACCTGTCATGTGTGACCCAGAGACTGTGTAAATCAAGAGCCATGTTCTTGGTGTGTTTAAAAACAATAAAGGATCCTGCAGTTTCTTGCATGTCCAAGATCCCTCTTCCAAGACTTTCTCTGGAGCTGCAGGGGCACCTCCAGAGGGGCAAGGGAAAAGAGTCCCAGCACAGCAGCAGTGCCATGGAGCACAGGCACTTGGTCTTTTCTGAGCTGCTCTCTTTCCAACTCCATGAAGTCCTTCTGAGCCCTTGTGTACTGCAAGACCTGAGCGCTCTGGCAGCTTGGTCCCAATCCTATGGGAGCAAAAGGGGATCTCCTCAAGGCAGTGCCTGAAGGCTTCAGACTCTTTCTAACAGTGTTCTCAAGAACATGTCCAGGAAAATTGCCCTGGAGAGGAAAACACAGTGATGAGCTGAGCTGAACTGTGTGAGTGGGAAGTCTGGGGGGACACAGCAGTGTCCTCGCACAGACAAGATTGCTGGGAGAGACACGAAAGATCTGCAGAGAAGTGTCTGGTCTGTGTCCATGTTTATTGGAAACCCTGGGCAAGACCCTCCATGGTAGTTGTCACTTAGCAGCCAATAACAACAAGAATTTCCAGGGCTGGTTTCTCACTACAGCTTGGAGAGTTTCTTTATCTCTCCATGCAGGGACACCAAATGACAGGGTCAGAAGATCAGGTTGGTGTTGCATGGTGAAGGCACAACCATGCACACTGTGTGCTAGTGGGGAGATGAACCTGAGTGAGCACAAATGCCATCAGCTATGCCTAGAGGTGGCCATGAAGGCCATGAGGTCTTCTGGGACAGAGAGTGTCTTCAGGTCACTTCACTTTAACCTGTAACTTACCCTGGGAAACCTCCTGAATGTGGCACTGTCGTGTGGTTCCTTGAACTGAGGTCCACGTGGCCTTTCCTCATGCCATGGGGCATCTCAGATGTGTGCAGACCAGGGCGACACACCACAGGGCTGAGGTGCCTCTGGGAGTGGCAGGAGGCAGCCAGGGAAACACTACGCCTGCTGCAGTGCCCTGCCTCTGCCTCTGCCTGTGCAGGGAAGCACTTGTGTCGCTGAACAGCCCTGTCAGAACCCTGACATTTCTGGGAGTGACTTCAGGAACAAGTCCCACCATCCCAAGGAGATTTCTCTCACCTGCCTTGTCAGCTTCATTGCAAATGTCCCTGGGTGCTCTGTCACCCTTCCTTGTGTTTAGGGCTTGTCCCTTTTATTAGAAAGAAGCACATCTGCAGAGCATCTCACCAATGCAGTCAGAAAGGGTTCTGAAAGCATGAGCAGCATTGCCCTGCAGAAGACAGCATTTCTTTAATTTCACAAAGCACAGAGCACACCTGGGGGTCAGGAATGCAGTCAGAGACACGCACCCCTCCATCTTTCCCCCCTCTGAACTTCCTTGACAATTTCTGTAAGCACCTAACAGAGAAACAAATGTGCTCACTCATAGGTGTCCTACCAGGAGAGAGGGGACAGGAAGACCTAAAACTTCTCACGGATAAGGGGGGCTATGACAATCAGACTTCATCAAAGAGTTTCCATAATGGGAATGGGGAATCCCCAAACCTTGAGAAAAATCTCTTCCTCCTCTCTCTCATGCCCTGCCCCTTGACTGTGGATGTGAACACTCTCATCATGGAGCTTCTGATGGGAATCTTGGAAACCTGCTACAGCTCCACTAGCCTGACTGTCCCCTGATGGTAAGGACAGCACAGTGTCTGCTCACAGCAATGTTAGTGCCGTTTCCTGCCTTTGTGGCACGTATGGAGTGTTTCTTGCTGGTGGCAACATCCTACAATGAGTATTTGGGTGTCTGCAGGTTCTTGCTCTCTGCAAGATTCATGAGCTGCAAGGGCTGTCTCCAGAAGGCAATTGCACCTTGGCTAAGGGGATTTCTGTCATCTACACTCATTATTTTGTTCTTGTCCAAGATACAATTTGAGGCCCCCATGTAGCAGATCAATTCTTCTGTGATTTTGCCCCAGTACTAGAATTCTCCTGCAGTGACACCATGACAGTCCTGCTCTTTGCTTTCATAACTTGCTTTCGAGATCCAGTCTCTTCCTGTTCACCCTGGCATCCTGTGGGTGCATCAGAGCTGCCACCCTAGGGCAGCTTTGCTGCCCAGCATGGGCAGCCAGAAAGCCTTCTCCAAATGCTCCTCTCACCTCACTAGTGTCACTCCTTTCTACAGCATCCCTCATCCTTGCCTGTGTGATGCCCAGGACAGCCCTGCTAAGCAAGTTTGTCAAAGCCCTTTTTCTACACCATTCTCGCCCCTGCTCAATCCTCTCATCTACAGCCCGATGACCAGAAAGTTACAGGTCGGGGGATCACTTAGAAAACCACGCAGGAATGCTGGGGACTGCACAGAGAGCCTGTTTGGTTTCGAAGCCTGTAGGAAGAAATCACTTCTGGTTCTCTTCTCAGAAGGCCCCAAGCATATGGACAGACATGTGTTGTGTCCTGGGCATTCCTCTGGAAGTGTAGGATATACAGAAGGCTTTTGGTGTCGGGGATATTGAAAAGGCTGGCCGGTGTCACTGTGAGACCTCCGTCAAACACCTAGGACAGGTCAGAGCCCTCAGTGAGC
Source organism: Opisthocomus hoazin (assembly GCF_030867145.1). NCBI lineage: Eukaryota > Metazoa > Chordata > Aves > Opisthocomiformes > Opisthocomidae > Opisthocomus > Opisthocomus hoazin. The sequence goes on from NC_134442.1 coordinate 7,555,755, forward strand.
TTCACCCTGGCAGGCTCTCGTCCTACTGGATGTATTCCAGAGACCGCAAGAGCTCTCGATCCCAAATGTAAGAAGTCGGGCAGAGAAGAGAAGAGACCGGCATGGCTGAGGCAAGAGATGCTGGTCAAACTAAGGAAGAAGAGGGAACTGCACAGGCAGTGGAAGCAGGGACTGGCTTCCTGGGAAGAGTATAGGGAAGCTGCCCGTTTGTGTAGGGATGGGGTCAGGAAGGCCAAGGCACAGCTGGAGCTGAACTTGGCAAGGGATGTGAAAAATAACAAGAAGGGCTTCTACAGGGATGTCATCCGGAAAAAGATGGTCCAAAGAAAGTGTACCCCCACTCGTGAGCAAGACCGGTGAACTGGCAACAGCAGATGAGGAGAAAGCTGAGGTACTCAACAACTTTTTTGCCTCAGTCTTCACTGGCAACCTCTCTCCTCACCCCTCCCAAGTCGATGCATGGCATGAAGGAGACCAGGAGGGTAAAATCCCTACAGCTGTAAGTGAAGTCCACGTTCGGGACCTCCTGAGGAACCTAAACGTACAGAAGTCCATGGAACCTGATGAGATGCACCCCGGAGTCCTGAGGGAACTGGCTGATGGAGTTGCCGAGCCACTCTCCATGATATTTGAAAAGTCATGGCGGTCAGGGGAAGTCCCCAGTGACTGGAAAAAGGGAAACATTGTGCCCCTTTTCAAAAAGGGTAGAAAGGAAGACCCTAGGAACTACCAACCTGTCAGCCTCACATCTGTGCCTGGGAAGACAATGGAACAGATCCTCCTAGAAGATATGCTAAGGCACATGGAGGCCAGGGAGGGGATTCGAGACAGCCAGCATGGCTTCACCAAGGGCAAGTCCTGCCTCACCAACCTGGTGGCTTTCTATGATGGTGTAACAACAAGAGTGGACAAGGGAAAACCTATGGACGTCATCTGTCTGGAATTTTGTAAAGCCTTTGACACGGTCCCCCACAACATCCTTCTCTCTAAATTGGAGAGCCATGGATTTGATGGGTGGACCGTTTGGTGGATAAGGAATTGGTTGGATGGTCGCAACCAAAGGGTAGTGTTCAACGGCTCGATGTCCAGATGGAGACCAGCAATGAGTGGAGTCCCCCAGGGGTCCGTACTGGGACCGGTGCTGTTCAATATATTTATCAATGACATGAACAGCGACATCGAGTGTACCCTCAGCAAGTTTGCAGATGACACCAAGCTGAGTGGTACCGTTGAGGCACCAGAAGGACGGGATGCCATCCAGAGGGACCTGGACAAGCTGGAGAAGTGGGCCTGTGTGAACCTCATGAGGCTCAACAACGCCAAGTGCAAGGTCCTACACCTGGGTCAGGGTAATCCCCAGTATCAATACAGGCTGGGGGATGAAAGGATCGAGAGCAGCCCTGCTGAGAGGGACTTGGGGGTACTGATAGACAAAAGGCTGGACATGAGTCAGCAATGTGCGCTGGCAGCCCAGAGGGCCAACCGTGTCCTGGGCTGCATCAAGAGAAACGTGGCCTGCAGGTCGAGAGAGGTGATTCTGGCCCTCTTCTCTGCTCTGGTGAGGCCTCACCTGGAGTACTGCGTTCAGCCCTGGAGCCCTCAGCACAAGAAGGACATGGAACTGTTGGAGCGGGTCCAAAGGAGGGCTACAAAAATGATCCGAGGACTGGAGCACCTCTCCTATGAGGACAGGCTGAGAGAGTTGGGTTTGTTCAGCCTGGAGAAGAGAAGGCTGCGGGGAGACCTGATTGCAGCCTTTCAGTACTTAAAGGGAGCCTATAGGAAAGATGGGGACAATCTTTTTAGCAGAGATAACAGTGACAGGGGTAATGGTTTTAAACTAAAACAGGGTAGGTTTAGGCTGGATATAAGGAAGAAATTCTTTACAATGAGGGTGGTGAAACACTGGATCGAGTTGCCCAGAGAGGCAGTGGAGGCCCCATCCCTGGAAACAGTCAAGACCAGGTTGGACAGGGCTCTGAGCAACCTGATCTAGTTAGCGGTGTCCCTGCTCGCTGCGGGGGGGTTGGACTAGATGACTGCTAGGGGTCCCTTCCGACCCAAAACTTTCTATGATTTCTATGATTTCTAATCAGTCTGCTGCAGGTGAAGGGCTGCTTGGCAGATACCCACCAACAGCCCTCAGCATATCCTTGGCTTCACCTTATATTTTCTTCTTCCCTCATTTGGCCCTCCCAAGTTCTTCCCTTTGATCGTGCTCATGCCCTCCCACACAAACAGTCCACCTCTGATTACCCTTTCCTCATCAGACATAGTTTATCTCGCTTTGTACCCTCAGGTGGTGTTTCTGGCATGGTCACCATGGTGACACCGATCTTGGCCAGCAATTTCATTTCACTAGTATGTCCTCGTCGAGGCAGGCTTGGACTTGACTCGATGAAGAGCAACCTTAAGGAAAGGGGCCTGGGCATTACAAGGGAGGCTGTAGCAGCCAGTGCAATGGGAATATAGACATGTGTGTATTGGGCTGCACTGGGAGGAGTGTGGCCACCCAGACAAGGAGAGTTTTCATCCGTCTTGGCTCAGCACTTGTACGGGCACATCTAGAATACTGTGTCCCAGTATGGGGCTCCCCATTGTGGAGGAGTAGTGAGAAACTGGAGAGGGTTCATAGGAGGTCTACCAAGTCAGTGTTAGGGACTATTTGTGAGGAGGCTGAGAGGCCAAGGCTGCTTAGGCCTCACGAATCAGAAGATCTGGGCATTGTATTCTCATGTAGCCCATGAGAACTTGAAAAGTTCTTTCAGAGGTGGTGGCACCTGGGAAAGAGCTTGAGATATAAAAACCAGCAAAAGCAAATACTGCAGATTGGGAGGTCCAGACAGGACATGAGAAAGTAAGAAAATTCACTCCAAGGGCAGTGCTGTGGAGCCATGGGTCACTGAGAGGGAGACTGGAACAGAGTCTGTTTCAAGGAACAGTCACCAGTGAGGACAAAGAGACATCTGCACAGGTAGGAATGTGCTGTGGAGGGGGAGAAGGTTGAGTGTCTACAGCCTGGAAAGACCACTCCCTAATAGAACTGAGACCTCGGTCCACTTGGCTGTGGCTGATGCCTCTGACATCAAAGCCTGTGAGGAGACACCCTGTCCTCCTGCCACCAAAGCCTCCATGTCTCTTCTCACCCTGGCAGTGTGATATCATTGTCCTTCACTCAGCATTGCACAGCCTGCATCCCACTGTCCCAGGAAAAGCCCTGAGCCACACGTGAGGGATATGATCTCCCTTCACAAGGGCTGGAGTCAGGGCTTGGTGTTTGGCTTCATAAACACATCAAGACTTGACAAAGCATCAGACACACTGACACTCTTCCTTTGCCTGGCTCTCCTCATGTCCTCCAGTTGTCTGTCTCCAACAGCTCCATGGGGAGGCTTTGTTGGGGGATGGACCTCAGTGGGTCCCGTTAATGCTTGAAGGTACTTTAGCTTTCGCTTCTGACTCTGACTTCTGGAAAGGTTTGTGCCAAAATCTTCTCAGTATCTCTGCTTCACTGACTGATCATCAAATGCACCTTGGGGGTCCTTCCAGTGCAGAAAGACTTTGTGTTCCTTTCTCTTCCTACATTTTTTTACAAGGCTTCATGAGTTGGACAGTTAATTGGAACTGTTTCAAGGGAGTAGTTAAAGGGGAAGAGACTGTCTGCTAAGGAGCTATGGCAAGGAAGGAAAAGCAGCCCACTTGAAGTCTATATGGACAACCTTGCTCCTCACCTCCTCAAGCCCACCAGTTCCCTTATTGGCCTCCTGGGGCTTGCATCACTTCTCCTCACATCAGGCTTCTCCACTGAGATCTGCTGCTGCATGGTACACCTTCTTTGCGTCAGCTCCCACCTGCTTTCCTTAGAGACATGGGCTGCACACAGGCACAGAAAGATTTCTCTTCCTTGCCAAGAAACAAAAGTGAAACAAAATGCAATTTAAGAAACTTTAAACCTCTCTCCTCAGCTGTATGCTAAATGCAAACAGCATCTATTGTTGTCCACTTTTCACAAGGGATTTCCATACAAGAACAGTTTTAGACAGACAGATAATAAAGGAGTGATATAAAGGCAAAGAAGTTGTGGACTAAAGAGTTAATAAGCCTTCTGAAAGAAGGGGTAAGTTTCTAACTCCCTGAAGCTCGAAGCAGAAATCAGATACTGGAGAGGCGTCTGAATGACCAAAGAACAAGCAAAGGACAAAAGCTGAAAGAAATTGGAAGGGCATAAGTCCACATAGTCCTTAGACATGGCCACTGAGTAGGAAAGTTGGAAACACCTGAATGTCAAGGCAGATGAAATAATAGACATAGTATTGCTACTACAATAGGGAATATCAATACTTCTCCTGCCATTAGTAGGAAAGCCATTTTCCATTTCCTGGAAATTTCCCGTTCTGTCATGGAGGGAAAACATTTCCATTTCTTGAAAATACTCCAATGATTCAGCTGAGGAAAATGTGCTTTACAGTTTTCATGGAATTCATTAAAAAAAAAAAAAAAGTTCGGCTTTCCAGGCAGATATCAGTTGTCTGAGCATAAACATGCCGTGCCACTTTTGAAATTCCCACTGTACCTGGGGTGATGGCCTGGGACTGGCATCTATCCCAGAGGACCTGTGGGAGAGCAGAGAACCTTGTAAGGTGCAGGTAGAAGCTGCGAAGGGGTGCCCAGATCATCTACACTGACACCTGCTGTCTATTTACCTCTAGCAGGAGACATTTGTGTCCTGCATACATTCCCAATCCTGGAATACACTTTCATTTTCCAACAGAGGAAAATGCTCCCAAGACAGAAACAAGGCTGGAAAGTGTGTTGACACATTTCTTTGCTTTGGTTTTTGTCTTCAGTTCTTTTTACTTCCATTTTCATTGACATTACCTGACACCTGACAGGCCTATCGACGTCAAAATAAGATCATCTGGTGTCTTGTACAGAGCCCCATGCCCTAATACCATCCCCACCCAGGACACCTCAGCCTTCGCCCAGATGTCACGAAGGAGCGGTTAGGTTGCGTAAAGGATCACTCAAAGATTTTGCAAGAAAAGGTTTTAGTGAAAATTTAGAAAATGTGATCTTACAAAGTTCATTGGCAAGGTCCACTCTATTACTTCACAAAGGGGTGGAACACAATATTAAAAGGGGTTTTGTATGGAAAATGATTTATAGAGAGTAAAAGGAAAGTGTAAGGTGGTAGGGAGTCTGGACACCCTTGCTCTCTAAACTCCTTCTCAGAGAGGAGCCCAGGTGCAGCTGGATCCAGAACTGGTCTTAGACCACAAGAGGTTATGTCTAAGGGATATGTTTAGCAGTAATTCGTGGTCTGTTCACAATTTAGAGAGAGAGAGAATCCTTGGGATTTACCATCTATTAATCACTGGTTAACTTACCATTTATAGAGTGATTAAAAAGAATTTGCTACTACAATCACAGTAATAGAATATTATGTTTGAATCAATTCACACACACACACATACACACACATACAATCATAAAAATTCCCCTCCAGGTCAGTGAAATACTCACTTCAAATTAAATTAATTCTCAAAGGGCAAAGCTTGAGTCCCAAGGAGATCAACCCAGGTGATGCCAACAGAGTTCAAGATACTCTGAGAAGCGTCCCACTCAGAAGAAGTTGCTGGGCACAGCCCTCTGCATACCAGAAGAGCTCAAAGGGCCTTCTTTGGTGCCGCTCTTTACAGGGACTCAAGACGATTGACTTCAGGCATGAATAATTGACCATCCTAGTCAAGATCCACGTGATGCAATCCTGATATTTAGACAGTAACCATACAATTCCAGTATTTCCCAAGACGTACAATTCTGATATTACCAGGCAGGTGTGACTTCAGGCATCAGTGGTTCTGGGTGCAGTCAGGGGGTGCCTGATTGACCATCTCCCTGCTCTTGCACAAAGACAAGGAAAGTGCCAAGTTGCCCTGATTCACTGCCCTCATTCACAAACCAGAGAAATGGCTAGTCACACCTACAAGCTGTTCTTGCAGTGTAAGTAGGAATGCAATGTTGGCTGATTCTGGGATCGCCACGTTTGAGGGGATGTTGCACCACATCAGCAAGTCTGCAGTCCAAGCTGTCAGAAACACTGTCAGACCAAGATGTTCAAGGTTTCATTCAGTCTGAGATTAAAAACCCCCAAGGACAGACACTGCCCAACCTCTCTGGGTGACTGTTCCAGCACTTGGCTGAGCTTCTGGCGAAATAAGGAGCCCTTCTGTCCTGCCTGAACCTCTCCTCTTTCACCTTCCTCTCATTGGCTTTTGTCCTCCCTGAAGCATGGTGAAGAGATGGCTCTTTATTCTCCATGACCTCCTCATAGGTACTGGCAGGCTGGGATGAGGACCCGTGAGGGCCCAGCTGCCTCAGGCTCTCCTCACAGTCAAAATGCTCCAGTCCCTGGCTGTCTTCAGGGCTCTTTCCTAAACGCACTGCAGATTTCCACTATTACTCTTGATTTCAGGATCTGAAATCCGAATGAAGTACTCCTGAGAATCCCTTCCCTCAATCTCCTGGCCATGCTCCTGGTCATACAGCCCAGGATGCTGGTGGCCTCCCTTGCTGCCAGGGCACACAGCTGCCTCCCGTCCAGATCCCTGACCATGAAGTACTGAACCCAGCAGCAGGAAGGAAGTGGCTGTGCAGCAAGAGTCACTGATAAACTTGAGGTGAGTGGGCAGTGTTGGAAATGGCCAAACAGGAAGGCCATCACTGAAATCTGACTCCAGTTCCATTCTCTAACAGGTCACCCTCTCCCCTCCACCCCTCAATAGATGGAAAACCGCAGCACAGCAATTTGCCCCAACAGTGGCAATTTCTTCAGTATGTTCCTGAGCCCAGGTCTGGAAGAAGAGCTTATCTTCTAGTCACCAGCACTGAGAAGATCTCCTTTTATTACAGAGATGTGACATGGGAGGGCGCCTGTATCATTGGGCCAGACACACGTGCAAAGAACTCCGGGTAAGACAGACCGCGTTCATGGTTCTGGAGAATTGGAGTGGACGCAGACACTCCACTTGCACTCCTGGAGAAAGAGAATTATCACAGATAAAATGCTCAAAGCGCAGGATATGTCCCCAGATACATTATAAACATGGAGAGCTTATTGCTGCTGAAAGACTACTGATTGAATGAGCTTGTTGAGGGCCTTTTTGAGCTCCTGGTTCCTCATGCTGTAGATGATGGGGTTCACTGCTGGAGGAACCACCGAGTAAAGGAATGACACCACCACATCCAAGGATGGGAAAGAGGTAGAGGGAGGTTTCAGGTAGGCAAAAACTATAGTGCTGATAAACAGGGAGACCACGGTCAGGTGAGGGAGGCAAGTGGAAAAGGCTTTGTGCCGTCCCTGCTCAGAGGGGATCCTCAGCACGGCCCTCAAGATTTGCACATAGGACAGAACAATGAAAATAAAACATCCAAAAGCTAAAGAAAGACTAACCCCAAGAAGCCCAACTTCCCTGAGGTAGGAGTGTGAGCAGGAGAGCTTGAGGATCTGGGGGATTTCACAGAAGAACTGGTCCATAGCATTGCCCTTGCAGAGGGGTATGGAGAATGTGTTGGCAGTGTGCAGAAGAGAATCGAGAAAAGCACTGCCCCAGGCAGCTGCTGCCATGTGGACACAAGCTCTGCTGCTCAGGAGGGTCCCGTAGTGCAGGGGTCTGCAGATGGCAATGTAGCGGTCGTAGGCCATGACGGTCAGAAGACAATACTCTGCTGTGAGCAAGAAGGAAAACAGAAAGACCTGGGCAGCACATCCTACATAGGAAATGACCCTGGAGTCCCAGAGAGAATTGGCCATGGATTTTGGGAGAATGGTGGAGATGGAGCCCAAGTCAATGAGGGAGAGGTTGAGGAGGAAGAAGTACATGGGAGTGTAAAGGCGGTGGTCGCAGGCTATGGCGGTGATGATGAGGCCGTTGCTGAGGAGGGCAGCCAGGTAGATGGCCAGGAAGAGCCAGAAGTGCAAGAACTGCATCTCCGACGTGTCTGCAAATGCCAGGAGCGTGAAATCAGTGACAGTGCTGCCATTGGACATTTTGTCCCTCTGGAAATAGAAACACAGTCCAAGGAGTAAAAGGCAGTGACAATTCAGGTGATTCTTCTCTGAGTCATTGCTATTAGACCCTCCCCCTGCTGCACACACAACTTCTTTTCTCTTTCTGTGAGAATTTACTTCAGCTCTGTGACTGAATCTCTGGTTGCAGCTCCCTGACTGTGCTGTGAGGAGAAGGACCTCTGCCCACGGGCTGTTAAGGAGTCAGCCTTGCTCTACAGATGTGGGTTCATGGGCGTGGTGAAGAAAGGGACCTGTCTGGGTGTTTGTGAGATGAAACTGCTCCTTACTCAAAAGGGCTGGCCAGCACCTGCACTCCCTGCCCTAAGGAACTGAGATAGTAGAAGGAAGTTTGAAAGGTTTGTGATTTTTTAACAGCTCCCCTCATCTCACCTTGGGAATGTTCTCGGATGTCAGAAACCCTCAGCATTTCTGCTGCACTCAGGGAGAACAGGGCTGCCCAGCTGCCATGGGCTTGCACTGTTCTGAGATGGAGAGTGACCGCACTCCCTTGTTGTCCTGAAAAGCCACCAGACACTGCTGAGAGCAGAGGGATCCACAGCAGACCATCTAACATGTCACCCTTTCCTGACATCTCAGCACATCACTTCTAATCAAGGACACCTGCAGCTCAGTTCACCAACCCAAGAGCATTTCCTCGGTCAGGCATAGCATCTCTGCACCTCTCCTTTGGGGCTTTCAGATAACGCAGTTGTGTTATGTTAAAGATTTGCATTCTTGAGGACAGCTCAGATCTTGAAATGACACATCAAGAAGATAGCCATGTGTCCTAATGGTGGATTCAGATTATGGGAAAAATTACTTGTTCTCTGGGCTTACAGACTTCACTGCCCACAGCCCCACAGCTTAGACACAGCTGACACACCTCATTCACCTGCATGGGAGGACCCACAAGATCAGAGCTTGACTCTGCAGCTGAAACTCCCATCCCCAGAGAGCCTGACTGAGAGAACAAGGGAACAACTTCAGTAACACAGACAAGTAGAGCAAGAAGGAGAAACACAGTGAGGTTCTAGATGAAAGAGGCAGAGGCAGCCGGGCACTCAGGACACTGCTACCTTCACCTAGCTGTGCACCTTCCAGACACCAAAATTGCCAGGTCATTGCTCTCTGCCCCTGTCCTCCTCAGAGGGAACCGGGCATGTGGCTTGAGATTGTCATAGTCATCCCTCCTTTGACTTCACATATCCCCTGGTAAATATCCTGGGTTGATCTGGATCTGTGAGCAGCCCTGACCCATGCGGTGATTTCTCAAACACAGAAGGACCCTGCTGTGCCTTCCTGGGGGTTTCTCCTTCCACCCAGAGTTTCTCCTCACAACTCTGCGAGGAGCTACCTGGGCAGGCTGAGCACTGTCCCTGGCAGGCAGCAGAGTCCCTGCCCCAGCACACTGCCCCTGAGGTGCACAGACCCTGCTCGGAAGGACAGCTTGGGGCAGCCCGGGCTGCACATCCACCTTCCCAACCCTGCAGCCGTCCCTGGGAGAAGGCAGCTGTCATGGCCTGTCCCTCTGAGGGTGCAGCAGGCAGTCCCTGCTTTGCAGCACATCCTCACCTTCTACAACAGAAAAACTGTGATATTCCTCATGGTGCATCCCATAGGCGGGCAGTTGTGCCAGCTGGAGGAGATCTATCCACAAAGTGCAGACACATTGCCCTTCATGCAGAGACTTACTGTGTGAAAGGCTGAAAAGATTTCTCTCCCCCTCTGAGCTCTCAGCATCCTCTCACCCCACGCTGTCTTTAACCTCTCTCAGCCTCGCTCCTCTCCCCTCGCTGCCTGCAGGCAGTGCCCTCAGCCCTGCTGGGCTTTGCAGAGGAGCTGCTCCTGGACAGAGCTGTCTCTCTGCAGTGCTGCCCACTTGCCTTGAGCTCCCTCCATCCCAGAAGCCCAGCCCAGCTCAGCAGCACAGGAGCAGTCCAAGGCACTACTGTCTCTACTGTCTCTGTTCTCCCTTGAGATGTCTTTTGGTCTCCAGGAAAACTTGCTGTGAAACAAGCTGAAGCATCACTGATGTTGCCTCCCTCAGCTGGAGAGAGACACTTGGTTTCGACAGTGGCATTTCTACTTTCAGAGAAAGGGTCAGAAACAAAAATCTTCTTTCCTTGTCTCATCATCACAAAGGAAAACCAGAATGTGACAGGGAGTGATCTCCTTCAGCCCTGCTGAAGGAAGGGATTCAGCCTGGTCATTCAAGGCATCTCATTCTTGGTTTGAAGTCCTAGAAGAGGACTCAGGTCTCTCTCATGCTCACCACAAAACCCACAGGAGGTGGGATTTCTCTTGTCTCATTCAGATGGGCACCAACCTGCATGGCTGTTCCTTGTCTCAGCTCCCTGCTAATTCATGGAGGTAGACGGCAGGAGGAAGATGTGCAGACACAGACACCTGGTGACATGTTTGATTCCAGAGGTGACCAAGATGCGTGCTGGTAACTGCAAGCTCCATTAGAGCCTTCCTTCCTAAGGTCAGCTTCACCTCCAACACAGGCCCTCAGGGCTGCAGAGACACAGCAGACAGCATACCGCTCTCCTAGCCTTGCCAAAAGCAGGGTTTGCTCTCTTGGTGGGCACCTCATTTCTCCTTTACATTGCCACCTGCCATCCCCTCCAGCACATCTCTGTTCTGAAGCAAAGCCTTTGCACACACAAGGCCTTGGGCACTTGGTAGCAGGTGGGGAGAATGTGAGGAAACAGGAAACTTAGGGGAAAGCTCCACCTCAGCACTTGGTAGGAGGTTTCTCTTTGCAAGTCAGCTCTCAGCCCAGATGGGCCACAGCTGAGGTGCTGCAGCCCAGCCATGCACCAATGGCCTCAGCCTGGGGCACAGAGAGAGGGAGCTGGACCCCCCCAGCTATCTCTTCGTCCCACTTGGAGGGAAGAACAGCTGAGGCAATTTGGGACAGCTGACATGATTGGTGTGCTGTGATGGGTGAATACAGACAAGAAGGAGTGAGAGGACAGAAAGAGAGGTGTCCTCAGTGTGAAGGAGCTTCTTAGATGTGTGGAGCTCCTCTATGGGATGAACAATTTGGGTGAGCCCTTATGGGTCAGGTTCAGAGTAGAGTCTGGTAAGGGTGATGCTCTGGTGGGAGATAAAGAATGAATTAATGTCCCTTTGCTGACTTTAATCACCTTGGCATTCCCTGGAAGACGACCACAACAGCATGCAATCAGTGCTGGAGGTGTCTGGAGGATCTTGGTCAAAACAAAGCTTGGGAGACTAATCTTTGTAGCTCAGCTGCCAGACTGATCAAAAATGGTGATGGTCACATGCATCTGCTACTCACACAGAAGGGAGAGCTGATCATGGATGTGAAATCCAGAGTCAGCCTTGGCTGTCGTGGCCATGAAATAGTGGGGTGCCACTTCCCACAGGGAACGAGAGCAGAAGACTGTACATGTTAGACCTCAAACTGTTGTCCCAAAAGTGTGATTGTTTACCTGGTGTGCAGTAAGCCAAGATAAACTCAGAGCACAAATATTTTCTTTATTGCAGGTATGCACAGATGTGGGTGCTAGGTGATAATTTCACAAAGCTAGCACACAGCTTAGCAGAGTCAAAAGGACTGTGTACTCTGGGATTCACAGAGGACCTGCATATGTCTGAACTGCCCGGGAATCACCCAGGGCATTCCCCGCTCCTCATTTTTCCTGTTGGTCACTCCAAAGATGTTGTATCTCCATCCACCACAAGAGCCATGGGAGCTGTCCTGCCCCACCTCAGCTCTTCTTCCACTGATGTCACAGCTCTGCAATGGCTCTTCATGCACCTTGGGCCGTGGGCTTTGTTGTCCATTTGGGCTGCAGCTCTTCAGCTTTGGCACTAGGGCCAAGGGTATATTTTCACGTGGAAACCTGGTACCCAAAGATGTGACCCCTTGTGTGAAAGGCTTTGCTCCACAGCAGAGGCAAGCTGCAGTGGATGGCAGATGGCAACACAATGATGAATGATGGTCCCACAACAAGAACAAAAGCTGCAGTCCCCAAAGGCCAGAGAGAAACAGGCCTGGGCTGGGCAGCCTTGGCAGGGGAGGGGCAGCATCTGGGGCCTTGTCTTGGAGGCTGTTGGGGAGTCCCTTTGGCCAAATGAAATGATAGAAGATGATCATATTTAGGACAACTCAGCCTGTACCTACGAAGTAGGCTTAGGGCAGTTGATGGAGGTGTTCATCTGATGAAACTGAGCCATGTGCCACGGGGGGAGCTCAGTCTGTCAATCTCTTCTCCATCAGCTGTATTTCCTGTATCTCCGCTAAGTGGAACTGAAGGTTTCCCATGGACATCCCTACACTGCCTAACCTATTCCAGGGCAGCTGCCCAACTTCATGGCCAGCTCCAGGCCTGTAGTGCTCCCTCAGATGCCAAAGCTGCCCACCACCACTGGAGTGTACAGCTGGCTGGACAGTGCAGGACCTGCAGGACAGCTACTCCCCCTGAGAGCTGGTCCATAACAGACACCCCAGGGCATCTCAGGGAGATTTGGGGCATGTGAGCAAGGGTCTGACTGCCAGCCCTGCAGTGAGACAAGGTCTGTCCAACATCTTTCCAGCAGATGCAGGTGGTGCATAAATCTGAGGAAGATCACAGCAAGGTCTCCACTTGTGTGCCAACACTTTGAAATGCTGCTGATCCTTCTTACTCTCATCCTTTATTCACCCTCCGATGATACAATCAAGGAACATGGGTGTTAGAGATTGATCACTGGAGAGAGTCCAGAGGAAGGCTATGAGGATGATGAGGGGACTGGAGCATCTCTGCTACGAGGAGAGGCTGAGGGAGCTGGGCTTGTTCAGCCTGAAGAAGAGAAGGCTGAGAGGGGACCTTATAAATGCTTATAAATATCTGCAGGGTGGGTGTCAGGAGGATGGGGCCAGACTCTTTTCAGTGGTGCCCAGTGACAGGACAAGGGGCAATGGGCACAAACTGAAGTAGAGGAAGTTCCGTCTGAACACGAGGAAGAACTTTTTCCCTCTGACGGTGACGGAGCCCAGGAACAGGCTGCCCAGGGAGGCTGTGGAGTCTCCTTCTCTGGAGATATTCAAGACCCGCCTGGACGCGGTCCTGTGCAGCCTGCTGTAGGCGACCCTGCTTCAGCAGGGAGTTGGACTGAGTGACCCACAGAGGTCCCTTCCAACCCCTACCATTCTGTGATTCTGTGATTGTAGAGGAGACTGATTATGACTATAGAATAGAATAAAATCATAGAAATAGACCATAGATTCATTTGTGTGAATACAGGTGTGTTAGGAAATCATACGACCATGGAATGCTCCACTCAGTTGTCCCCTGTATAGGCCTTATCATGGTTGGGTTAATAACCAACTGACCTAGCATAAGAGAAGAATAAGGTGTAGCAAGATGAATGTCATAGGTCAATAGGTTACATTTCACAAACAGGAGTAAGTTTAATAGAACGTCTTCAAGTCTCTCAAACTCTTTTTCAGGATTGTACCAAACAGAATTCACAGAAGAAGATGAACGACAGATGACAACCCCGAGACAACCCTGAAACCGAGCAGGACCTGCAACCAGCGAGGGAGAATTCCACAAAGACAGAAGAATAGAGAGAACTTAAGAAAAGATGTACTTAAAGAAACAGAATGGTTGCTTAGAAACTTACGAAGATTCTAGACTTGCTGTAATCGGTTTAATAAATGTGTATAAACTGGTCTAACGAGTTGAGCTTTGCCACTCACTGAGGTGATGGCCCAGCTCTGAGTTGAGAACAAAGCAACACCTAGTGTAACCCAGTCACGGTACAGTAAAATAGTTAAGGGGAATGATTTTCACAGTTTACCTGAATCACACCATGTCCATAGTCATGCACTTTCTCAGCAGCACCTTGTCCTGCCTGGAGATCAGCTTGACCTCCTCCACAGACGCACATGGACTGCAGAGACACCATGGGCAGTGAAGCCCTCTCCTGTCAGGGCTGCAAAGGCCAGCCCAGTTTCTCTGTTGCCTTGGGAAGCATGTGGCCTTCTCACCTTGTGGGCACCTCATTTTGTGCTTGTGTTGCCAGCTGCTGTCCACTCCATGTCTCTGGTGTGAATGGAAGCCTCTACTTGCACAGGGTCTTTGGTTCAAAGTCAGTGGCAGGTTTGAGCTGAGCGCTTGCACCACTGCTGAGGTGCAACACCTCAAAGATGTATCAGTGCCCTCAGCCTGGGGCAGAGACAGGAGGAACTGGAGCCCTGTGTGCTGTCACAGAGCTCCAACATTGATGTAGTACCTGCTGAGGTGTGCGGGACAATGTCGTGGTTTAAGCCCAGATGGCAACTCAGCCCCGAGCAGCCACTCGCTCATTCTCCCCTGAAGGGATAGGGGAGATTATCAGAAGGGTAAAAGTGAGAAAACTCATGGGTTGAGATCAAGACATTTTAATAGGTAAAGGAAAAGTCACGAGCACAACCAAAATGAAACAAGGAATTTATTCATTACTTCACATGGGCAGGTAGGTGTTCAGTCATCTACAGGTAAGCACGACTCCATCGCATGTAAAGGTTACGTGGGAAGACAAAAGCCAGAACTCTGAATGTCCTCCACCTTCCTTCTTACCCTAGGTTTATATGCTGAGCATGATGACATCTGGCATGGAATATTGTGTTGGTCAGTTGGGGTCAGCTGTCCCCTGCCAACTTTGTGTGCACTTCCTGCCTACTCGCTGGAGATGTGGTGTGAGAAACAGAGGAGCCTTATCCCTGTGTAAGCATTGCTCAGCAGTAACTGAAACATCCTGGTATTGTCAACATGGTTTTCAACACAAATCCAAAACACAGCCCTCTACTAGCTGCTGTGAAGAAGAACTGACTTTATCCTGGCCAAAACCAGCACAGCAAGTCAGAAAGCTTGAGGTGCTGTAATGGATGGATACAGACTCGAAGGAGACAGTGGGGAAGATGTCAGGATGCCCTCAATGTAGGAGCTGCCTGCATGAACAGAGATCCTCTAAGAGTTGGGCAGCAGACTGAGCTCTTTTTGGTGAGGGTGAGCAGATAGGTCAGTTAAGGAGACATCATGTTAGGAGACAAATACCTGGAATCACATAAGGAAGAGGAGAAAGGCTTATTTTACCAATTCCAGTTGATTGACCCCACATCACCCTTGGGGACTTTAATTGCCCCAACCTCGTGGGAAGGGGAAAGTGCAGGGTGCCATCAGCCCCAGAAGTTTCTGCCGGTTCTTGGGGACAGCTTCTTAGCGCAGCTTGCAGATGTGTCAACACAGGCGACGCTCTCCTGGATGTGGTATTTGCAAACAGACAGAAGTGGATCAGGGATGTGAAATCCAGTGCCAGGCTGACCTGAGCTATGCTGTGGGCATACTGATGCCTAGCCACAGCCATGGGTATAGCCAGGCCTGGCCATGGACCTTGCTGGTTCTGACTCGCAGACGGACTTCCCAGCTTGATCCTTTACAGGCGCACAATGGCACAAAACCCTGTCCCTCCAAGTGCCAGACTCCAGGCAATACACAAAGTTCCAGCAAAGCCATTCGACTGCAGTGCTTGTACAGCCAGGTCCTGCAGGTGCTTACCATGCAAGGGCCAAAGGGGGGCAGATGGAGGGGAAACCCTTAAATGCTTCAAAGAATCAAGTCTTGTAGCAAAATTAACTTAACAATATCGTAGAATCCTCAGGTGGTTTGGGTTGGAAGGGACCTTAAAGAGCATCTCATTCCAACTCCCCTGCCATGGGCAGGGACACCTGCCACTAGACCAGGTTGCTCAAAGCCCCGTCCAACCTGGCCTTGAACACTGCCAGCAGGGAGGGAGCAGCCACAGCTTCTCTGGGCAACCTGTGCCAGGGCCTCACCATGCTCATAGGAAAGAATTTCTTCCTGAAATTTAATCTCAGTCAACCCTATTTCAGTTTAAAGCCATTAGCCCTTGTCCTGTCACTGCATGCCTTTGTAAAAAATCCCTCTCCAGGTTTCTTGCAGCCCCCTTCAGGCACTGGAAGGCTGCTTTAAGGTCTCCCTGCAGACTTCTCTTCTCCAGACTGAACAGCCCCAACTGCCTCAGCCCTTCCTCACAGCAGAGGCTTTCCAGGCCTCCAGCCATTGCTATGGCCTCCTCTGGCCATGCTCCAACAGGTCCAGGTCTGTTCTGTGCTGAGGACTCCTGAGCTGAATGTAGAACTCCAAGGGAGGTCTCACTAGAGTGGAGCAGAGGGGCAAAATCCCCTCCCTTGACCTGCTGCCCACGCTGCTGAGGATTCAGCCCAGGATAGGGTTGGCCTTCTGGGCTACGAGCACCCATTGGGGCGTCATGTAAAGCTTCTCATCAATCCAGAAACTTAAGTCTGTCTCCTCAGGGCTGATCTCAATCCAATCTCCACCGTGCCTTTAGCTGTGCTTGGGATTGCCCTGACCCATGTACAGGACCTTGCACTTGGCCTTGTCGAACTTCATGATGTTTGCAGAGGCTCACCTCTCAAGCCTGTCCAGTTCCCTCTGGGTGGCATTGCTTCCCTGCACCATGTCGACCTCACCACACATCTTGGTGTCGTTGGCAAACTTGCTGAGGGTCCACTCAATCCAACCTTCTGTGTTGCCAACGAAGATGTTTTCCTCTCCAGGGCACTTTCCTGGGCGTGTTCTTGAGAACATCACTAGAAGCAGCCCGAAGCCTTCAGGCCCTGCCTTGAGGAGATCCCATTTCATGATGGAAATGCTGTTATGTGTGTCACCTCTGTCACAGGGGTGCCCAGTGCTTGTCCCTGCCTGCTGTCACAGGCATGCCACACTGCAGCACTGTGGCAGAGCTGCCAGAGCACTCAGGAATTACAGTCACACAAGGGCTCAGCAGGACTTCATGGGGGTGGAAAGACTGCAGTTCAGGAAAGACCAAGAGCTGCTGCTCCCTGGCACTGCTGCTGTGCTGGGACTCTTTTCCCCTCCACCTCCAGAGGTGCCCCTGAAGGTCTAGAGAAAGCTTTGAAGGAAGGATCTTAGACAAACAAGTGGCTGCAGCAGTCTTCATATTCTTGAAGCACACCGAGAGCATGGCTCCTCTTTTGCACAGTCTCTGGGTCACAGAAGCCAAGTAGATACTGACATAGCAGTGGGAGGAAAAATGGCATTTCCTTGCAGTGAATATTATCACAACCAAAAAAACCCCAAACCCAAACCAAACAACCAACCAAAGACAGCCTGGTCCTGCAGTGCTTTACAATGTGAGCGATATGCAGAAGAAGGTGGGAAGTGTATTGCTACTTAAGAACATCCAGTCACTAGTTTCTGCACAGCGTCCTTGAGCTCCTGGTTCCTCATGCTGTAGATAAGGGGGTTCACTGCTGGGGGTACCACTGCATACAGAACAGCCACCACTAGATCAAGCAATGGGAACGATATGGAGGGGGACTTCAGGTAGGCAAAAACTACAGTGCTTATGAAGAGGGAGACCACGGCCAGGTGAGGGAGGCACGTGGAAAAGGCTTTGTGCCGTCCCTGCTCAGAGGGGATCCTCAGTACAGCCCTGAAGATCTGCACATAGGACAGCACAATGAAAACAAAACACCCAAAAACTAAAGAAACACTGACTACAAGCAGTCCACCTTCCCTGAGGTAGGAGTGTGAGCAGGAGAGCTTGAGGATCTGTGGGATTTCACAGAAGAACTGCTCCACAGCATTGCCCTTGCAGAGGGGTATGGAAAATGTATTGGCAGTGTGCAGGAGGGCATTGAGAAAGCCACTGCCCCAGGCAGCTGCTGCCATGTGGACACAACGTCTGCTGCCCAGCAGGCTCTCATAGTGCAGGGGTTTGCAGATGGCAATGTAGCGGTCATAGGCCATGACAGTCAGAAGACAATGCTCTGCTCCAACAAAGAAGATAGACAGAAAGAGCTGGGCAGCACATCCAGTGAAGGAAATGGCCCTGGTGTTCCACAGGGAATTGGCCATAGATTTGAGGACAGTAGTGGAGATGGAGCCCAGGTCGAGGAGGGAGAGGTTGAGGAGGAAGAAGTACATGGGGGTGTGGAGGCGGTGGTCACAGGCTATGGCAGTGATGATGAGGCCATTGCTGAGGAGGGCAGCCAGGTAGATGGCCAGGAAGAGCCAGAAGTGCAAGAGCTGCAGCTCCCTCTTGTCTGCAAATTCCAGGAGGACGAACTCGGTGATGGAGCTGCCATTAGGCATTTGCTCTCTCTGGGAAAATATTCCTGTCCAAGGAAGAAAAAACAGTGGGAATTTCGGGGATATGTCTCTGAGCCATTTCTTGCAGACTTTCCCCCTGCTACACATACCCTCCTTTCTTTTTTTAGGAGACTTTCTTTAAGCTCTGTGGCTGTAGCTCTGGTTGGACCTTTGAGCACTGGCTGCCAAGGATTCAGCCCTGCTCTGCAACATTGGGGTTTGTGGGCATGGTGGGGGTAAGGGGACATCCTGGTGTTCGACTTTGGCCCTTGAAACTGCTCCTGACTCAAAAGGGCTTTTCAGCACCTGCGCTCCCAGTGCTAAGAAATGAGGAAGGCAAAGTCAGGCTGAGTCCTTTGGGATTTTCAGAGCTGCCCCCAACGCACCTGGGTAGTGTTCTAGGATGTCAGAAACCCTCAGCATTTCTGTTGCCCTCAGGGAGAAGAGGGCTGCCCAGCTGCTCTGGGCTTACACTATTCTGAGATTGTGAGTGATCTCACTCCCATGTTATCCTGAAAAGCCACCAGACACAACTGAAGAGCAGCGGGATACACAGCAGACTACTAAACATCTCACCCTTACTCAAGGTCTCAGCACCCCACTTCTAGTCGAGGACACATGCGGCTCATTTCACCAGCCCAAGAGCATTTCCTCTGTTGGGCGTAGCATCTCTGCGCTGCTTCATGGGGCTTTTCAGATAACACAATTGTGTTATTAGAAAGATATGCATTCTTGAGGGCTGCTCATAGCTTTGAAGAACACCTCAGGAAGATAGCCATGTGTCCTAGTGATGGATTCTGGCTATGGGAAATCCAGCTTGTTCTCTGGGCCCACAGACTTCACTGTCCTATGCACCACAGCTTAGAGAAGACTGGCACACCTCATTCCCATGGACACGCCTGCCTGGGAGGGCCCACACGATCAGTGTCTGACTCTGCAGCTGAAACTCCCATCCCCAGAGAGCCTGATGGAGCGAACATGGGTACTACTTCAGTAACACAGACAAGTGGAGCAACAAGGAGAAACACAGTGAGGTTCTACATGAAAGAGGCAGAGGCAGCCAGGCACTCAGGACACTGCTACCCTCACCCATCTGTGCACATTGCCAGGTCGTTGCTCTCAGTCCCTGAGAACCTCAGAGGGAACAGGGCAAGTAACCTGAGAGCTTGATAGTCACCCCTTCTTTGACCTTCCCCTTCACATATCAACTGGAAAATATCCTGGGGAGATCTGGATCTGTGAGATTCCCTGACCCATGTAGCTGTTTCTTGATAGCAGAAGGACCCTGCCCTGCCTCACTAGGGGTTTCTGTTCCGCACACAGCTTCTCCTCGCAGTAACCTGGGAGCTCCTTGGGCAGGCTGAGTGCTGACCCTGGCAGGCAGCAGAGTCCCTGCCCCAGCACAGAGCCTCATGTTTGTGCAGAGACCCTGTTCTGCAGGACAATTTCGGGCAGCCCAGGCTGCACATCCACCTTCATAGCCCTGCAGCCGTCCTTGGGAGAAGGGAACTGCTTTGCCCTGTACCTGTCGTGGTGCAGCAGGCAAGTCCTTCTTTGCAGCACATTCTCACCTACAGCAAGAGAAAAACTGTGATATTCCTCAAGGTCCATCCCGTAGTCTGGGGGATGTGACAGCTTTAGGAGATCTTTCCACAAAGTGCAGATATGTTGCCCTTCACGTGGAGACTTACCGTGTCAATGGCTGAAAAAATCTTTCTCTCATTGAGCTCTCGGCATTCTCCCACCCCACACTGCCTTGAACCTCTCTGTCTCACTCCTCTCCCCTCTGTGCCTGCAGGCAGTGCCCTCAGCCCTGCTGTGCTTTGCAGAGGAGCTGCTCCTGGGCAGAGCTGTCTCTTTGAAGTGTTTCCCTGTTGCCATGAGCTCCCTCCATCCCAGGAGCCCAGCTCAGATCAGCATCACAAGACTGCCCAATGTGTCTCTGGTTCTGCCCTCTCTGGGCTCCCTCGAGGTGTCCCTGGGGTTCCAGGGGAACACGCTGTGAAACAGGATGAAGTCATCACTCATGTTCCCTCCCTCTGTTAGGGAGAAACACTTCTATTCTACAGTGTCATATCTTTATTGGAAAAACAGTTAGAAACAAAAGTCATCTTTCCTTGCCCCATCATTAGACAGGACAACCAGAGAGTGACAGGGAGGGATCTCCTTTACCCCTGCTGAGGGAAGGGTTTCAGCCTATTCATCTGAGGCGTCTCATCCTTGATCTGAAGTCCTGGGGCTAGAAGAGGACTCAGCTCACTCTCATGCACACCACAAAGCCACAGGAGGTGGGATTCCTCTTGCCTCAGTTCAGATGGGCACCAAATAGGCTTCTGCATGGGAGCTCCTTGTCTCAACTCCCTTGATTATTGATAAATATGGAGGGCAGGAGGAAGAACTTTAGACACAGATACCTGGTGACAGGATTGGTTTTGAAGGTGACCAAGATGCTTGCGGCCAACTGCAAGCTCTATTGGAGCAGTTCATAGAGACACAGCAGCGTCTGAGAGCACCTTCCTGGAGGCTGGTGGGAAATGCCTTTGGTCAACTTCAATGACAGAAAGTGCCCACATTCAAGAGAACTGAACCTGCAAATATTTCTATATGTCCAGGACTGTTGATCGATGTAATCAGCTTGACCATATGGAGTCCTGCGGCACAGGGAGAGGCAGGTCTCTTTCTTTCTATTCTCCATCAGCTGTATTGTCCGCATGGCCTTAACAGTATGATGCGATTTGTCTCATGTGCATCCCTTCATTGCCTAACCTCATTCAGGGCAGCTGAATCCTCATGTATTTTACATTTAAAGACATCTATGACTATTGAAGGTGCCAGGACTCTCCAGGAAAACAGCATGCACCTGACATGCACAGCACAGGTCCTATGCGGGAACCCCATCCCCACTCAGATTCGCTGTGTGACAGGCACCACCCAGGGCATCTCACACAGATTTGGTGCCTTTGGGCAGTGATGGAATCCCACCGCTGCAGTGACACAAGTTCTGTCCCTTCTCTATCCAGTGGATGAACAGCAGAGCGTGAACAGCAAGCACTTCACAGCAGGGTCTTCACTTGAGGGCATTCCCTCTCAAACTCTGCTCGTTGTTCTCTCCTCCTTTATTTAACCATCCCTTTGATGTCACAATCATGGATCAGGCTGATAATTTTCACAGTGACATCCACACCCAAGGACATTTTCGACATCATCTCTTCCTTCCTGAGATCA
The DNA here is from genome assembly GCF_030867145.1 of Opisthocomus hoazin. Lineage (NCBI taxonomy): Eukaryota > Metazoa > Chordata > Aves > Opisthocomiformes > Opisthocomidae > Opisthocomus > Opisthocomus hoazin. The sequence goes on from NC_134442.1 coordinate 7,577,208, forward strand.
GCTTCACCTCCACCACACCTCAGGGCTGCAGAGACACAGCAGACATCAAACTCCTTTCCTGGCATTGTCAAAAGCAGGGTTTGCTCTCTTGGTGGGCACCTCGCTTCTCCTTTACATTGCCACCTGTCATCCCCTCCAGCATGTCTCTGCTCTGAAGCAAAGCCTTTGCACACACAAGGCCTTGGGCCCTTGGTAGCAGGTTTCTTTTTGCCAGTCAGCTCTCAGCACAGATGGGCCACAGCTGAGGGGCTGCAGCCCAGACATGCACCAATGGCCTCAGCCTGGGGCACAGAGAGGAGGAGCTGGAGTCCCTCAGGGCATCTCTTCATCCCACTTGGAGGGAAGAACAACTGAGGCATGTTGAGACAGCTGACATGAGTGAGGTGCTGTGATGGGTGGATACAGGATGAGAAGGAGAGACAGGCCAGAAAGCTCAGGAGGTTGGTGTCCTGAGTGAGAAGGAGCTGCTTAGTGTGTGGAGCTCCTCTACGGGATGAACAAGCTGAGTGAGTCTTTATCAGTCAGAGTCAGGGGAGAGGCTGGTAAGAGTGACGTCCTGGTGGGAGGCAAAGAATGAATTAATGTCCCTTTGCTGACCTCAATTACCTTGGCATTCCCTGGAAGGGGAGCACCATAGCATGCAATTAGTCCTGGAGGTTTCTGGAGAGCCTGGGTGAAGACACAGCTTGGGGCACCAATCTTTGTACCTCAGCTGTCAGATTGTTCAAGAGTGGTGATGCTCATATGCATCTGTTAGTCAAAAAGAATGAAAAGCTGGTTCAAGGATGTAAAAACCTGTGTCGACTGTCGCTGTCATAACTGTGAAATAGGGAACTCTGATCTCCCAAGGAGGAGAGCAGAAAAATGCAGATGCTGTGCCTCAAAGAAGCTGATTTTGGCCTACTCTTGTGACTTTTAGTGAGTGAGCCCATGTGAGCAGCACACAAGGGCAACAGAGCTCAGCACAGCTGGTCTTCAAGGACAGTGTCTTCCAGGCAGGAGACTGTGCATGTCAATAGTCAGGACAAGAAGCAGAACTATCAGGAGAGAAGGTTGGGCAAATAAGAAACTCAGGGAGAAGCTCCATGAATAAAAGGGAGCATACAAGAGATGGATGCAAGGATGGAAACAAAGGAGGAATTCAGAAATGCTATTGGTTTTAGAAAAGCCAGAGCTCTGCTAGAGTTGACATTTGCAAGGGAGTTAAAGGCCACAGCAATGAATGGTTACTCCTTTAGAACAATTAATAAAGAAACAAAGATAGTGTGTGGCCACTGCAGAATTCAGGAAGAGCAGAGGTGAAAAGGTCTGAAATTACCTGTGTCCTCTTTGCCTCAGACTCCACCTGCAAGGTCTCCCTGTTCTGGGTATCTAAGAGGAAGAACCCTAGGTGAAACACAGCAGTGGACGGAGATCAAGTCAGGGGTCACTTAGATAAGGTCAACCCTTTATAACCCACTGGACCAGAGGGGATGAGTCCAAGGATGTTGAGAGACCAGGCTGATGTCATAGCAGGGCTACTCTGATACACGATGGAATTTCATTGTGACTGGAGAAAGCAGAAAGCAACTCTTCTTACATCTTGTAGAGACCCAAGGACTGATCAGGGGAATTACAGGCTGCAGAGACAGAAGCAAGGAGCTGTGTGGCTGGGCAGCAGCTCTCTGGAAATGGCGCTGGTGGTCCTTGACTTCATTAGGCAAACCACGAGCCAGCAGCAAAGGCAGCCAACAGCATCCTGGGCTGTATGAGCAGGAGACCAGCCAAAAGCAGTGATTGTCACCCTCTGCTCAGCACCTTTCACTCCACACCCTGCACAATGACAGTGAGACAATGGCAAAGAGGAACAGGTTCACTGGAGGGCCACTAAGGTGGTAATCCTCCACTGTCCTTCAAGTGTTTGTGTGATTTCCCTAAAAGCATCAATATCTGCAACAACAACAACCAGACAACTAATCTGCCTAATTATAAATATCTGCAGGGGAGCAATCTGCATCTGTGGTAGCCCCTCTGGGCAATGTCAGTGGAATCAGTATTTGCAACACCTAATCCACAAGTACATGTCTGAAGACCTTCAGATGAAGGATGATCTTGAAAAAGTCACCATATGTATTCCGAGGCAGCATGGACCCTGCTAATTTCCCTCCCCAGAGAGTAGCAGAGGCTGGATCAGCTCCTCAGGACACACTCCTTACCAGGAAGCCACAGGCATGGGGGAGCTCACCTGGTTCTTAAGGGCACATCACTCAGCATCTGTTTTGATCCATGTGGTGCTTTTCTGTGACTCTTTCTGCAGATGCGTACGGAAAAAGACAGCAGTTTCATAAGAGATATCCGTAAAGGCCCTGCTAGGCATGAGAAAGCTCACCATGAGGCAGCAAAGAAGACTGTAATAATCACCAGGAAAATCAAGGAAGAATATAGAATCGTAGAATATCTTGGGTTGAAAGGGACCTTTTAAAGTCATCTAGTCCACCCCCCTACTTTGAGCAGGGACGTCTTCAACTAAATCAGGTTGCTCAGAGCCCCATCCAACCTGACTTTGAATGTGTTAAAACATGCTCTTCTGTATATTCAGAATTCATCTTTTTTGTCAAGCAGTATTTTTAGGTCTGATATTCTTAGCATAGTCTCTGTTAAGAATTTGCATAGATTCTGCAACAGAATTTTTCTCCTGCTCTCTGCAATATATTTTTTGCTTTTTTTCCTTCTTATACTCTTTTGCATTCCATTCATTTAACAGTAAACAAACAATATTTATTGTCTGTGCAAGTAAAGACTCTTACCAAGAATATTAGTTACACTTGAAATTCTGAAATAATTGTTCTTTTCAAAGGTATATGCAGATAATACACAACTGTTTGCTGTGGACATGAGGCTTCACATGTTCAGAATACATTTGATATTGTACAAGTGAGTCAAAAGATTCTTTATCTGTTATTTTTAATAGACTCAAAAGCTGTACATACTAGAAAAAATACTGAAAAAATATTTTGGAAAATGGTTAAGGTTGAAAGCTTCCATGTCTGTTAAGTTTCAGTTTACATGACTTTTCTTATGCTGTTTATGTCAATACTTAATGCTCTTCCTCCTCTTGTCACCGAAAATCCTGGAATAAACCTCGTAACACCACTGTAGTGTTAAAAGGCAGGCATTCTTTATTGCAGCGCTGGATGCACGAGGGATAATTCCTCCAGACGTGCATACCTCATAACTTTTCCATGCAGTTTATATAGATCAAAGATATATATATTTATTTTATTCATGCATATTCAATATTATTCTCTTTGCCGACTGATGTAAACTTTCTCGCTTCTTACGTAGATTGTTGCGCAGACTCAGTCACCCTCTTCTATTATTTCTTTTTGGGTAGGTGGTATTACTTGCATAGGGGGTCAGTGAGTCGGTGGTCGCGGTCTCCCCCTGCCGGAATCACCTTTTGCCCACTAGGCTCGCAATCTTGGCAAACCTGGTCAGTCTCTTCAGTCCGTTTCACAGAACCACACTCCATCATTTCTCTTAACAGAAACACTATTACCTACTATGGTTAGCGTTAATGGTTACCTGGAGAATAGACCTCTGTTCCCAGACCTGATGTCCAGGTGGGTCGGGCTGTACCAGGAACACGGCAGCACTGTTCTTGTTTATGGTCAACTGATTCTATCACCCTGGATACATTTCCCCCTTTTCGAAGTGTTGAAATAATAATTACTTTCAATACTTCCATGTTAAATCAAATTACATTTCATTACACATTGATTCAATATCTATTGCTAATAATGATCAAATTCTACAATAATACAATTATTCATTATTCATTATATCACAGAATCACAGAATCACAGTATGGTAGGGGTTGGAAGGGACCTCTGTGGGTCATCTAGTCCAACCCCCCCGCCGAAGCAGGGTCACCTACAGCAGGCTGCACAGGACCGCGTCCAGGCGGGTCTTGAATATCTCCAGAGAAGGAGACTCCACCACCTCCCTGGGCAGCCTGTTCCAGTGCTCCGTCACCCTCAGAGGGAAGAAGTTCTTCCTCATGTTCAGACGGAACTTCCCGTGCCTCAGTTTGTGCTCATTGCCCCTTGTCCTGTCGCTGGGCACCACTGAAAAGAGCTTGGCCCCATCCTCCTGACACCCACCCTGCAGATATTTGTGAGCATTTATAAGTTCCCCTCGCAGCCTTCTCTTCTTCAGAATGAACGAGCCCAGCTCCCTCAGCCTCTCCTCGTAGCAGAGATGCTCCAGTCCCCTCATCATCCTTGTGGCCCTCCGCTGGACTCTCTCCAGTAGCTCCTCATCTTTCTTGAACTGGGGAGCCCAGAACTATACAGAGTACTGCAGATGGGGCCTCACTAGGGCAGCGTAGAGGGGAAGGAGACCCTCCCTTGACCTGCTGGCCACACTCTTCATAATGCATCCCTGGATCCCATTGGCCTTCTTGGCAACAAGGGCATGATGACTGGCTCATGGTCAACCTGTCATCCACCAGGAACAGGTGAGGTTTCTGAGTGCCAATGATTGAAAACTGAGAGCAGAGCCATCACATGTGGAGTGATCTAAAGGCTATGTTAGTTCCATACTCTTATATTCAGCTCCTTTCTCACAGGCTTTAAATTTTGCTCCTGACACCTCGCTGTCTTTTAGCACAGAAGTTGAGAGTACCCAAGTCAGAGCCTTGCTTTCAATTTTGTTTACAGTCTAAAGCACCCCATGGTGGGAAGACATCCCAGGAAGCTTGTAGAAGGTGAACATTCCCAGGAATGTCAGGAGGCCTGGAATACCAATAGCGGTGTTCAGGCATCTGGTCAAATGCATCGTCTCCATTTGTGTAATGGAGGCTTCGATGCCTGGTTCATGTGTAACCTCTTTCTGTGGGTGAAGACATTTATTGTGCAAGCAGGTCTGACCTCAGAGGTGGCCTCTCTTTGAGCTGGGCGCTGGAGTTGAGACCTTCTGAACTCCATTCCACCCTGAGTTGTCCTATAAAGTAGAGGCCCGCATCGCCACCTGCATCTCTTCTTGCAGAATGTGTAGGAAGGCAGAGGCTCATGCAAGGTTTAGTGGGGAAGAGACTGTTGGGGATCTCTAGGGCAGCCTTTAGTCTGGCGGTGACATTGTGGAGCTGAAACATTAAATGCTCCAAAGGTAGAGATCACAGCAATGCTCGTCCTAGTCCATTTGATTTTGCTTAAAGCTCAGCCTAAAGCTCCCAAGAAGCATTTGGTGGCTGTTGCTTCTGTCCTATCTTACAAAAGCATATCCCAAAGTGTCATATCTAAACGTTGTTTTTTGAGGTGTTCAAAAAATGTGTAGATACCGCTCTTCGGGATATGATTTAGTAAGCATGGTGGTTTTGGGTGGATGGTTGGACTTGATGAGGTCTTTTCCAACCTATGATTCTATGATTCCTATGATTCCTATGATCACTTGTCGCTACAGTGGAGAGCTTGGCTCGGTCAACTCTCCATGTAGCTGTAGGCTCATAGCACAGCAACCCATGCCTCCCCTTCAGGAGGCCAGAGATGCATAATTCCTTCAGACTCTCCTCACAGTTCGTGCTTTACGCTGCCTTGTTTCATCTTGGCAAACCTTGTCTGGAGCTTCTTCAATTTCTCCACTTTCCTTTTGAAATGTGAGGCCCACTGGCTCCTATGGCATCTGCTATCATGATGCCCAGGCCCTTCTCCTCAGAGCACTCGTTTGCCAGTCAGATCCCTCCCCTTTCTGCTGCATGGACTTGTTCTGCAGCTTTTTCTCCTAAGTCTTCAGGTTCCTGTTTGCCAAATTCCCAGGTGTGCCAAGGTCCCAAGGACAGGACCTGCAAGAATCCAGCTTTTAAAGTATGTGTAACAATGGTCATCCTAAGTTATGGTGCTTCCAACATTACTGTAAATTAAGTTGTTGGAGATAAGAAATGAGTACTAGTGTTCATGGAGTTTCTAAGCAAGCTAAGAGCAGTGCTGTAATCATCAATAGAACGGAGGGTCCAAAATGATCAAACGCAGGTTCAGCTGGGAAATGGTAAAGAAGACTCAGCAGTTTTTTTCATAGGAGGTGATAAGGATGGTTAAAGAGGACTGGAGAGGTGGGAAGAGTGAAAAGGGAACAAAAGGGGAAGCAAAGAAATTGATCGGGACTCTTTTGGGCATCCTTGTCAAGCAGCCTTTCTTCTGGGCAACACTGCCTGGATCAGGAGAAGAAAGTTGCAGCTGATCTGACTATACCAACATCTGACTTACTTCCACGGTCGTGGGGTACCTGGGAGATTTCACTAGTGTTCTTAAGGGAAGAGCAAGAGAGGAAGTAACCCCAGTATCATTTAAGTTTCCCGTCTCCTTCATGGGACTTGAGGAGGTCTCTGGTCTGGTCTTGCATTCACATTAGGGCCAGCTATGGAGTCAGACCAAATTGCTCAAGGCTTGATCCAGTGGTGGCTGGAAAGCTTCCAAGGACTGAGATGGAACAATGTCTCTGGAAGACTTGCTGCAATGTTTGGATGCCCTCGTGGACAAAAATACTTTCCTTATCTCTACCCTGAATGTTCCTTAGCTCCACATCTTACTATTGTCTGGTATCCTCCTGCCAAGCACCACGGTGACAAGACTGGCTCCATCTTCATGAACACTTCCGCATAGGGACAGACAGGCTGTTGTGAAATTCTTGAGATCTTCCACTCTCCAGGCTAAACAAGGCCCTTGCCCTCCATTTCTCCTGCCAGACAAGTGCTTCAGCCTCTGAGAATCTTGGCAGCCCTGCAGAAAATCATTCACAGTTATCAACACATTCCTTGCTGTGGTGGGTAGACCCTGGCCAATAGCCCAGCAGCTTCTCACTCTTCCCTCCCCTTCCCCAGTGGGACTGGGCAGAGAACAGGAAGAAATAAAGTGTGAGAAGTTTCAGCTCAAGATAAGAACAGTTTAATAGGTGAAGAGATGTTAAAAGCCTCATCAAGTGAAACAAAGACCATCTTTCACCACCTCCCACAAGCAGACTGATGCCCAGCCACTCTCCAAGCAGCAGAATCCTTCAACAATCAAAACCTCCACCTCCTTCTTCCTCTGTCCCATACTTTTATTCCTGAGCATGAGGTCCTATGGTATGGAATATCCCTCTGGGCAGTTTGGATCAGCTGCCCCGGCTGTGTTCCCTTTCAACTTCTTTCCAGCTGCCTGTGTACTCACTACAAGGGAGCAGAGTGAGAAACAGTAGCCAAGACACTGGTGTGTAACAAGCATTCAATTTTCTCAGCTCCCAAGGGCACAGGAAACATCCATCCTCCAGGACTTCTGGTGGTCTGTCCCAGAAGAGAAGCCGTGCTGGGCTGGCCTTTATGCCTTAGCATAGTGAAAGCAAACCTGCAGCCCATGGAGGACCAAGGATATGCTGCCCATGAAGAGAAGCCAATGCAGCAGCAGGTTTTCTGGCAGGACCTGCGGCCTGTGGGGGACCAACGGTGGAGCAGTCCATTCCTGAAGGACTGTACCCTGTGGAAAGGATTCATGCTGGAGCAATTTGTGGAGAACTGCAGTTGGTGGGAAGGACCCACAATGGAGAATTTCAGAAACAGAGTGTTATGACCTGACTGCACCTCCCATTCCACATCCTCCCTATGACACTTGGGTGTTAGGAGTGAAGTTGAGCTTGGGAAGAAATGCGTGAGGAGTCAAGGATAATTCCCTCTGCTGCCCCACAATGCCCCAGTATGTCCCAGTGACCTCCAGGTAGGGCATGACTCCTTCACCACTGCTCCCTCAGCCTGATCATCCAGCTATTTTTTTACCCATTTTTTGTCAAGACATCCTGGCTCTAATGGCCTAACCAGGGTGAAAGGACATTTAGGGAGACCATGTCAAAAGGGTCAGAAATGGCATCCACTGTTCTTCACTCATGCACAAATGCTGATACTTCATCATGACAGCAACTAGGTTTGAGAGGCATGATTGATCCATCATCAGTCCATGCTGACTGCTTTCGGACAAGTTCTTCTTTATTAGGTGCACAGAAATGCCAAAGTGACCTTGTACAGCCTGGGGTTCCCTGGGTTGACGCTCTGACCTCTTTCAACAACAGGAGCAACATTGCCTTGTCCTCACTCACAAGAGCCCTCAACCAATGCCAGGAAGTTTAAAAAGCAATATTCCAAAGAAATGTCGATCTCCCCTTATAACATCATAACTGCTATTCTTCCTGTTAAATGGTGTATTGAATTTCTCTTATTTTTCATATATTTTCACCTGTCTTCACTGTTTCTAAAGTAATTTTTTTCAGATGCAGGCTGCCTAGACAAAGGCCCTTTCCATCGTTGTCCAGTTTTCTCCTTCCTTTACTCTTTGTTCATTCAGATTCCTGCCACCTACCGAGCTGCTATTTTGACATCAGGGAGTTAAAAGTTTGCCTGCCTTTCAGCAGTCTAATTGTCTCCTTTGCCAACTCTTTAAGTGTGTTTATAACTTTTGTTTTCCTCTACATAGCCATAATATTTCTCATAAGATTACGACTTATAGGAAGGCAACCTCATTAGAGGTAGATTGTAATTACTATGTATTTTGTTTATGGAACATGATTATGCTTTAATTATTCCTTTCTTGCAAATAGGAAAACTCCTGCTGTGCCTGTGTGCAGCCAGCTCTCTATGGAGAGGAGGTGGGAGACGGTGCAATGGAGCTGTAACATCCAGCTGCAGAGATCAGTGGAGAAGGCTGATGCAAGAAACAGTGACACAACTCCCAGGTGGCTGATGAGAGAAATGTTGAGGTTGGGGAGGTGAGGAGCAAAGTTTTCCATAGAGTGGCAGACCTCAAGGCACTGCTTTTCCTACCTGTCCAGATATCCTGAGGAAACACCATGAATCAGTATTGCTTGGAGGATGTTCCTACCACTTCCTCTCTAAACTGAAAAGCAATTAAAAATATGCCTTAAAATAAATAAATATTTTTATTAGGCACAGGATGACATCTTCCTCCTTATCTACACTATGACAAAGCTCCTGTTAGCGGTACACGTCTTGAAGAATTGAAGAAAATTACATGAGCTTGTTAGCGTGGCACTTTCTGTATTTTAATGAGCCCCATGGGGTATTCGGTGTTTAGTTAATGAACCTCAGATACTGAGAGGAGGTCAAAAAAATGCTCAGGAAGGCAGAAGCAAAACTGAAAGTACCTGGAAGCATTGATTGGCCCCACTGAGGGCCATTACTGACAAAGCCTCCCCAGGGACTCCTTAGAGCAGAGAATTGGAGGCCATGATTGCAGGTAGGCAAAGGCACTGTGCAGGTGGCTGCATAGCTAAGAAAAAAAACCCCTTGGTCTGCTTTATGAAGCAGAAAGGCCAAGGCCTGAGCCCCAGGCCCTGGGAGGGCAGATCCTGTCCGTCACCTGTGGCTCAGGGTTCTTACTGGATACTGCTGGATGTGAGGGTGAGCAATGAAAAGTGTAGGAAAAGTCTGTGAAACCTCCCAGCCTTCTAATGAAGAGGTGAGGAAGAAACAAAGCCTAGAGCCTCAAAAGAATATTTCTCCTGCTTGGCCTCAGTGGTACAGGCAACATCCATAGTCAAGCAGACAAAGCCTTCGGTCCTGTTAAAATTTTGGCCCTGCCAGAGTCCTCAGCCATCTCTACTGCAGGCTGTCCTACACTGTTTCGTGCCTGCACCTCTTTCACTTCAGCCTGTAGATACTCATTTTCTTTTCCCGCCTAGCTTTCACTCCGACATTTCCGTATTTTCACTGTTGTCTCTTCACCCTCAATGGCTGTTCCTTCAAATTGAAATCCATGGGCTGATCCAAACACCCCCTGGGTGACCTCTTGCACAACACTGCTACCCTTTGAGTGACATTTCTCATTCCTCATGTCCATTCTGAACCTTCCAAGATGCACTTCAAGAAGCTTTCCTTTCCTTCTCACTACCAAGAAAAGCTCCATCTTCTCTGAAATAATCCTTCAAGGAGTCACAGGTTGCTACTTTAGTGCCATCAGCCTCCAATTCACGAGGCTAAAGAAGCCCAGGACCCTCAACCTCTCTACAGATGCCCAAAACCCCTTCCTGGTAGATCTCCTCTAGAACCTTTTTAGTTCCTCCCCACTGGGGAGCCCCACATGCAGACACACTAGTCCAGATGTGGTTATACCAGTGTTGAGCCAAGGCGGATGATAACGCTCTTCCCTGGGTGGCCACACTCCTCCTAATGCAGCCCGGTATGCTCTTGGCCTTATTCTCCTTGAGCATGTGCAACTCGCTCATGTGGCATCCCTGGGAATGCCCAGGCCCTTCTCCTCAGGGTCACTCCTGAGCTGTTCACGTCCCCACCTCCCTCATTTTTTGAGTTATTCTCTTCCCTCAATAAGACTTGTAACTTCTTCTAAAATTTCATGAGGTTTCTATTGCCAAATCTAACAGTTTCTCATAGCCCCCTTGGAGTGAAGCTCTATGTTAAAAGCTTTTAGTTTGTGCATACCAGATTTGTGGTGCCTCTGACAAGACAGCAGCATGAGGACTTGCAGGACACTACCGGTAGAAGAAGGAGGTACCTGTTGAATGGAATTGCTGACCCAGGGAGGAATTCCCATGGTGTAGTGATTTAACGTGGTAGCTTGCAACAAGGACCAGACAGCTGTTTGCTCTCTGCTCCTATCCTGCAGTGGGATGGGGAGGAGAATGGACAAAACTAAAATTCATGGGTTGAGATAAAGGCAGTTTACTAAGAAATTAAAGGAAGGAACTATACTAAGACTAATTTTTATACTACTACTACTAACGATTATGCAAAACAAGTGATACACAATGCAATTTTTCTCACTGCCCAATGCCCAGTTGCACAGTCTGTCCCTAAGAAGCCATCGCAGAATCCACGGAACTCCTGGAATTCATGGATCTGTCCCCAAACAACCCCCACTTCTATATTGAGCATGCCACCTGTGATATGGAATATTTCCATTGGTCAGCTTGGGTTAGCTGCCCAGCTCTGCTGCCTCCCAGCTCCTGCAGACCTACTCATTAGCTGAACAAAAGAAACCAGAAAAAGACCTTAGTTTCCTAGAAACAGCCATAAACTTCAGTGGTACCAACTTTCTTCTCATACTAAATACAAAACAGCAGCTGCTCAGATCAAAATTAACTCTGTCCCAGCTGAAACCGGGACAGTACCTACCCCTTATTTTCTACCACCTACCTCATGCTCAGATCCCACACTTTCCTATAAATTACCACCACTTTTGCTGTCTTTTCATTTGCACACAGAGATGTCGTTCCTTACGTTATGGGCCATCCCTCCGTAATGTCCATTGAGTTCACTTAGCCCGTGACTTTGTGCTCCATCTGTCACAATAGCATTTCAAGGCAGGAGCGATGGCGTGTGCTGTTGGATTGTCACACGCTGCATGTGGGATAATCGTGGAAGGTTGGCGAAGAGGATTGTGAACACGCTCAAGTGACTTGCAGCTGGGTGTCGCAAAACACACATATCACTGTTTAGTCTTGTGTGCTTGACAAGTAGAACATCTGCCTTTAGATACACAGGCCTGCAACAGACTCCAAGGTAATGTGTCGAACATGCTCGAGATTCCTGCCTTGCTGCGGGAAGGATCAAGGCACAGTGGAAAGCTCTGTCTGAGCAAATCCCTGATAAATCCAGGCAAAAGCAGCAGGTTCAGTAGCTGGCACTCTTTCTCTAGTAAGGACCTAGCTCTGTGGTTTCTGCATTCCTGCTTGGCTTCTGTGCCTCTACCCAGGGACTGTATCAGAGATCCCCTGGTTTGCGATGTAGAGAAAATAAATCTACTCTTTACATTTCACCCGTGATTTTGTGGTTGTTTCTGCATCCTGTCTGTTTTGGCTTACACAGCCCCATGGACAGAGACTGCCCAACCTCTCTGGGTGACCTGTTCCAGCACTTGGCTGAGCTCCTGGGGACAATTTGTCCTTCTCTCCTGTTGAACCTCTTTCATCTTCCTCCCATTATTTGTTGTCCTCCTGCTATGCACAGTGGAGAAGAGATGGACTGTGTTTTCTCCATGACCTTCTCGTAGCTGCTGGCAGGCTGGGATGAGGTCCCCCTCAGCCTTCTCTCCTCGAGGCTCAGCAAGCCCATCTCTCTCAGTCTCCTCACAGGCAAAGTGCTCCAGGCCCTGGCTGTCCTGAGCGAACTTTAATAAACCTACTCCATCTTGCCAGTATCGTTCCTGAATTGGGAGTCTGAAACCTGGATTGAGTATTTCAGAGAATCCCTTCCCTTGATCTCCTGGCCATGCTCCTGATCGTAGAGCCCAGGAAGCTGAAGCCCCCCCTTGCTGCCAGGGCACACGGCTGCCTCCCGACCAGATCCCTGACCACCAAGACCTTTCCCACGGGGCTGATCCCAGGCAGGCAGCCCCCAGTCTGTGTAATTTCCAGGGTGAGTCCCGTGCAGGGGCAGAAACTGGCATTCGTCTTTCTGGCATTTCATGAGGGTCCTGCCAATATGTCTTCTCGTCCTCTTGAACCCCTCCTTGAACACTAAGGCCTGAGAGACCTTATCAGGAAGACTCAGGCAAAGAAGGCATGGAACCCCTCAGCCCCATTATTGTCTGCTATTTTAGCTTCCTCTCCCCACTCAAAAGCAGCCCTGCATTCCCCTTTTTCAGCCTTGGTCTCTTACACAGCAATTGCAGTTCTTCTCTTTGCTCTTGACTTCACTTGCAGCCACCAACTCCAGGTGAGGTTTGCTTCTCCCAAAGTCATACCTGACCAGTGCAGGCTAAGTACAGATATTGCTTGTCTGTACTTGCCCTTGATGTCTGCTTTTGGGAGCTGCTTCATGGCTGCACCCTGTCTTGCAACATCCCAGCCCTGCTGCCTCTTGTATTGTCCCTCGGCCCCACTGTGTAGCCACATTTAGGGAGAGGGTTTTTGAGTGCGGAATGGTGCCTATGACATGATGCCCACAGCAGTCCTTCACACTTTGTCACCCCATGGCCGCCTTCTTAGGCAGCCTCTCCACGCTCCTGGAATGGCCATGCCACATGTGGGGCTTCACAGCCAGCCCTGCTCCAGGGTCTGACAGGGTCTGGGCCAGGAGAGCAGCCATGCAGGGCTGGACTTTCCCTGGATACAGGCACTGAGCTCAGCAGGAAGGTGGAGATGACCTTACAGCGAAACTCACCCAGAAACCTCGGCTGAGCAGCCACTGCTGGAAATGACCAGTGAGAGAGGCTGGGGGGTGACGCCCTGGGTCACCTTCCTGGTCTGTCCATGTCACCAAGTGTGCAGACCAACCCCTCTGTCCTCTGCTTGCATGTCTCAGATCCCTTCTGTCAGTCCTGGCTCTGTACCACAAACCCAATGGAGTGTGTCCTCACTTGGCATGGTCACACAGCTCATCTAACTTCTGCACTTTCTGGGCACTTTTCAGCCTAGGCCAGCCCCTCCTCAGATGTCTCCAACTCCTCTGCCCTCTCCCCAGCACAGCACAGCCCAGCATCCCAGGCTGCCCTGGACCCATAGCAGTCCCCTCCACACGGTGCTGCAGAGCTCTGAGCACTCACCCCACAGCCCAAGCCTCTCTGACGGACAATGCAGCTCTTGGAGCTCAGAGAGTGGGGTCAGCCTCCCCCATCAGCCCTAGGGCTGGTGGCATGAGGAGACACAGGTCAGTGTCTCCCTGTTTCCCCTCTTGTTGTCTCTGAGAGTTCCTTATGTGTCCATGCAGGCAGCCCCTCTGTGCCAGACCCTCTCCCCAGCACAAGGTTCCTGGCCCTGGGACTCCTTTGGCTGCTCCTGCTGCCCTGGTGACAGAGCAGCCTGCCCCAAGACAGGCAGAGTCCCAAGAAGAGACTGTTTCCTTTCTCTTCTCCGGGAGCATCCATGCCTCTAGTGAGCCTTTCCCCAGGAGATGGTGTCTGTGCTGGCCTGACCAGATGATTCTACCCCCTTTCCATGCTTGCTGCAGGGCCCCAAGCTCATGACTCGCCTCTGCAGAGCGATCAGGCTGCGCTGCATGGCAGCCAGAGGGGGACTGTCCCAGGCAGATCCCGGCTGCTTGTCACCATCTCCAGGAGCACTGGGCAGCAACAAGTGAAAGCTCAGCCCAAGTCTCATTACCCAATGCATCACCCTATATACACCTCACCCCACAAAGAAGCCCTGCTCAGCAGCAAGGCCTCGTGGTAGCAGTTTCCTCAGTCTGTTCCTGATGTCAGCTTTGGAAGAAGAACCCAACCTGCAGAAACTGCCACTGAGGAAATCCCCTTTAATTACAGAGATGTGACATGGGAGGCAACCTCTACCGTCGTGCCAGATACATGTGCTAAAGCCTTTGGGTCAGAAAGGTTAAGT